>NC_064925.1:446491312-446801312 GCF_023897955.1 Schistocerca gregaria | reverse complement strand
TTGAAAAGGAATAGGTAGCAACCTGCACTCTCTTCTTGCAGTTTGACAGAGTTCACCTTCCATCGAACATTAAAGTGGGCTATGAGATAATTTCATTTTGCCTTGTTTAATCATACCCACCAGTCATGTTCCAATCTGGCCAAATGTGTTGCCTGTGGCAGGGACGCCTATGAGGGTGGCTGGCCGCCTCCATCCCCTAGTTGCATCAACTGTATGGGTGACCACACTGCTATATCTAGAAATTGCCCTGCTTTTAAAGATGAATGGATTGTTCAGGAATTCTGAGTAAAGGAAAATGTGTCTACCTTTGCTGCCCGTAAGTTATTCGCCAGTAGAAAGCCCACTGTGCTCCCACTGGGTAAGTACAGCACTGTCATCACCTCTCCTCGACCTACTAAGGAGGTGGCCACGCAGACTTGCAATATCACCTTTAGCACCATGGTTGTCAGATCGGCCAGTCAAAAGATGGCCTGTTCAACCTTCCCACTTTCACCCACTCACTCTAAGGATCAACCTTCATTGGCTCCTGCTAAATCACAGTCCCCAAAATTGGACACCCGAAATTCCAAAAACAGAGCCTACTCATGAAGATTTTTTATGTCCCCCAGACCTCAAAACTTCTCCTTCATCTCAGTGTCTTGCTTCCAAGAAGGCTCATAAGAAACACAGTTCCTCTCCTTCTCCACCATGGCATGTCTTTTCTACAGCGCCACCCAGCACACAGAGGCCTTATGATTCTTTTCCATGACACTATCCATTATCACCCAATCCACTTACACAGTTCCTTCCAAGCTGTCGCTTTACATCTTTCCTTTACATCTTCTGCCTCTGGCTGATGCCATTCCACACCATCAGCCATCACTGAGTTGACAGCAACCATGGTGAGGTTTTTCTCTTTCTCGTCCACCCTACGTCAGTTATCCATTGGAATATCTGCAGAATTCGCTCCAATCACGATGAACTGTCAATCCTCTTACGATCATACTCGCCGGTCATCTTCTGTTTTCACGAAACAAAGCTAGGTCCCCATGATCGCTTTGTATTCCTCATTTCCAATCGGTCCGGTTTGATCTCCCCTCTATTGATGGCATTCCAGCACACAGAGGCCTTATGATTCTTTTCCATGATACTATCCATTATCACCCAATCCACTTACACAGTTCCTTCCAAGCTATCGCTTTACATCTTTCCTTTTCTGGATACACCTTCTCTCCTTGTAGATATACAATCCAACGTCCACACCAATGGCAAGAGCCGATCTCCTTCATCTTCTTGGTCAGCTCCCTTCCCCCCCTATTTGCTGGTTGCGGACTTCCACGCCCACCACCCACTTTGGGGATCCCCACGTCCTTGTCCGAGAGGCTTCCTATTGATTGAACTCTTCCAGCAAGCGGATCTAGGTTGCCTCAACACTGGTGAACCTACATTTTTTTCTGTCTCCATGTCAGCCTACTCTCATTTGGACCTTTTGGTCAGTACTGTTCAGCTAGCTCAGTGCTTTGTAAGGTTCACTCTTGCTGATACACACTCGAGTGACTATTTCCATGTATCCTTCGATTACAGCCACAACTGCCATGTATGCACCCAAGACGTTGGAAGTTTTCCCAAGCCAATTGGAGACTTTTCTCCTCTCTAGCAACATTTGATGACCATCAGTTTCCTAGCATCGACGATCAGGTCACTCATGTTACAGAAGTTATTCTTACAGCTGTGGAATGTTCAATACCTCATACCTCCCCTTTCCCTGGCACCCCCCAGTTCCATGGTGGAACAAGGCGTGCTGAGACGCAATATGCGAGCAGAAACGTGCTCTTTCCGCCACCATCCTACGTTGGCCAACTGTATCCGCTATAAGCAGTTACGTGCTCAATGCCATCGCATCATATGCGATAGCAAGGGGGCAAGCTGGGATTTCTTTACCAGCTCCTTTAACACTTCACTCACTCATCTGTAGTTTGGAGTCGAATTCGATGGTTATCTGGCACGTCTGGTTTCTCCCCAATCTCTGGGCTAACTGTTGTGCAAGATACCTTAGTGGACCCAATCGCAATTTCTGACTAATTGGGTCAACACTTTGCTGAGAGTTCGAGCTCTTCAAATTACCCACCAGCCTTTCTCCTGGAGAAATGAGCAGCGTAAGTGTGACCTCTTGCTTTCTCCTCTCAAAATCGCGAAAGCTATAATACCATTTTTTTCTATGCAGGAACTCAAACATGCATTCTCTTCCTCTTGCTCTTCCATCCCAGGACTGGATGGCACCCACATCCAAATGTTTCCTCATTTATCATACCCTAGTCTGCGTTAGCTCCTTCGCCTTTGTAATCGAATTTGCACCAACAGTATCATTCCAAATCGATGACGGGAAGCCACATCATTTCTATTCCGAAACATGAAAAGGACAAATATCTCCCCACTAGCTGTTGCCCAGTTGTCTCATGACCAGTGTATGTAAGGTTTTGGAGCGTATGGTAAATTGCCATTTAGGCTGGTGGCTGGAGTCCTGAAACCTTTTAACACCTGCCCAATTCAGTTTCCGAAAGCATCATTCTGCAGTTGACCTTCTTGTTGCTCTCTCCACCCATATCACGAACAATTTTCTTAGGAAACGCCAGAGTGTAGCTATATTTTATGATCTGGAGAGGGCATGCGATATCTGTCGGAGGACAGGCATCATCCACACAGTTCTCTTCCGGCTTTCAAGGTCAGCTACCCCTTTTCATCCATGAATTTGTGACAGAGCGTACATTTAAGGTGCAGGTGAACACTATTCCAGCCCATACTTTCTCCCAAGAAAATGGGGTGCCCCAGGACTCTGTGCTAAGTGTTGTACTGTTTGCCATCCAATTATGAATGGTCTCCTTCCCAATGTCTCAGACTCCCTCTTTGTCAACGATTTTACAATCTAATACAGCTCTCAATGGGTCGGCCTTCTTGAACAATGTCTTCAAGTCTTGGCATTTAACTGGTAATAATTATGCAACCTGTCGCTTTTTTACGATTTATTCAACTGTAAACATGTTTTTGTGCCACTGCAAGCTCATCTTCAGATGGAGGTGTTACAGAAACATTATGTGGTGGATCAAGTGTAGCTAGATGCAGCGCAGTGATAGCTACACTAGGTCCACAACATAATGTTTCTGTAACACCTCCATCTGAAGTTCAGCCTGCAGTGGCTCGAAAACATATTTATGGTTGAATAAATCGTAAAAAAGCGACTGGTTGCATATTTATTACCAGATAAACGCCAATTTAAATCACAGTCGCAGTTCGTCATCCACAATGGATATACTGAAAGTCTTCAAGGATACCTCGATCACTTCCACTCATGGAGCATCGAAACCGGCTTCAGATTTTCTCCCAGTAAGACTGTCTGTGTAAATTTTTGGTGTCATATGGAGTTTTATCCACCTTCCCTACATCTAAGCCCTGTTGACTTTCCGTTCGCGGACATCGCCCAATTCTTGGGACTTACGTTTGACAGAGACTGTGCTGGTTGTCTCATGTTTCATATCTTTCGACTCGCTGTCTGTGATCCCTCAATATCTGGCGGTTTCCGGCGACTAGAGGAAGCAATGTGGTGCTGGTGTGCAAGACTCACACGTCCCCTTCATCACTGGACTTACTTGGAGGTGCTTTGCCGATATTCTTCTAGGGATAGCCGGCTGCGACTATCTGCCCACCTTCTTCTCCAAAGATATGATGCTGTTTGGAGGAATTTTCTCTACTCTTAAAATGATTGCGTACACTCAGGATACTTTTAAATTAACCCTACTATATTTCACTGCCACAAACAGAAAAGCACATAACAGTTTCACATCAATGAATCATATTTCGTAAATCCAATGACTCCCGCTCCGTCAGAAACTATTGATTAATTTTCAATAAATGCCGCTCCAAAAATCTCTCAAGGTTCTCACAAATCCACCATCCGCAACTCTAGAGAGTCAGTAAGTACGTCTTTTAGACAATTCAACTATTCACAATAATAGCTAATGTAGCACCGTCACAGAGTACGGTATGCTTACTCCTAGTGCTGGTCATGTAACTTCTGTGATGAGCGAGGCAACCACTTGCCTGCGCCGATCAACCGTTCACCTTGTGGCATTCTCTTGACACACGTCCACGCTGCGCACGTAGAAAACCGGCGCAAGGTAGACACTACCCCGTTTTTCACGCTCGTACGTGAAATATCGGGTGTTCGAGACGGTGGAAAGTGGAGGGTCCCTAGAATTTGCGCCGAAATTCTCGAGGCACTACAAATACCCTCCATGGTATCTCCTGGGGAGCGGACCGAGTGGCCCTCCTCTGCCTAGGCTTTCGAAATTGGACTACGGAAGCATAGTTTACTCCTCTGTATGGCCATTTATTCTTCAGCATCTAGATTCAGTCTATCATCGTGGATTGCGTTTAGCGTCTGGAGCTTTTTACACTAGCCCTGTGGAGAGCCTTTACGCTGAGACTGCTGAACCTCCGCTGTCCAATCTGCTAGCTGTCCTTCTGAGTTGTTATGCTAGTCATCTGCCTTTCATGCCTGCTCATCTGCCCCATGCGCTTATTTTTGTTACCTCGTTGGATGTATGGTATGCAGGCAGCCCTTCATCTCTACCACCACCTGGAGTCCGTTTCCATCAACTGCTGCATTCACTTTCCTTCCAACTTCCTAATCCTTTCTTGACAAATGATGGTACAATGCTACCTTGGCTTCACCCTTGGACCTGCCTTCTCTGTGATCTTTGTCAGCTTCCCAAGGATAGTCCCCCCCCCCCTCCCCCAATAGTTTATCGTTGGGCATGTGCTGCTCTATGTACACAAATGGAGGACGCCATATTTATTTACACTGATGGCTCCAAGACCATCTTTGGTGTCGGAGTGCCTATATTATTGACAACAGTGCTATTAGATTTTGGCTTTCTGACTATTGTTCGGTTTTTACTGTGGAGCTCTACACTGTTCTCCAGGCTGTCCAATACATCCGTCGTCATCAGCAGATGCAGTATACGGGTGTACATAAAGTCTGGGAACACTTTCAATTATTTATTGCACAAGAACCAAACATTGTACAGATATCATACACGTGTCATTTTGTAGAGAAATCCTCAAAGTTTTATTTCATGTATACCACCACAGAGTAGTTTGGTAATTTGCCGATAGTCAGTGCTAGTCGCAAACATGGCGAGTTCAGGTGCAGAGTGAGCTTTCTGTGTGTTGGAGTTCGACAAAAACAAGTGTGCTACAGTTGTTCCATGGATGTTTAGAACAAAGTACGGGGTTAGAATAGGCCTGAGATATCCCTGCCTGTCGTAAGAGGCGACTAAAAGGAGTCTCACACTTTTCGGCCTTTATGTGACGATCACATGTAAGGTTTGACCTCCATTTTTCAAAATTTGGCCGTAGAGTGAGCCAATTGGGGAAGGGCAACTTACATGGTGCATAGTGTCCATCACACACTGAGACCTCTCACATCCTTCGTCGATGTAGATCTGCACTTCCAATCATTCTCTAGTTGTTGGGCGAGGTCACCCTTCTGGGTGCTTTTTTCCCATCCTCTGTGCAGTATCACTTTCTGTGCTGTCGACGACAATGGACTTCTTATCTCGTTTGTGCTTGATATCCAGCATGGTATCCAGTCAGTTGTGGTGGGTCTGCCATGTACCCTGTTGGTTGTAGCCCCCTGATCACACAGGAATCGCTCTGCCCATGCCTGCACCATTAACTCCTCATATATGCCAAGAAGTGGATGCCCATCACCCTGGGTCATTGGGATTCCCAGCAACGGCCATACTGCCATGTGGCCCCTGCTGCAGCTGGGTGGCGCCCGTGGGGAGGGCCCCTGGTCAGAGTGGGTTGAATCAGGATGGATGACACGCCATGAAGCATAGTACATCATCTCTTGCTGGTGGTCAAACACCAGCAATATCTAAGTAGTCAAGATGTAACATCAGTGCTAAAAATACCTAAGAATACCCCCCTCCCTGGCCACACCATGCAACGAATGCCAGGCTAAGGATGGCAGTGAAGCTTATTCACCCCTGTACCTCGTATGTATGAGAGTTGATGGGGACTTTCTTGTCAACGAAACGTCAATTTTTTATGGAGCAATCAGAGGACAAGTTTGGGGAGGTGGAGGGCTTGTCCAAAGTGCGGTCAGGGTCAGACTTGATCAAAACAGCATCCTATGCCCAGTCACAGGTACTCCTCACCTGTGACAAGCTGGGGGATGTTTCTCTTTTCATCACGACCCATAGGAGCTTAAATATGGTCCAGGGTATCATATTTCACAGAGACCATCTTTTGCAATCTGGACAACAAGCTGCGCGCCAATTTAGAGCAGCGAGGTGTCCATTTCGTTTGTCGTGTCCACCGGGATCTGAGGGATAAGCAGTTTGCTACTGGTGCCTTCATCTTAGCCTTCAAGGGTGACACATTAGACGAGTAGGTCAAGGTGATGGTCTACCGCTGTGATTTAAAACCATATATCCCTCCCCCAATGTGGTGCTTTAAGTGCTGGAATCGGCCATAACTCTTCCCACGGTACCTCCAGCATCACCCGTCGGGATTGTGGACGTCCTTCACATCCCAATACACCCTGTGCCCGCCTCCCATCTGTATCAACTGCAGAGAGCACCATTCGCTTTGCTCGTCAGACTGCAAGATTCTACAGAAAGAAAGAAAAATAGTGGAATACAAGACTCTGGACCGACTGACCTACATTGAGGCTAAGAGAAAATAAGAGAGACTACATCCTGCACATATGACGTCAACCTACAACGATGGTCCTACCATCTTCCATTCCGTAGCGTACAGTTGGCACTCAGAGTCATCAAACTCCACCCTCTTGATGGTGGGGGCACTTCCTTCCCTGTTGCTCCTGCACAATATACTTCAGGAGCAACATCCCCCACCCCAGCCATTGGGGATGTCAGTCCCCACTTCTCAGCTGGAGAAGCGTAAGTTTTCTTCGGCTCCTCTCGCCAAGAAAGGATTCCTTGCGTCACTTCCTTACCAGGTTCCTACCAGTGCCAAAGCTGACACCTGCCGGTGGCTGAAGCAATCACAGGTAGCTGGTCATAGGGCTTCACGGACCTCCTCAGTCCCTGAGACTGAATCAGTGAAGCCCTCGCAGCCGGACAAACCTAAGGAGCAGTGAGAGAAACCTGAAAAGTAAAAGACCCCCAAGAACCAAGGCACTGTGGTGGCACCCACACCACCTCTACCTACAAGCTCTGTGTCTAACGGTGAGGTGGAGAATCTGGCATCCACTGAGGACCTAGATGTCGCTGGGCCCTTTGACACAATGGATGTCGATCGCACAGGTACTCATCTGGTGGTAGCAGGTGACCCTGAAGGGTAGACTGCCTCATTGAGTGTTTCATGCCTTCTCAGTCTCACCATCATGTAATCCTCCAGTGGAACTGCGGTGGATTCTTCCACAACCTGGCTGAGCTATGGCAACTGTTAAGCTTTACACCTACTTTCTGCATTGCCCTCCAGGAAACCTGGTTCCCGGCAATGCAGACGCCAGCCCTCCATGGCTGTAAGGGATATTACAGGAACCATAGCGACTATAATAGAGTGTCAGTTGGAGTTTGCGTCTATGTCCTGAACTCAGTATGTAGTGAATCTGTACCCCTTCAAACCCCTCTTGAAGCTGTGGCTGTCAGGATAAGGACGACACAGGAAATAACTGTCTGCAATGTATATCTTCCTCCAGATGGTCCAGTACCCCTTTCCTATTTTTGCGAGATTTTAATGCGCATAACACCTTGTGGGGTGGCGCCATGATTACTGGCCGAGGTAGAGAGATCGAAAATTTACTGTCGCAACTCGACCTCTGCCTCTTAAATACAGGTGGCCCCACACATTTCAGTGTGGCACATGGCACATATTCGGCCATTGATCTCTCGGTCTGTAGAACTGGCCTTCTCCCATCTATCCACTGGAGAGCATATGACGAACTGTGTGGTAGTGAGCACTTCCCTATCTTCCTGTCACTCCCCCAGCATCATGCCCACAGACGCCTACCCAGATGGGCTTTAAACAAGGCAACCTTGGAAGCCTTCACCTCTGCTGTCACCGCTGAATCTCCCCCATATATTGTCATCAATGTTGTCATTGAGCAGGTCACTACAACGATCATTTCTGCAGTGGGAACGCGATCTCTCGTTCTTTATGGTGCCCCCAGCAAAAGACAGTCCCTTGGTGGTTGCCAGAAGTCGCTGAGGCAATTCAAAAGCGTCGGTGAGCTCGACATTGACATAAGTGGCACTCTTCCCTAGACCACCTAATAGCCTTTAAGCGGCTCTGTGCCTGAATTTGCCAGCTTATGAAACGATGGAAACAGGAGTGTTGGGAGAGGTATGTGTCGCCCATTGGGTGCCCTACGTCACCTTCCCCAGTCTGGACGAAGATTAGATGTCTTTTTGGGTACCAGACCCCCCACAAGTGTCAATGGCTTAACATCAATGGTGTGTTATCTTCTGATGCAGACATGTTTGCCGCACACTTTGCTGAGCACTATGCTCGAGTATCTGTGTCGGAGAACTACCCCCCCCCCCCAGCCTTTCGCACCCTCAAACGGCGGATGAAAAGGAAAGTCCTCTTTGTTCACTACACGCCACAGTGAACCCTATAATGCCCATCTACAGAGTGGGACTCCTCAGCGCTCTTCCACATTGCCCCAGCACAGCTCTTAGGCCAGATCGGATCCATAGCCAGATGATTACACATCTCTTGTCTGTCTCTCCTCATCATCTTCAATTGGATCTGGTGCAATGGCATCTTTCCATCGCAATGGAGGGAGAGCACCATGGTTCCGGTGCTCAAACTCGGTCAAAACCCGCTTGATGTGGATAGCTACTGGCCCATCAACTTCACCAACTTTCTTTGTAAGCTGCTGGGATGTATGGTGTGTCGGGGTTGGGTTGGGTCCTGGAGTCACATGGCCTACTGGCTCCATGTCAGGGTGGCTTCCGCCATTGTCGATCTACCACTGATAATCTTGCCTCCCTTGAATCTGCCATCCAAACAGCCTTTTCCAGACGCCAACATCTGGTTGCCGTCTTTTTGACTTACATGAAGCATACGACACAACCTTGTGACATCATATCCTTGCCACTTTGTCTGAGTGGGGTCTCTGGGGCCCACTCCCGATTTTAATCCAAAACTTCCTGTCTCTCCGCGTACTTTCTGTGTCCAAGTCAGTGCCTCCCTTAGTTCCCCCCGTATTCAGAAGAATGGCGTATTGAGTGTCTCTATTTTTAGTGGTTATTTATGGTCTAGCAGCAGCTGTGGGGCTGCCGGTCTCACCTTCTCTGTATGTGGATGACTTCTGCATTTCCTACTGCTCCTTCAGTACTGGTGTTGTTAAGGGGCGCCTACAGGGAGCCATTTGCAAAATGCAGTCATGAGCTCTAGTTCAAGGCCTCCAGTTTTCAGCTGTGAAGTCGTGTGTTTGCACTTCTGTCAGTGTTGCACCGTTCATCCAGAACAAGAACTGTACCTTAATGTCGATCCACTCACTGTATTGGAGACATATCTATTCTTAGGACTGGTTTTCAATGCCCAATTGACTTGGCTACCTCACCATCTTCAGCTTAAGCAGAAGTGCCAGCATCACCTCAATGCCCTCCACTGCCTGAGCAACACCAACTGGGGTACAGATGGCTTCACGCTGCTGCATCTGTACAGAGCCCTTGTCCAATACTGCCTTGACTATGGAGTCTGGTTTACGGTTCGGCAGCACCCTCAGCATTGCCTTAACTTGACCCAGTACACCACTGTGACATTCGCCTAGCGATGGGAGCTTTTAGAACGAGTCCGGTGACCAGTGTCGTTGTGGAGGCCGGAGTCCCTCCATTGAAGGGTAGGCGTGCACAACTGCTCGCCAGTTGCGTTGCACATGTTTGGAGTTCTCTTGCGGATCCGAATTACCATCTCGTTTTCCCAACCACTGCGGTTCGTCTCCCGCATCAGCAGCCCAGGTGAGGGCTTATAAGTGCGGTTTGCATCCAGTCCCTTCTGTCTGAACTAAAGTTTTTCCCGTTACCACCTCTCCTCAAGGTCCGTTCATGTACACCTCCATGGTTTACACCTAGGCCGCAGATTCTTCAAGTGGCCCTAATGACTCTGTTAACGCTGCTGCTCTCTGCTATCACTTCCTCTCGATTCTCGAGATGTACCGGGGCCATCAAGTGGTTTACACGGATGGCTGATGGCTGATGGTCATGTAGGCTTTGGATATGTTCATGGAGGACATATTGAACAACACTCCTTGCTAAATGGCTGCCGTGTTTTCACTGCAGAGCTGGCGGCCATATCTCCTGCTCTTGGGCATATCTGCTCAAGGATTGGCGAGTCATTTCTCCTGTGTATTGACTCCTTGAGCAGCCTACAAGCTATCGACCAGTGCTACCCTCGCCATCCTTTAGTAGTGTCCATTCAGGAGTCCATCTATGCCCTGGAACGGTTCCATCGTTCAGTGGTGTTTGTGTGGATCCCAGGACACATCAGAATCCGAGTCAACCAACTTGCTGACAGGCTGACCAAACAGGGTATTCGGTAACCGCTTCTGGAGATGGGCATTTCCGAAAATGACCTGCTTTCTGTCTTACGCCACAGGGTTATACAGCATCGGGAGACGGAATGGCATAATAGTATGCGCAAGAAACTGTGTGTCATTAAAGAGACTAAGAATGTGTGGAAGTCTTCCATGCGGTCCTCTGGCAGGGAATCAGTTGTCCTCAGCCGGCTCCGCATTGGCCATATGTGGCTAACGCATGGTTACCTCCTCTGTCGTGAGGACCGACCTCGGTGTTGTGTCTCACACATGATGGGTATGCGCCTCTTGCAGGACTGACCACTTTTAGCCACTCCGCAGTGGACTTTTAACTTCCCCAGCACCCTACTTTCTGTGTTGGGTGACAATTCCTCAACAGCAGCTTTAGTTTTACGTTTTATTCGTGAGGGTGGGTTTTATCATTTGATCTAAGTTTTAGCGAATGTCCTTTGTCCCTCTGTGACCTCTGCCACTGGGCTTTTAGGTTTTAAGGTGTTGGAGAGTGGCTGGCTTCTCCTTTTTATGCTCATGGACTAAATTATGGGACACAAAACCTCTTCCCAGTGCTTCGACCTCTTCCTCCTGGCTACAGTGTCTGGACGAGGTAATTTTAGCTAAGACTACAGATTATGTACTCTTTTTAGCCATCAACATCTTTTACGTGGTGATCCTTACCCGCATTGTCCCCACTGCTCTCAATCGTGGACAGTGAGACACCTTTTACTTCTGTGTCCCTATTATCATCTGCTACGAACCCGTTTACAGCTGTCGCCTGATATATCTTCCCTTTTAGAAGATGACACACGCTTAGCCGATCGCATTCTTGAGTTTATAAGTGTTAGTGAGATGACATCCATCGTTTAAAGCTATTTTCGGGGAAAACAACTCCACTTCAGTAGCACTGTTCTAAGATTTCCTTCCGTTTTTAGTTTCCCTCCTTCTTGAGTTTCGCTCCCGTAGCTGCTAATTTAAATTCCTATTTTTACTCTTCACTAAGGCACAGGATGGGCGCTTATGACCATAGCTGTTTTGCGCCCTAAAACCATAATAGAAAAAAGAATATGGCATCATATTTGGGGGTAATTCACCATAAAGAGGAAAAGTATTCATTGCACAAAAGCGTGTAATCAGAATAATAGCTGGAGCTTGCAGACATTTGTTTAAGGAAGTTGGGATATTTACAGTACCTTTGCAGTACATATTTTCACGTATTAAATTTGTTATTAATAACCCATCCCAATTCAAAAATAATAGTGAAATGCGTAGCTACAACACTAGGAGAAAGGATGATCTTTACTTTGGCTTGTATCTAACTGTAGGATAATCTACAAAGTTGTTCTGTCTGTTAGTTCAAAATTCACATTTCAATACAAATCTCAAAAAGTATTGAAGATAATTTTACCAAATCTTCTGCATCTTATTTTTACATCAAGAAACATACGACAAATTTTAGTGGAAAATACTTATTGGCTTTTGCTCCAACTTACTATTTCTTATATTTACATCATTCTGTGCCATTCTACATCTACATACATCTACATATATAGTCCGCTAGCCACTAAGCGGTGTGTGGCGGAGGGCACAATTCGTGCCAAAGTCATATTTCTCCTCCCCCCCTCCCCCCTGTTCCACTCGATCGCATGAGAGAAAAACGACCGTCTGAACACCTCAGTACGAACTCTAGTTTCCCTTATCTTTGAATGGTGATCATTGCGCGATTTGAAAGTTGGTGGTAATAATATGTGCTCTGCATCCTTGGTAAAGATTGGATTTCAGAATTAAGTGAGCAGCCCCTTCCGTTTAGCGCGCCGTCTATCTGCAAGTGTGTCCTACTTCAAACTTTCTATGAGATTTGTAACGCTCTCGCGATGGCTAAGTGTACCAGTTACAAATTTTGTCGCTCTTCTTTGGACCTTCTCAATCTCTTGAATCAGACCCAACTGGTAAGGGTCCCATACAGACGAACAGTACTCTTACGACTGGATGAACTAACGTATTATAAGCAATTTCCTTTGTTGAAGGACTGCATCGCTTCAGGATTGTACCAATAAACCGCCTAGAGTTTGCCATACCTGTTACTTGTGTAATCTGATCATTCCATTTGAGATCATTTCGAATAGTCACACCCAGATACTTGATGGATGTTACCGCTTCCAAAACTGAGCATTTATTTTTTACTCGTACATTAATGGGGATTTTAGCCTTGTTATGCGCAGTAGGTTACACTTACTAATATTGAGAGATAACTGCCAGTTCAAATGGTTCAAATGGCTCTGAGCACTATGCGACCTATCTTCTGAGGTCATCAGTCGCCTAGAGCTTAGAACTAATTAAACCTAACTAACCTAAGGACATCACACACATCCATGCCCGAGGCAGGATTCGAACCTGCGACGGTAGCGGTCGCTGGTTCCAGACTGTAGCACCTAGAACCACACAGCTACACCGGCCGGCCTAACTGCCAGTCATTAGGCCTACACCACGCATTTATTTTCTGCAAATACTCATTGATTTGTTCACAACATTCGTGTGATACTACTTTCCTGTAAACTACAGCATCATCGGCAAACAGTCTAATACTGCTTTCAATACCATCAACCAGATCGTTCATGTAAATCGTAAAAAGCAGCAGACCTATTACGCTGCCCTGGGGCACACCTGAAGAACGCTTGTTTCTGTTGAAGTCACCCTGTTCAGGATGACATACTGCTCCCTGTCTGTTAGAAAACTTTCTATCCAACCGCATATGTCATCGGATAGACGGTAAGCACGTTTTTGGAGCAAGCAACAGTGCGGCACTGAGTCGAACGCCTTTCGAAATTCAAGAAATATGGCATCAACCTGGAAGCCGGTATCTAGAGCCTGTTGTATATCATGCGCAAAGAGGAGCAGCTGTGTCTCGCATGACCACTGTTTCCTAAAACCGTGCTGGTTCTGCAGACGAGCTTCTCAAATTCTAGACAGGTCAATATGTCTGAATGCAAAATATGTTCCGTGATTCTACAACAAATCGATGTCAATGAAATTTGACGGTAATTATGTGCATCCCATTTTCTCCCCATTTTATAGATTGCTATGAACTGGGCCTTCTTCCAGGCCTGTGGATCTTTGCACTGTTCCAGTGATCTCTGATAGATGATGTATAAGAATGGTGCTATATTTGTAGCCTAGTCAACATGTAATCTTACAGGGATGCCGTCTGGGCCAGATGCCTTCCTGGCGTCTAAGGATCTTAACTGTTTTACAATCCCAGATACACTAAATACTATGTCAGCCATCCATTCATTTGTTCGATAATTGAAATGGGAATGGTGCTGCAGTGCTCTACTGTAAACGAGTTTTTGAAAGCTAGATTTAGAATTTCGGCCTTCTGTTTATGATCATCAGTTACATTACCCATACCGTCAGCAAGAGAAGGTATTGAATTATTTATAATGTTCATAGATTTTACGTACGACCAAAATGTTTTGGATCTATTTTTAGAATCTGCAGATAAAATGTTGCTTTCAAATTTGTTAAAAGAATCTCTCACTGTCCTTCTGACAACTGCTTTGATTTCGCATAATTTCTGTTTGTCTGTGAAACAGTGACTACGTTTAAAACGACTGTGCAAAATTCTCTTCTTTCTCAGCAACTTCCTAATATGTTATGTTGTACCAAGGTGGATCCTTTCCCTCTCCTATATTTTTGCTAGGCACATACTTCTCTAGCACATGGTGGACAATACCTTTAAATTCCGACCAAATGTGCTCAATATCTTTGTGTCCCGTGGTGAATGCTTGGAGCTGACTATGAAGATATTCATTAATGACAGTTTTGTTTGCTTTCCCAAACAAGAAAACTCTATGCTGTTTCTTTGGTTTTTTTTCTACTTCCACTGACATAGAAGCCACAACGACATTATGGTCGCTAAAACCTTCCTCAAAAAGGTCAGGTCTGTTTGTAGCCAAGATATCTAACAATTTGAGTTGGTTTTCTAACCAATTGCTCGAGGTTGTATGTTGAGAGTGCTCCTAAAATAACTTCACACGAATCTTTGCTTCCGCTCCTTGTGATAAATGTGTAATTTTCCCAGTCAGTGGACACCAGATTAAAGTCTCCACTGTAACTAATGGATAATTTGGATATTTTTTTCTATGTGTTCAAGACTTGCTCTGAAGTGTTCTGTGACGTTTGTTGCAGATGCTGGTGGTCTATAAAAACATCCAAATATAATGGTCAATCCTTGTCCAGTTGGCAGCTTTATCCAGGCTATTTCACAGTCCAACGTAGTATCGATCTCAACTGCATTTAAACAGCGATTATCAGACTTCAGCATTTGTGACAACTTTCTTTGGGGATAGTTGAAAGAATAAGCCACCCTCACGCCCTACCAGAGTTAAAAGAGGTGAATGTTATATCCCACGATATGTGTGAAGAGCTGCTCGAAACTTCAAGAGTAGTCTACAACAATGTTTTGATGCTAACGGCCGCCATCATGAGGACATTATTTTCAAAACTAAATTAATGTAAAATGGTATATTGTATTAATTTACAAAATAAAAACATTTTTTCTCTATACATCCAGATTTACGTTTTATTGCTCCTTAAAACTGCTAAGTCGGTTCTGCCACACACTGTATAATAAAATGTAATAAATGCTAATTTTATTAGATTAAGGCAATTTATATCAATAACAATGTTTATTATTTTACAATCTTTCCTTGTGGGTTTGATGAAGTTGGTACTGTCACATGGACAAATTCTCTCAATATTGTGTCCCATGAACAAAGTGTAAGAATGAAAGAGAAAGAAAAATTTCATGTTAATCTAAAAACACAGATTACCCACAGTTCTAAGTAAATATGATTGCAGACATAATAAGAACACTGAAATTTAGCTAATGTTGACTAAGAATCCAGGTAAGGGCACTAGTGTATATTTCTCGATTTGTTGGCGTCAAAATGTTAAGAAATTTGTGCTAGGGTAGCACATGGTACATTTCCTGTGTTAGACAACTTAGAATTTTTCATACCCAAGGACAGCAGTATTTCAGGACCTGTGAGTAATGTGTGCTGTTAGACTGAAGTTCGACCAGGAGTAGTGTATAGTAATTTGCTACATTTTCCACCAGGGCAATCAATATGAAAGAATAGTATTACTTCCCACCAGAATGAATTGTGTTAGGGCACATCAATAAGTTGCAAGCAAAGCAGATAATTTGTATGACGCAGGATCAAAAAAATATTCACAAAGTAGAAGGCAGGTAGCATAACCTTATTTCCAGAACATTAATTTAGGAACTGAACTAGTTCAGTCTAGGGAAAGTAAATCAGGAAATGTAATGCTGGAAGTGAGTAGTCTGCAAAACTTGACATCCACTTTCTCAGAGACAAGAGTAGATGCAAGTATAACTAATACAATGCCAACAACACCTGCCCAGTAAAGTTTGTTTCTTTTTGTTTGTGGAATTCCTCAGCAGATTTGTAGCTAAAGAAAAGGAACGTGAGGATCGATTAGCTCTTAAAGGAAAATAATGTGAGGATCAGTTAGCGCTTAAAGAAAACGAACCTGACAAGCACTGTTGTCGAAACTAAGTTAGCAACAGGAGGCTCATGGTAAGGGCCATGAAGAGAGGTTAGAACAAAGGGAAAAACTGTGGGATAAAAATCTCACCCATCAAGTAAATGAAGTATTCATAAGACGAGGCAAAGCTAGTGTCAACTCGAAATTAAATAACTCAGATGTTTATCGACAGATAACAGAATTTGTGAAGAAGTTGACAGTTGATGTACAGAAGTGATCTGAACACAAAGGTTCAGATAGTAACTACTAAGATAAACCAATGTACTCTGAGACAGACACAGCAAGTGCAGGAGCACATGAAAACTCAGACAGAGAAAATAGAAGGTGAAGTGGTTAAATGGCTAGAAAAGAGGACGAAGGAATAAAGGAACATGTAACCACTGAAATTCAAATAGTTGTTCAGAGGGTGATAATGGAAACAGCGTTCAGAAGTGGGGAACCTGCTACTGAATTAAGAATAGAAGTAAGACACATTTGTCAGATCTTAGACACGGAGCATTTGCAGTGGAGAGTGGGGATCACACAAAGGATTGCATGAATAAAGGGAAATGGATCTATTGTGTCTGACAGTGAGCACAGCGTGGCACTAGACAGGCCAACATATGTTAGTATGAGTCTGCTAGTGTGAATCAGCCTCTTTGCCCAAACCTAGTTTAAAGGCACATTTGAAGGATAGGCGCGGATATATAGCAAAAACGCAGATTAAGTTCAGAATATAAATAAAGAATTACATATGATATTAATTAGCATAAGCGCTTGTATTGATTGAGGCGTGCAACCACTGAAACTTTAGAATAATTACGCAGTTCAATTGTCTTGTCCAGAAGACGGCACCTTTTTGGCACACCGCCATTATTATATGTATTGAAATCTCAATAGGAGTACTCATAGTTGCACAAAGCAACAGAATTAATGTAAATGTCTATGTTATTTTATTTAGTATAATGTTTTGTGAATGCAGTGATATTATTGAATCTTGTGGTTCATTTATGTTGCAAGCTATTGTTCCATTTAAATTGCATCTTGGCAGGGCTAAAGGTTGCGTGTTACAAATTATATCAAAGGTCCAGTACGAACCAAAGCTTTGGAATTATTCAAACAACGAAGTCAGATAAAGAAAAATCACTCACGGTCCAATTTAGAACGAACAGACCTTACGCAAAAAGCCATTGTCAAATGTGCAAAGTTTGTATAAACTGATCACATACCGTACTACTATTATTAATTATTATTATTTGCTTGTCCTTCGATATACTCGAACCAGACAGGCAAAGCCACGATAAAATCCAACTGGCGACTTCGTTTCTGGACCTTTTATTGTATTTGCTACAATGTTTTCATTGTTGCATGGATAATGGGATCATACCTGATGAGCCATTGCCATCGAATATTTGTAAAGACCAAACAAAAAGACGAACCATTGAAATTGTTGATGAAACCTGGAATCTACACGGCATACTTGGATCCAAGGTAACACATCACATTTTTACATTAGAATGCTAGTCCAAGTGCTTCCAGTAATTGTAGCTTGCTTCTCAACTTTGTGAAAAATTTCCATAACCGTAGCACTCATTTTTGCACAAGATCGCATATTCCAAATTATCTTTATCATACAATTTCTTACAACAATATAGTCATACCATTCCAGAAAATAGCCGAATTGTGTCATGTGCAACGCATAATGACAAGCAGTCATTAATGTTAATTAATTCACCTTTAATTGCAATTCTTGCACAGTGAAGCCAACATTGTTGCCATACGAAATTAATTTCATGAATTCATTCTGATACGTGTTTAAAGATTTGTCTTGCAATAGACCCTTTACATTATGTGTAGCATGGTGGTAATGCATAAACAATTATCAAAAATGGAACGTCACAGACAACAGACCCAAACCCAATCCAACTTGGACACTGGACGAAACATTGACAATGACTCCAGAGTTGACTACAGTGGTAACAGTCAATCAGCAGTTAACATGCCTAGTGACGGAAATTTGGTAAATAGACCGACCACTGGTCAAATAGCTAAATCCACCTCAGAGCCCATTCTTGCCCATGATGTCATGTCAAACAGCATGGCGGGGGCAGAGAAGTTTCAGTTGACAAATATTGCCAGCATGTTTGACACTATTATCAAGCAAATGACTGAAAACAAAAATCTCATGACATCAATCCAAAATCAAATGACTGGAAACAAAAATCAATGACTCAAAACAAAAAAGACATTGACGAACACATGGCAGTTTAAAAAAAACGTGGCATGACAAGATTAAGGCTGAATTAAGAGCACTAAAACTTGTAATGATACTTTGTGTGAAAGAGTAGACGAGATTAACACGAGACTGATCGGCCAAGCATCCGAACTTGACTTAAAGTTTCCCGAATTGAACCACAAAAGATGGAAAAGATATTCAAACTGAAGTTAAACATTTAAACACTACATGTGAAACTATTGCCACTGAAGTGAAATCTTATCCATCATTCATGACTCAATAAAACCATGCATTACTGTAATTGACGGCAAAGTTAACACTATGGAGAAACAACTTACAGACAAACTGGTTACACACTGACAACTATTTTGCCAACATATATGAAGAATTTCATGACTGGGTAGATCAGAAAAACATTTTGACAAATGTATACAGGAAAAATTACTGACGGTTGTGCATGACACCGTGGCAAAATTTGTTAAAAATAACGACAGAAACAACTAAACGATGACATATGATCGGAGCGTAGTAATGCTAATAAACAGAGTGCTCGCTTTAGTAATGAAAAAAGATATACATATGACACATATCCTCCATACACAACACACAGCTCACAGCAACTACTGTACACACCCGTACACATGACACCTAATTACAATCGCGACATTTATGTGCAGTACATTCCCTTCCATTCACGAGCCGATCATTGCAATAATTACAGTGAAAGCAATCGACATTATAGTGCCAAAGAAGAAGTCTGATTAAACATAGTCAATTTCAACCTTTCATCCCAGAAAAACATACTGTAAATGCTATAAATTTTTCTGAAAGCATTTAGAAATCCATTCCCAAGAGCATGGAGTGATTGAAAGAGAATTTCTTACGTTGTAGGTTACATCCAAGGTGACGCAGCTGTCTGGGAATATAATGAAGCCGACAGGTGCGTGACATATGAGCAATCTGAAAGAGCTTTCTTGACCAAGTTTGGTCGCAGTCGGTACAAGAACGTCTAAGAAAACAGATAGCCTTCCAATGCGAAATATGACAATCTGCGCTGGTATTTTGAGAAATATTTGATTATGGGCCACTTTCTTGATGAACCTGTAGCTACGCGCAATATACTCCATGCAGTGAAAGCCAGATTGCCTTTTAACATTAAAGAGAATCTGCTGCACATTCCTGACAACGATGCAGAATATTTTCTATCTGTGCTTGATTCTGATGATATGTTATACTGTATAAGGATCAACATTCCACACGGCAAAACAGCTGCCACAATGTGTACCTCACTGGTATGCAAAACGCGCAGGGTAGCCAACTTAATCCTAGCGCGTAGGCCGCTGTCGGTTATGTAGCGCAGCAGAATCAACATCTTCCTTCCACAAACCAATATAAGTACCAACATCAGCAGACACACCCCATTATGAATAATAATCATAACTAGGGCCCGGATTTTAATGACAAGTCATATTTTTTTCTGTACTATAGTGTGAATTTTAGAACAATTTATACACAAACCTAGGCATTTTAGTGTCGAAAAATGTATTTTGATTGTGCATATAAAGTCATATTTCAACAAATTTTAGTTATAGGTCATGTTGCGGCTAACTTTTAATATAATAGGTCATATTTCCGTCAACTTTTGCCAAAAATACATATACCGTTTTTCTCGTATCTTTCAGGACACACGAATAAGAAAATGAATATGTTGCTCACGAGACAATATTTAACGTGCTATTATGAAAGATAAACATGTAAATTATTACACAGCTTTTTTTCTCAGAACTGTAGCAGAAAATCGGTGTACCAGAACAATCGTTTCGCGAACATAAAACACTGCTGCGCAGAGTGGACAATACGCTCTCAGAGCCAACAAAGGCGGCTTCTGCCGTAATAAACATCGCAGTCGCACAGGTGTTCCCGGTATCCACTCTCAACACAGCCTTTGCCTTCTTCAACATGTCTACAGCAAAGTGCTCCGACAGCGTGAAGTTGCGAGGGTATGTTCGAGGATTTGGAGAGAAGTTCTTTAGTGCTGATGGGAAAATATTATTTTGTAAACTGTGTAAGCTAAAGTTGTGCAGAAATGCGCTTTGATGTGCAACAACACCGTAATACCGCTAAACACAGAAGCTGTGTGAAACGAAGTGCTGAAAATAACAGCAGGCAAACGCCGTTATTTGAACAGACAGGTCAATCGTAAACCATGCAATCATTCTGCAAGGATTTGTGTGAGATGATGGCGTCATACAACATCCCATTGCAAAAGCTGAAGAATCCACGCTTCAAACGGTTCTTGGAGAACTACACAACACATCCAGTTCCAGATGAATCTACACTGAGAAAGAACTATTTATCCGTATGCTAAAGTGATGTGCTCGACAAAATACGAATTACTATTGCTGAGCAAAAGATCTGGCTGTCGATAGATGAAACTACAGATATTAGTGGGCGATATATTGCAAATGTTGCTGTTGGTGTTCTGAAAGTTGATGTGTCTGGAGATATGTTCCTACTAAAATGTGAAGTTCTCGATAGAGTAGACAATTCGACGATTGCTATTTTGTTTGACAACTCTCTGAAGCTACTGTGGCTGGATGGTGTGAAAAAAGACAACGTCTTGCTGCTTGTAACAGATGGTGCTTCATATATGGTTAAAGCGGCCAAAGAGCTTCAGATTCTCTACCACAGTATGGTGTACGCCACTTGCCTTGCACATGCGTTGCACAGAGTTGCCCAAGAGGTGCGATCAAATTACCCTGATGTGGACAAATTAATTTCTTGTGGCAAGAAAATCTATGTCAAGGCTCCACTACGGGTGCAGAAATTCAAGGAACAAGCAAACAAGCACCATCAACGCCCCTCCCACCTAAACCTGTTCTTACACGATGGGGTTCTTGGCCTAATGCTGCTGAGTATTACTGCACCAACTACACCCAACCCCTAAAGACAATCTTCTGTGAGCTTGATAGCGATGAATCAAGTGCTATCAAAATTGTGAAAGAAGTTTTTACAGATACATTGTCTCAAAACTTGGCATACGTCAACGCCAATTTTTCAGTGATATCAAAATCCATCAAACGACTGGAAGCTGTTGGCACTCAGCTACGCGAGGCCCTAAGTATTGTGCAACATGTGCAGAGTGAGTTGGGTCGAGATCGTGGTCATGTGGCTGACAAAGTGAAAACCAAATTGTAAAGTGTTCTCCAATGGAATCCTGGATATTCTACACTGTGCAAAATTAGTGGCAGTCTTTCAGGGAATGCCATAACATTTGAAGATACTGAAACAAAGCTGAACTCCAGTGACCTGGCTGCCTTTAAATACGCTCCAGTGATGTCTTGTGAAGTGGAGAGGAGCTCTTCCAGATACAAAACTATCCTCAGCGACAACCATAGATCTCTGACAATGGAAAACCTGAAAATTCACCTTGTGATCCAGTGTAACTTTGCAGATACTGATAATTAACATACGGTATTAAATAATGTGAAATGCTTTAAATACTATGTAGCAATAAAAACATTGTTTTACTGTTTCGATAGATGATCTTTTCACTGTACTTTGTGTTTAGAAAATAAAACATTCAGACATTCAGAAAATAGGTGCAAATTAGTCACAAATCCTACAGAAACAAAGAACTATACTTACAATATTTTGAGAAGTGAATTTTGTATTAGTTTATGGCGAATAAAAAATTAAATAAACAAATAAGAATGCTTTAAATAAACTTCTATTAAGTCATATTTTATTTTTAAGGTCATATTTATGTAAGTTTTAGGTCAAAATGCTTGCATATTTCACTGTTAGGTAATTAAAATCCAGGCCTTAATCATAACATAACATACACAACAAGCGACAACCCACACAAGAGGCGCCCACAACAATAGTAATGGAAATAATAGAAATGGAATCAACAAAAACTGGAACAAAAACAGAAACAATTATCAGCCTGTACAAAACCAACAGCAAAACTGGAACAGTAACTAAGGTAATGCATAACAAAATACTGGTCCATATTCTCAGTCAACATCAACACCGGTCCATAGCAAATACAGTCAAAGTGCCCCAGATGATGGCCGAAGAATGTTTGGGAGGCGACTTCAATATCCTATCATTGTTTGATACACCCACTGATGAACAACACAATGATTATGTAGCAAATAGTTTTAAACAGCAACGACTGTTATTTATATGCTACAGTCATGATGAGAGCTTATATGATGAACTATTGCAGGAAAATACACAATGTTGTTCATCTAGCAATGACATAGTTTTAACTACAACTATTGGTATAGTAGGAGGTATTCTAACCAGTATTGTTTTGGACACAGGAGCGGCTGTGGGAGTTTTGTCGTATAATTTCTATAAGAAAATGATTGAATTTGAATCTGTACCAGAGTTCCCTGTTCAAAAGGGTAATATTTTAACGGCCGTGGGTAATAAGTCTAGTAGAGTTACGGAACAGGTCTTTGTGACCATTAAGATAGGTAATGGAACAGTACAATGGCCATTCCGTGTTGTCCAGAGTTTAGCTACTAATAGTATTATAGGTGTAGATATGTTAAATGAGGAGGACAGTATTACTGACATTTCGAAACGCAAATGTTTCCTTAGACATAAGGCAGTGAAATCACGATTGACTTGGATAGCAGGACTCTCAAACATGACAAGTATTGTATAGGGTAGGATTTTTGCAAGAGAGCGACGAAACAAACATACATACACTTGCACGTGATACAGAATATGATGACTTGAAAACACTGATTAGCCATATGTTAAGTTAAACCACTGCTGTTACTGGTGATGAACGCAACAAGCTTTATCAAGTACTATCTAAGTATATACAGGTCTTTACTAAATGACCTGGTGGCATTTAGACATATTTTTATAAAATTGAAGTCAAGCCTCACCAAATTTTCTATCACAAAACCTATAACATACCAATATCACAACGACCTGTGGTGTGGCAAGAACTTAAACAGATGTTAGAGTGGAAGATCATCGAACCTTCCACATCTTCGTACTGTAGTCCATTGCTTGTATTCAAGAAATATTAGAGTGGTGTTGGACGCACGTGCTATAAATGAAATTATACCACCTGTACGTACCAAACCAAAAAGTTTTGAGGACCAATTAATGATCAACTTGACAAATTCGTTTTGGCAAGTCGCAATCACTCCTGATTCCAGAAAATATACTGCTTTTTCCCAATGCGCCATTCGAGAGTGGAATGGTAGAGGAGTAGTATGAAAATGATTCGATGAACCCTCTGCCAGGCACTTAAGTGTGAATTGCAGAGTAACCATGTAGATGTAGATATCACATCTGTGTTCTTCCTTTTGGATTGGGCATCAAATGGTTCAAATGGCTCTGAGCACTATGCGACTTAACTTCTTAGGTCATCAGTCGCCTAGAACTTAGAACTAATTAAACCTAACTAACCTAAGGACATCACACACATCCATGCCCAAGGCAGGATTCAAACCTGCGACCGTAGCTGTCGCTCGGCTCCAGACTGTAGCGCCTAGAACCGCACGGCGATTGGGCATCAGTTCAGGCATATTTCTTACTGCTTTGGATACTGTGCTTGGTGACGAGTTAGATGAGTCTGTTACATATTATACTGATGGGCTTTTGATAGCCACTAAAACTTTAAATCAAACATCTTGACACCCTTGAAAAGATTTTGACAAATTTGCACATGCTGATGTAAAGCTAACCTACAGAAGTTAAAATTTGCTTGTAGTGAGATTAGGTATCTTGGACACATAATTAATGCACAAGGTATACGCCCTGATCCAGGTAAGTTGGACGCTATTAGGAATTTTCCAAGCCCTTGCACTAAAA
This sequence comes from Schistocerca gregaria, assembly GCF_023897955.1. Classification (NCBI taxonomy): domain Eukaryota; kingdom Metazoa; phylum Arthropoda; class Insecta; order Orthoptera; family Acrididae; genus Schistocerca; species Schistocerca gregaria. Next base: position 446,777,130 of record NC_064925.1, on the reverse strand, counting down.
AACAACTGAAGTCATTTCTAGGATTCTGTTCTTTCTTTTGATGTTTCCTGTCACAACAACTATTGAACAGTAAGCAATCTCCTAGGTTTACTTAAGAAGAATCAGGTCTGGCCCTGGTCTGAGCAGTGCCAGCAAGATTCTAATAACATTAAGCACACATTGGTGAATTTTAGACCATCCAGACTTCAGTTTAGATTTTTGTATGACGGTGACACATCATGAGTGGCTTGGGTTGTTGCCTATTTCACGTAGTTAAGAACAGAGAAGAGGAACAGGTAAAAATTATTGGATTTGCAAGCTGTACTGTAAGTGAATATGAATGTATTTATTCAACTACTGAACTTGAAACTCTTTCTATTGTGCAGGCTAACAAAAATTTTAACTAGTATTTGTATGGTAAACATTTATATAGATCACCAAGCTCTGACATTTTTGTTAATATGTAAATTAGTTTATCCTAGATTATCACGCTGGTCATTGTCTCTGCAGAATTATTCATTTGAGATTGTATAGATCAGAGGTAAAGACAACATTATTGCTGATGCTTTGTCTCGTCTTCCACAAGGTATGGATGATTGTAACACTGATCTTGATCATGTGAACGACTACAGAATACTAATGCAGGCTAAACAATATTACCAATATTAAATTGATTTGTGTAGAAATATGGCAGCTATACAAAAATATGATCCGCACTCGAACAAGGTAAGAACTTTAGTCATAGATCAACCTGATCATCCACTGTCTAGCCATTATCTAATATATAATGACGTGTTATTCTGTCAACATCGTCCTGATGAGTCTAACTGGTGTGTATATGTTCCCAAGGACTTGGAACACGTCAATTATATTTTGGCATTTTATGACATATTTTCTAAACATGTTAATCTGTACGCCATAAAATCTGCAACTGGTAACGCAATCGTCAGACGATTGTCACCTGACTACACTCATCACGAGGGGAAAACTCAAGGCAGTTTTAACTGACAACGCCACATACTATACAGGGTACAAATGGAGTAAATTCTTAAAGGACAATAACATTGAGAGCATCTTTATCTCGATATTTAGCCCACAATCTAATTCTACTGAACGAATTTTCAGTGAACTGAACAGATTAATGAGGACACATGTACCTACACTGCATTCTAATTGGGTAAGTTATTTGTCACTATTTGAAGTAGTTTACAACAACCTGAATATATATGACACAACCTGTACACCTAACAAGCTTATGTTCGACCGCAAGGAATCAAATGAGTGGAGCGATCTGCTGCCAAAGTTTTCACTTTAGCAGCAATTGCACGATGAAAAGATAAAAGAAGTACTAAATTCGCTGACGCAGCATGCTAATGGAAGAAACAGAAACTAATCTGGTGCTATTAAGCGAAAGCAGGTATTCAATGTAGGCATGCAAGTCCTATTGTACACCACAAATCTTTAGCACTAAAACGGCGTTACGTGAAGTGGCGTCTGCTGTACGACAGTTCATATGTAATTATCAACATACCGCATCCTGGTGCACACCTGTTGCAGAAAACAAAAACGAATAAGATCATTGGGATTGCCACTCATCGAGATTTAAGAGTATTTCATTCTAAGCAGTAAACATATATCTATAAGTAATGAGTAAGTTAACTGTATATTTATAAAACACACATACCTCTCTGTACTATTGCAAGGAAATTAGGTAGCATAAGAAATTGTATTTCAGCTGATCCAGCCAGCAGCAGAATAAGAAAGAAGAGATTTCGACTTTGCCGAACGTATGTAAGTAAACAACAGCAGGCTAAATTTTAACGCAAATGTTATGACGACATTTTTGCAAGTGTGATGAAAATATTTTTGAGACACATATTTGACTAATTCTAAGAGTCGGTCAAGGACTATTCATGACATTGACGTATACACAAAACCACACGACAACCAAACACTATCACCTAAGAATGGATTAGATGCGCTTCGTACTATATAACACATGTTTATGTGAAGCCAAGGCCAAATACACACTTTACACACACTCGTAACTTGAGAATTCTGTAGGGTTGTTTTTAGTGTGTTGCTTTAGACGTCTGTCCATTGGTATATGTGCGCTTTGGCTTGTTTGCTGATGTCTCGAGATGTTGTGTCTAAACTTTCCAGTTTCAGGTGACAACATTGCGTGAATGCAAAATTTTGTTCAAAAATCTCTAGTGACTGTAATATTATGTAAATACTTTTACTCCATATAAAGCCAAAATGTAATGTATTTGTGTGTAATTATATTGATGTAAAGCAAAATGTAACACTTTGGTTGTAAAGGTGATCAGAATTTGTAATATGTAGCAAAATGCGTAAAACCACGAGATTTATGTGAAAGAGACTGCTTTAAAGACATTCTGCATACATCACAACGCCTGTAATCGCGATGAAGTATGTGTGGAAAGTTGATAAAAATATTCTTCATATTTCACTATGAGAATGGTCGCGATGAAATATTTATGTAAAATCTTGCTAACAAACATTCTTTGTACGTCGCCAGAGAAACTGTGAGCGTGATAGAACTGTGTATGTAAAATGCAATAACATTTGTAGTACATTGTCTAATGACATTTACCACGATGCAACTGCAAAATAAGGAACTGGTAAAACACTGGACCTACGGTTGCAATGCAGAAAAGCACTGAAGACAACTCCACAGGTGGAGGAATTTTGGATGGGACTCCAAGGTTAGTAAAGTTCTCCGAATACGACGGCCACTCTCACCTGGACAAATCGAGGATCGATGCCAGCCATTTGCCGCCCAAAGTCTTGCATCCATGCCTTCACGAAACTTATGTTGTGGAATGGAAATCCACTGGTCTTTAATCACGCGACGCATGACCTAGGAAGAATAGTGTTATCACTGGAAACAAACAGTGCAACGAGTGTGCATACTTAGCGTTGTACCGCAATATTAAGTGTATTTGGTATAGATTAACTAATTAAATACATTCATTAGTGTGCTCTTCAAGCTTGCCATTAAAGATTTTTCTTTTATTTACGTATTCTTCCACTTATCGCAAAAAGTTCGTTTTGGTTAATTTAGGTCTAATTTTTGATCGTGCATATTTCTCGTTATAGCACACATTTAAGTTCATTTGGCAATAGCTTACTTACATATTAGTTTCCAAAATATTTTTAGTGTCCTTTTGCATCTGTATTTAATATATTATCGTTACCCCTTAGTAACTCTCTTAACTAATTTCCAAATTACCATGGATACTAAGGGTGTGAGCTGCAGTAGGAAAGTTAGTTCCGGGGTTTTGTGCAGCTGTTGTGACAGGTGCTTTCATTGCAGAAATTGTAGCCGCGTGGGAATTGGGGAAGCAAACAAGACTCTTCCATTCTTTTGCAGGATTATAGCTGAACAGGAGGAGAAAATTAGAGCCCTTCAGGCTGATTTGGACAGAGCGAGGGCGGAACTGAAGAGGTTAAGGGGGGGGGGGAGGAGGGCAAACAGCGGTGGGAAGTGGTAGCTGGGAACAGGGGCCACAGAAAGAGGACAGTGGCTGACAGTTTCCCAATTGGCACAACCAATAGATTTGCCTTGCTACCACTGTTCCGTAAGGAAGAGGCTCCAGTAGAAGTAGATGTAGTTAAGATGCAACAGAACCTGATTCGGAAACCAACTGTTTAAAAAAAAGTAGAAAGTAAGAAGAAAGTTCTGTTGCTAGGTAGCAGCCATGGAAGAGGTGTGGGCCAGATTTTGGAGGAAAAATTAGGTGACAGGTACCAGGACACAAACTTTTTCAAGCCAAGTGCAAGTCTTTGCAAGGTGGTAGAGGATATAGGTGTCTTATGCAAGGGATTCACAAAGCAATATCATGTGATGATAGTGGGTGGAGCGGGAAACAGTATTAATAGGGATCAGGGCTACAGCTTTGAGTGTGACCTGGTGAAAATAGCCTCGGCAACAACCCATACCAATGTTGGGCTAGTGTCTGCTTTCATGCGGCATGATCAGCCCCAGTTGAACCGCTCTGTCAGGTTGGTAAATATGGAGTTGGATCAGTTGTGTAGGGCGGTCACTCTGTCAGACAATGGATTGGTTCCTGTCAAGGCTACTGATAGGGGAGATTTCACAAGGCATGGCCTACGTCTCAATAGGAAAGGGAAGGGTAAACTGGCAGTGTTGTTAGCGAAATCCATAAGGGGGGACGCTAGTACTCATGGATGTAACTCTTTTTTAGACTAATATCAGTGTCCAATGAGAAGTTCCGGCAAGCAGGTGCTAAAGAGGTCCAAAACTCACAAAATTCTCACAACAGGAAAGTAAATAATAATGTTACCATATTTAACCAAAATATTGGTGGATTAAAGAAAAAAGTAGATTCTCACAAAAGTAAAGTAAAAGAATAATGACATTCTGGAGTAGTCGGGTGTTCTGCCGGATGTTCGTGTCAAACTTGCACAATATTTCGACAGTGTGCCTCACTGTCTTCCTCAGGTGCTTCCTGGGACTTGTCCCTGTTTGGAACGCGTCCAGTTACCATTTTTCACCAAAATATTCTGGGATTGAAGAATAAAGAAGAAAAGCTCCTGGTTTGTTTAGATGACATTGAATCTGATAATGTAATAGATATACTATGCCTGTCTGAGCATCACAGGTAAATATCAATGGTTATGAACTAGCTGCACATACACTCCTGGAAATGGAAAAAAGAACACATTGACACCGGTGTGTCAGACCCACCATACTTGCTCCAGACACTGCAAGAGGGCTGTACAAGCAATGATCACATGCACGGCACAGCGGACACACCAGGAACCGCGGTGTTGGCCGTCGAATGGCGCTAGCTGCGCAGCATTTGTGCACCGCCGCCGTCAGTGTCAGCCAGTTTGCCGTGGCATACGGAGCTCCATCACAGTCTTTAACACTGGTAGCATGCCGCGACAGCGTGGACGTGAACCGTATGTGCAGTTGACGGACTTTGAGCGAGGGCGTATAGTGGGCATGCGGGAGGCTGGGTGGACGTACCGCTGAATTGTTCAACGAGTGGGGCGTGAGGTCTCCACAGTACATCAATGTTGTCGCCAGTGGTCGGCGGAAGGTGCACGTGCCCGTCGACCTGGGACCGGACCGCAGCTACGCACGGATGCACGCCAAGACCGTAGGATCCTACACAGTGCCGTAGGGGACTGCACCGCCACTTCCCAGCAAATTAGGGACACTGTTGCTCCTGGGGTATCGGCGAGGACCATTCGCAACCGTCTCCATGAAGCTGGGCTACGGTCCCGCACACCGTTAGGCCGTCTTCCGCTCACGCCCCAACATCGTGCAGCCAGCCTCCAGTGGTGTCGCGACAGGCGTGAATGGAGGGATGAATGGAGACGTGTCGTCTTCAGCGATGAGAGTCGCTTCTACCTTGGAGCCAATGATGGTCGTATTCGTGTTTGACGCCGTGCAGGTGAGCGCCACAATCAGGACTGCATACGACCGAGGCACACAGGGCCAACACCCGGCATCATGGTGTGGGGAGCGATCTCCTACACTGGCCGTACACCTCTGGTGATCGTCGAGGGGACACTGAATAGTGCACGGTACATCCAAACCGTCATCGAACCCATCGTTCTACCATTCCTAGACCGGCAAGGGAACTTGCTGTTCCAACAGGACAATGCACGTCCGCATGTATCCCGTGCCACCCAACGTGCTCTAGAAGGTGTAAGTCAACTGCCCTGGCCAGCAAGATCTCCGGATCTGTCCCCCATTGAGCATGTTTGGGACTGGATGAAGCGTCGTTTCACGCGGTCTGCAAGTCCAGCACGAACGCTGGTCCAACTGAGGCGCCAGGTGGAAATGGCATGGCAAGCCGTTCCACAGGACTACATCCAGCATCTCTACGATCGTCTCCATGGGAGAATAGCAGCCTGCATTGCTGCGAAAGGTGGATATACACTGTACTAGTGCCGACATTGTGCATGCTCTGTTGCCTGTGTCTATGTGCCTGTGGTTCTGTCAGTGTGATCATGTGATGTATCTGACCCCAGGAATGTGTCAATAAAGTTTCCCCTTCCTGGGACAATGAATTCACGGTGTTCTTATTTCAATTTCCAGGAATGTATGAGTATAGAGAATAAGGTGGGAGGAGGAGTTGCCATATATGTCAAAAGTTATCACTGTGTAGAAAGATTCGATACAAAACAGTTTTGTCTAGAGCAACATATAGAAGCAAGTGCCTGTCAACTTAAACTGAAGAAGGGCTTTTTTATAATTGTAACAGTATATAGGTCCCCCTCAGGAAACTTTCATTTATTCCTGGAAAACTTGGATGGCTTGTTGTGCTATCTGTCAGATAGGGGAGAGCAAATTATTATTTGTGGGGACTTCAATGTTGATTCACTGAAAGAGTGTAATAGGAAGAATGACCTGGAAGTCTTGCTCGGTTCTTTCAGTTTGACATCTGTCATTAATTTTCCTACTCAGCTAGTTACAGTATATGACATAGCTCCATTCAGTAATTCAAAACTACCCTCCAAAGTTGTGTGTTCAATTAATGACTCAACAACTAGAAATTTCAAAGAAAATCTTCAGCAGTTAGACTGGGATCAGGTGTACAAGGAACCCGATGCTAATTTAAAATATAACTTATTTCATGATACACTTGTAAGAGAATTTGAAAACTGTTTCCCCAAGAAAGTAGATAATTCTAATTATAAGAAACCATGCAAAAAACCTTGGCTTACTAAAGGAATAAAAATATATTGTAACCACAAAATGGAACTGTATCTAACAACAAGAAAGAGTAATGTCCCAGAAACAGCCAAATATTATAAAAAACTACTGTGCTATATTAAGAAAGGTTATTAAAAAGTCCAGAAGCATGTGCATCATGTCTGAGATTAATACCTCTGATAACAAAAGCAAAACAATTTGGACTATTATTACAAGGGAAACAGGGCAATCAAGAGTACAGGATGACGGCATCACCATCAAAGCAAATGGAAACTTGGTAAACAACAAGCAAGAAGTCGAAAACATTTTGAATAATCATTTTTTAAATGTTGTAGAGAAAATAGGATCTAAATGTTCATTAGAAGAAGCAAGGCAGTTACCCACACCATTTGATACAACTGAAATTCCACCCACCTCTCGTTTTGATATTGTTGTTGTTGTCGTCTTCAGTCCTGAGGCTGGTTTGATGCAGCTCTCCATGCTACTCTATGTTGTGCAAGCTTCTTCATCTCCCAGTACTTACTGCAGCTTACATCCTTCTGAATCTGCTTAGTGTATTCATCTCTTGGTCTCCCTCTACGCTGCCCTCCAATGCTAAATTTGTGATCCCTTGATGCCTCAGAACATGTCCTACCAACCGGTCCCTTCTTCTTGTCAAGTTGTGCCACAAACTCCTCTTCTCCCCAATTCTATTCAATACCTCCTCACTAGTTACGTGAAATTAGGAAGATCATAAACTCTCTCACGAATAAAAGCTCACATGGAACTGATGACATTTCCAGCAGGATAATAAAAGCTTGTTCCCAAGAAATAAGTGGGATTCTTAGCCACATATGTAATAGCTGTCTGAAGCAGGGTATTTTCCCAGATAGACTGAAGTATGCCATTGTTAAACCACTGCATAATAAAGGGGATACATTTGATGTCAATAACTACCACCCACTCTCTCTTCTGACTGCCTTATCCAAAATTCTTGAAAAAGTAATGTATTGTAGGGTAGCTTCACACCTTTGTAAAAATAAAGTTTTAACAAAATGTCAGTTTGGTTTCCAGAAGGGTTTTTCAACAAAAAATGCTATATATAGTTTCACTAATGAAATATTAAATGCTCTGAGTAACTGGAAGTCACCTGTTGGATTTTTTGTGATTTATCAAAGGATTTTGATTGTGTAAATCATGGAATACTTCTAGATAAGCTCAAGTACTATGGTATGAATGGGAGAGTGCTAAAATGGTTTAAATCATACCTAACTGGAAGAGTGCAGAAAGTTGAAATAAACAGTTCACATAATATGCAGAAAAAACTGGTGATTTCTCAAACTGGGGGACAATCAAGAATGGGGTGCCACAAGGTTCGGTCTTGGGTCCTCTGCTGTTCTTAATATATGTTAATGACCTGCCATTCTACAGTCATGAAGATGCAAAGCTGGTACTTTTTGTCGATGATACGAGTGTAGCTATCACGCCCAACATACAAGAATTAACTGGTGAAATAGTAAATGATGTTTTTCAGAAAATGATTAAGTGGTTCTCTGCACACGGGCTCTCATTAAACTTTGACAAAACACAGTATATACAATTCCACACAGTAAATGGAATGACACCATTAATAAAAATAGACTTCGATCAGAAATCGGTAGCTAAGGTAGAATATTCAAAATTTCTAGGTGTATGCATTGATGAGGGATTGAACTGGAAAAAACACACTGAGGATCTGCTGAAACATTTGACTTCGGCTACTTATGCTATTAGGGTCATTGCAAATTTTGGCGATATACATCTGAGTAAATTAGCTTACCATGCCTATTTTCATTCTCTGGTTTCGTATGGGGTCATATTTTGGGGTAGCTCATCATTGAGCAAAAGAGTGTTCATTGCACAAAAGCGTGTAATCAGAATAATTGCTGGAGCTCATCCAAGATCGTCCTGCAGACACTTATTTAAAGATATAGAAATCTTCACTGTAGTCTCACAATATATATATTCACTTATGAAATTTGTTATCAACAATCGGAACTAATTCAAACATAATAGCATTGTACATGGCTACAACACTAGGAGAAAGGATGATCTTCGCTGCTCAAGGTTAAATCTAACTTTGGCTCAGGAGGGGGTAAATTATGCTCTCACAAAAGTCTTTGGTCACATACCTAATAGCATCAAAAGTCTGACAGATAGCCATAGAGCATTTAAAAGGAAATTAAAAGAATTTCTTAATGGCATCCCTACTCATTAGATGAATTTTTGGATATAGTAAGTGGTTAATTTCCCAACCCCCCCACTATATATATATATATATATATATATATATATATATATATATATATATATATATATATATATATATATGTGTGTGTGTGTGTATGGAACAAGTACTAATCTAATCTAATCTGAACATACACACACATCGGTTGTCAACTCTGTGAACAGGGACATCAATATGCAATAACATTTTCATTAGGCAAACTACCAAAACAATGCTCACCTTTCCATTATTATTGTATGTATTGTGTATATGAACTGCAAAGCACGACACGCCGTTCAAGGACAGATAATCTGAAACAGAAAGACATTTTAAATGCTATACTTTCCATGAGAGACAATGAAATGTATTTTCCGACAACACATGTAGAAATTTTAATATTATTGTACCTGTTTTAGATGTTAGTGCATATATTTTGTAAAAACTTCTTGGAACGTTCTGTCACAATGATGTCCTGCGCACACACACATACGAATTGTATATAAACTGTGATTACCATTCAAGAGTTCAACTAAAGACTGCTGCCACACTGAAATACACAAGACAGTTCATACGTGGCAGCCACAATACCAATATTGAAATCTTCTGGGCGCACGCACCTCATTCAAATATTGTATACCATGAACTGTATTTGAATGTGTATCTAAATATTGTACTAAATTGCTTTAGGGTGAATTGCTCGCCTACAGGTGCGTCCTTTCGTCTCGCAATTCAGGGGGCATTTTAAAGGCACATTTGCAAGATGGGCATGTATATATAGCAAAAACGTATATATAAGTTCAGAATATAAATAAAGAATTACATAAGATATTAATTGGTATAAGCAGTTGTATCGATTGTGGCATGCAACCACTGAAACATTTAAATAATTATGCAGTTCAGTTGTCTTGCCGAGAAGACGGCACCTGTTTTGTTCTGGAAGCCGTCCTGATCGGACGCATGTCTGCCATCGCTGCAGATAATTATTTGGCACACCGCCGTTATTATATGTATTGAGATGCAATCTCATCAGGCATACTCATAGTTGCACACAGCAACAGAATTAATGTAAGTGTCCATGTTGTTTAATTAAGCATAATATTTTATGAATACAGTGATATTATTTAGTTTTATATTCATTTATGTTGCAAGCTATTGTTCCATGTAAACAGCATCTTGGGAAGGCTAGTTTCTGTGTTACAAATTAAATCAAAGGTCCAGTATGAACAAATGTTTATAATTATTCAAACAACAAAGTCCGATAAAGAGAAATCATTCACAGTCCAATTTACGACGAACGCACCTTACGCAAAATCCTATTGTCAAGTGCACAAAGTTTGTGTAAACTGATCACACGCTATTATCATTATTTATTATAATTATAATAATAACAATAATAATTATTTGCTTGTCCTTCGATATACTCAAACCAGACAGGAATAGTCACTATAAAACAAACTAGTAATTGTAGTCCTATTCCTGAGAACACAGAGACTGCTGTTGAGCGTATACCAAACTGGTCAAGTATCATACTACAGGGAAGTTTAATTAAACAGGGACAAATTCAGAATTTCGCTGCAGAGAAGAAATTATTTTGCCCTGTGATATTTATAAAACATGTTCTGCCAAAAGTTTGGACAGAACAACAAAAAATATAGTTCATCACAACACACATTGTTGGTGATGCTGCTCTGTGGGCTATGGAAGCATCAGTGTGTTGTCATACACTGAAGCAGTTTGGAAAAAAAAAAACTTTTCTGCGAAGTACTGGAGTACATGCATTCTGGAGATGTTAAGTAAACAAGTTTACAGACCAGAGGTGTGGAACCCAAACAGGGTAGTATGAATTGTTATATTGCAAGTTATATTACGAAAGCTTGCTATTGGGATGAGCCCAGGGGGGGCCCAAATGGCATGTGCAGATCGACTAACATTTCGTCGTTCTGCACGTGACGTCAGATTAGGAGCACGTTGTGTCGAGGCGCCAGAAGAGCTTTTCTTTCCTAGTGTTGTTCTGCTTTAGTTTGTGGTGTTGTTGCGTTGTTTTGCAAAAGTTTTGCTTTAAAATGCCTGAGTGAGCTGTAACAGGGCGTCTGTCATACAGCAGAAAGACAAAAGACACGGATATAATTTATCATTCGTTCCCAAAAGACGTAAAGTGCAGATCTGGATAATGAAGTGCCACCGAAAAGATCGCTTCATCTTTGCGACGTCAACTGTTTGTTCGTTACATTTCACATCAGATGACTATCTCCGTGACTTGCGAACAGAACTTCTTAATCTAACACCGAAAAAACAACACTTAAACCAGACGCAGTGCCAAGTGTAAATACACTAGGGAGTGTTCCCAGAGTTTGTGGAAATTCAGACTCTGATGATTCAGTTTCTCCGAATAGGGCAGACAGGTTGCAGGCAAGAAAGACTATGAAAAATGCAGTTGAAGACCTGGCTAGTGTGTCTCCGAAAAAAAGAAAAATAGACCAGTCAACAGCGACAGATGACTGTGACACCGATAATAAACACATCACATCAGCGAACTCTGTAAACGATAGAAGAATTAGAATACAGGAACCGCAGACTGACAGCTATGTGTGCAAACCTCATGTATAGTGAGAAGTGCTTGAAACTCAAAGTTGAAAGATTGTCGTGAGAAAATAAAATACCAACAAAAGTGTCGAAAGAAGCAAGTACAGGAGGAAGTGACTCAAATAGTAGGCAAATTGTTTAAAAAAAAAAACACAGATAAACTGCTTGTTGAGTGGAAAGAAACGAGCAAAGTGGCAAAGGGAAGATACTTGTAAAGCGGTTACACTTCGTGCTGCGTCAAAGAAATGTTATTTGTTTTTAAGGAATCAGGTCGGTTTCTCACTTCTAGGACTGTCAACACTTAAGAGATGGACGTCACGCTCTTTGAGGTGCTTTCCTGGTGGGCTGACGTGTTTTGCAACTAATGGAAGCCCACACATCTGTATTGACAAAAACTGAACGTGTGTGTGCTATCTTTCGAAGAAATGAATGTATGTAGCAATATTACTTATGACCGTGTTGTAGGGCCACACATTAATGTGCTATTTGTTATGTACGTGGTTTGTTTTCTGGATGGAAGCAACCGATTTACTATGATCTTGACACACAGTAATACCTGCTCTATACAAGATGTTGTTGCGGTAGTGTGCGACCTTGGAACAAAAAATCGATCTGTGTGGAAAGATTCTAATGTGATAGAAACAAATTCCTGCTTTTCCAATCCGCAGTATGAAAAGCAACGAATCTGGGTGTTTTCAGATGTTCCACATTTCTTTAAATTAATGAATAACCACTTTCTGGATCACGGACTAAAGCTTCCAAGTGGGAAAATTGTTAATAAGTCTATTATAGAAAGACTGCTCGCATTAGATAGGAGTCAAATAAAGTTGTCCTAAACAGCGTCACCTCAGTGTGAAGGGGAGAGAGCGTCAAAGGGGTTATTTGGCAATGCAACTTTTTCCGAGTACCACAGCTAAAGCCATAAAGTACCTAATGCCTGAAGAAGAGCAAGCAGCATTTTCTTTTTTTTTTTTTCAGGTCGCAAATGACACATTTGACTTTCTGAATACGCGGAGGTATAACAAGAATGAGTTATCACGTGGTTATGGGATGCACATGGGTGTTCAAGAAAGATATCAAGAGAACTATGCCTGAGCCGAAAAAATGAGCCTAAGAAATACAAATCACTTGCTCCCAGGAATTTTGCCCGACATGAGCGAAGCACTGCAAATGATAGAAGGTGAAAAAGAGCTGCAAGATATTAACTTTTCTCTTCAACCTGCACCAGAAGAATCTGCTGTCAAAGAGGGATGTGACTGCTCTGCAGAAGGATTCCGTTACCTGGCTGGCTACATTGCATATCGTGCAAAGAACTGTGACATCATACTGGGAACGCCGTCTGGTGATATTTTAAGTCCTCCAACAAATGAAAATTATGGTTGGATTGAAGCCCTATCTCGCAGTGGGCTTACAATTCCAACAGGCTACATAAGGTGTCTGAGTTTGAACTAATTTTTAATGAATTTAATGGATTGGATAGTATTTCCAAGGAAAAAAATATAGTGGAAACAATATGCACTGCTATCCAAACTAAATATCCAGTGTCAGAACACGACTTTTCATTCGTATCCGGTTCCCCAATATGAAGCATAAAATGCAGAAAGCAGCACAGAAGCGGAAATCAAGGCAGCGACACTCTTCTTCCACTACAAACATCTAAACAGGTAAATCAACTGTCTCAAATAATTTCCTGAGTACTTATTTCTGTTATAAGTAGTTACTTGTCTTTAATAAGAGACGCTTGCTCCGACAGACGTTGCCTCGCTTTGTTACCACAGTGATGTCACTGCGCCAGCCAATCACTGCCGATTTAGCTTCGGGCCCAACCTCCCTCTTAGGTAACCTTGGATGAGCCAATATCCAGAAGAGATGTATTGCAAAGATTTGAATTTAAACTATTTCAGTAAGGGAAAAGTTAGTAAACCTACACGATACTGATTTAGAGCAGTTTCTGGCAACATTGGATTCCACTGGCCTCGCACATGATGACATAAAACAAAGTAATGAAAATGGCGACAGCTATTCTCGATAATGTAGGAGGAATAACAAAAATAATCACAGGAAATGGCAACGGCAGTATTAGGAAACGAGTGTCGGAATAAAAATGGAAATGGTGATTTACATCTACATGGTTACTCTGCAATTCACACTTACGTGCCTGGCAGAGGGTTCATCGAACCATTTTCATACTACTTCTCTAGCATTCCACTCTCGAACGGCGCGCGGGAAAAATGAACACCTTAATCTTTCCGTTCGCGCTCTGATTTCTCCTATTTTATTACGATGATCATTTCTCCCTGCGTAGGTGGGTGTCAACAAAATATTTATCGGAAGAGAAAGTTGGTGATTGAAATTTCGTAGATATCGTCGCAAATAAAACCGCCTTTGTTTCAACGACTGCTACCCTCACAAGCGTATCATATCACTGACACTCTCATCCCTATTGCGCGATAACACGAAACGAGCTGCCCTTCTTTGCACTTTTTCGATGTCCTCCGTCAATCCTACCTGGTAAGGATCCCACACCGCGCAGCAGTATTCCAGCAGAGGACAGACAAGTGTAATTTAGGCTGTCTCTTTAGTGGGTTTGTCGCATCTTCCAAGTATTCTGCCAATAAAATGCAGTCTTTGTTTCATCTTCCCAACCATATTATCTATGTGGTCTTTTCAATTTAAGTTGCTCATAACTGTAATTTCTAGGTATTTAGTAGAATTGACAGCCCTTAGATTTGTGCGATTTATCGTACACCCAAAATTTATTGGATTTCTTTTAGTACCCATGTGGATGACCACGGACTTTTCTTTGTTTAGTGCCAACTGCCACTTTTCACACCATACAGAAATTCTCTCTAGATCATTTTGTAATTGGAATTGATCGTCTGATGATTTTACCAGATGGTAAATTACAGCGTCATCTGCAAACAATCTCAGGGGGCTGCTCAGATTATCACCTAGATCTTTTATGTAAATCAGGAACAGCAGAGGGCCTATGACACTACCTTGTGGAACGCTAGATATCACTTCTTTTCTACTCGATGATTTACCTTCTATCGCTATGAACGGTGACCTCTCTGAGAGGAAATCACGAATCCAGTCACACAACTGAGACGATACACCATATGCGCGCAATTTGATTAATAGTCGCTTGTGATTAACGGTATCAAACGTCTACTGAAAATCTAGGAATATGGAATAGATCTGAGATCCCTTGTCGACAGTACTGATTACTTCATATGAATAAAGAGCTAACTGCGTTTCACAAGAACAATATTTTCTGAATCCGTGTTGGTTATGTATCAGTAAGTCATTTTCTTCAAGGTGATTCATAATGTTTGAGTATGGTATATGCTCCAAAATCCTACTGCAAATTGAGGTCAGTGATGTGCGTCTGTATTTCAATGGGTTACTCCTATTTCCTTTCTTGAATATTGGTGTGACCTGTGCTACTTTCCAGTCTTTAGGATCAGACCTTTCGTCAAGTGAGCGGTTATATATGATTGCTGTGAAAGGCGCTGTTGTGTGTGCATATTCTGAAAGGAACCTGATTGGTATACCATCTGGACTGGAAGACTTGCCTTTCTTAAGTGATTTGAGTTGTTTTGCAACACCTAAGATATCTACTTTTATGGAAGTCGTGCTAACAGCTGTTCTGGTTTCGTATTATGGAATATTTACTTCGTCTTCTTTCGTAAAGGAATTATGGAAAACTGGTGTATTTAGTAACTCCGCTTGAGTGGCACTATCATCGGTAACACTTCCATCACTATCGTGCAGCTGCCTGTGTACTTTACATACGACCAGAATCTCTTTGGGTTTTCTACCATGTTTTGAGGCAATGTTTCATTGTGGAAACTATTAAGAGCATCTCGTATTGATGTTTACACTAAATTTCGAGCTTCCATGAAACTTAGCCAGTCTTGGGGATTTTGCGTTCCTCTGAATTTGGCATGCTTTTTTCGTTGCTTATGCAACAGTGTTCTGACGTGTTTTTGAACAACCAGATGGCAATAATGCGTACCAAACTCCAAACCAAAATCAGTATGACAGCTATCCGCAGAATGGAAATTGGAAGCCCTGTGGAGAGACTGCTGGTTGTCCTAATCAAAACCAAGTAGATATAATTCTGACAGATGGCAAACCCATTAGGCAGGGCACTAGAATCTGAACGGGGAGCAACCTGCCATGCAAAACCAATCTGTAAGTAACCAGGAACAAGGTACCTTGCAAAGGCAAGTTAGCCAAGTAATGTTGCCTAATCAGGATCAACAAGTAAGAATAATGGAGGCTGTAGAAGGAAGCTGATCTGGCCCCTCTATGACGTTACTCTAAAATTAACCACATCATGCCTCCTGGTAGTGGTTGAGGGCTGGGGCAAAGGCACATTATTATATGACAGAAACATGTTAAGATACAATGAAGGCAATGATGTACACATTGAAGTACACACTGAGCAAAGTACTGGTTCAAATGGCAAGTACGTAGTACAAGCTGCACTGCATGAAAGGATAGGAAATATTCCACCTACCATGGTAATTGATGCTGGAGCTGCAATGAGTGGAGTGAGTTACACATTTTATGAGGAGTTGTGTCAGGTTTACCTTCTTTTTCCAGTAAAAGAATGTAGGGTAGTTGAAGCTATTAGTTCCAAATCGCAGGTAATTAACACTCAGGTACACATGGAATGTTAATGGAGAATGAGCCTTTAATGCACACTCAGTGGTCAGTATTGTGGGGTGGGATTTTGTTAGAGAGAGGAATGGAAGAATTGACCTCTTGTCTGGTACATGTACACTGGGTGCTTTAGGTGAAAGACCTTTACTGGAATTGATTGCTACTGGGAAGGTACATGGCAAATACTGTCAGTTTATCTGTATTAAGTACGCCAGACCATTGTTAAAGTATATGGGTAGTACCTTATCTATGAAAGAGAACTGTAGCTCATGACTGAGTGAGGACACTGACTGACTGTGCTGTCAGTTCTCTGGACCCATTCCATGGACTCTAGTGTGAAAAAAAATACAAAAAGTGGCAGCTGCTGTACAAAGAGCCATATAAATTTATAGACATTCCACACGAGGGCAGCTACAAGTTAATGCACCCAGAAAACATTAATATTAAATGACTTTACCCAAACAGATACTTAAAAATGTATGTAGAATTACTTCATGGAATATGTCTTTATGTATCTATTAGTTGTAAATACAATGAAAAATCCAGGGCAAAGGCTCCTCCACTGTTGTTTTGAACCACAAGGATTACCTGGTGGTAGGATTCTGCCAGCTGTCAGGTACTTCCACCTACAGACCATGCCACAGTGACCTCATTCCAGAAATCTAGCAGGATCTCCAGTCGCTACTCAAATCCTTAAGTCCATAACAGAACCTGTCCCCAGAGTCCATCTCGCTACTCATGTCCGTGTACACTAACATTCCTAATGCTCATGACCTCACTGCTATTGGGCACTACCTTTCCCAATGCCCAACAGACTCCAAACCAACAACCTCCTTCCTAGTCACCATGACCAACCATATCCTCACCCACAATTACTTCTACTTTGAAGGCGTTATCTACAAGTAAATCTGGTGTACAGCTTTGGGTACCCACATGGCACCATCCTATGTCAAGCTATTCATGGGACAGCTACAGAACTCCTTCCTAAAACCCAGAATCATAAACCCCTCACCTGGTTCAGATTCATGGATGACATCTTTGCTTTATGGATAGAAGGTGAGGACACTCTATCCACATTGTTCCAGAACCTCAACAACTTCTTCCCCATTTGTTTCACCTGGTCCTCTTCAACCCAACAAGCCACCTTCCTAGATGTTGACCTCAAAGATGGTTACATCAGTGCCTTCGTCCACATCATACCTACTAACCACCAGCAACCTCCACTTCGACAGCTGCCACCCATTCCATACCAAAAAGTCCCTTCTGTACAGCCTAGCCACATGTGGTCCTCACATATGCAGTGATGAGGAGTCCCTCTTGAAATATGGTATACCGAAGGTCTCACTGAAGACTTCACCGACCATAATTATCCCCCCAACCCTGTACAAAACCAAATCTCCTGTGCCTTATCTTTCCAGTCTCCCACCACCTTCTGAAGTCCCGTTGTCCAGCCACAGAGGAGCAGTTCCCTCATAACTCAGTATCACCCAGGAAATGGAGCAACTGAATTGCATTCTCTGCCAGGGTTTTGACTACCTCTCGTGCCCTGAAATTAGAAATGTCCTGCCCGCTATCCTTCCCACCCCTCTCACAGTGGTATACCACTGTCCACTGAACCTACACAATATACTCATCCATCCTTACACAACCCCTGCTCCCAACCCCTTACCTCATGGCTCATACCCCTGTAATAGACCTAGACGCAAGACCCATCCCATACATCTTCCCACTACCACCTACTCCACTTCGGTCACTAACATCACCTATCCCATCAAAGGCTGGGCTACCAGTGAAACTAGTCATGTGGTCTACAAGCTAAGCTGCAACCACTGTGCTGGCTTCTATGTAGGCATGACAACCAACAGGCTGTCTGTCTGCATGAATGGCCACCGACAGACTATGGCCAAGAAACAAGTGGACCACCCTGTTGCTGAACACGCTGCCAAACATGATATCTTTCATTTCACTGACTGCTTCACAGCCTGTGCCATTTGGATCCTTCCCACCAACACCAGCTTTTCTCAGTTGCGCAGGTAGGAACATTCCCTGCAGTACAGCCTACATTGCTGTAACCCTCCTGGCCTCAGCCTTCTTTAGTCACTGTCCTCACCCATCAAGCCCCTTCCCCAGGACATTCCAGCACTACGCAGCCATCATTCCACCACCATACCCACCAGTCTTTTTATTTTTCTCTTTTTCCACTACTTCACATCCTCTCCCCATCTCTCCTCTGCCCTCTGTCTAATCTGCAACACTTCACTGTCTGCCACCACTATCATACTATCTCTCCCCCTCCCCACTCCACTCTCCTCCTTAGCCCCACCCTGTCACCACACCCATCATACACTGGTGCCGCTGCTCAGTGTGGTTTCAGTTGCCTGAGACTGGAGTCACGTGTGAGTCGCGTTTGCATGAGTGTGAGTGTGAATGTGTGCTATTAGTTGTAAATACTAGTTTTTTCTTATGTGAATTTCGATATTTTTTTACCTATGTTTTAGTATGTAAGAAGTTCCACCATAAAGTGATAAAGTAACATGTCATCTGAAAGGGAGCTTTTCACTGTGTAACTCATTCCAAGAGAATTTAGATAGGATGCACAGGGGGTAATCCTCATGGAAAACAGGATAATTGGGAACTTGAGTTAATCATGGACAATTTTCTTGTGTATATGTATAAAAAAGTGAATTTTTTTCTTTGATTTGACACTGATAGATAACATCAGTAGAATTACAGGAAAGTTTTTTATTTTGACAAAGCTCTCATATTGACAGAGACTATAAATGAAACAGAATCCGTTTTTGAAGCCTGTAAAAATAGTAGACTAAGTAAACTTCAGCATAAGAATGATTCTTGTACATATAGTGAACATATTTTGCCTAAATGTCAGTGTGTGGCTAAAAAATAAACAAAACAAACCATGGATTATCAGGTAAAATATACCGAGAAAAGAGATTTTTCATATTCCAAATTTAGTCGCAGATTAGCCTCGTAAATTTCATGGTCTTTGTGGTCATGATTTCACTTGTGGGTTAGGATCTGGGAGCCGTTACACTCACAGCAAATGGGGATATGCACTGGCATCCTATACATACACAGATAGCAGTAAAGGAAAACTGAAAGATAAAGCAATGAGCACTAATTTGTAAGATCAGGCCACAGCCTTGTACCTGTGAAATCCATATTGTCAATTGGTCATAAAACACATGTTGTTGTTGTTGTTGTCTTCAGTCCTGAGACTGGTTTGATGCAGCTCTCCATGCTACTCTATCCTGTGCAAGCTTCTTCATCTCCCAGTACCTACTGCAAGCTACATGCTTCTGAATCTGCTTAGTGTAGTCATCTCTTGGTCTCCCTCTACGATTTTTACCCTCCACACTGCCCTCCAATACGAAATTGGTGATCCCTTGATGCCCCAGAACATGTCCTACCCACCGATCCCTTCTTCTGGTCAAGTTGTGCCACAAACTTCTCTTCTCCCCAATCCGATTCAATACTTCCTCATTAGTTATGTGATCTGTCCATCTAATCTTCAGCATTCTTCTGTAGCACCACATTTCAAAAGCTTCTATTCTCTTCTTGTCGAAACTATTTATCGTCCATGATTCACTTCCATACATAGCTACACTCCATACAAAAACTTTCAGAAATGACTTCCTGACACTTAAATCGATACTCGATGTTAACAAATTTCTCTTCTTCAGAAACGCTTTCCTTGCCATTGCCAGTCTACATTTTATATCCTCTCTACTTTGACCATCATCAGTTATTTTGCTCCCCAAATAGCAAAACCCCTTTACTACTTTAAGTGTCTCATTTCCTAATCTAATTCCTTCAGCATCACCCGAATTAATTCGACTACATTCCATTATCCTCGTTTTGCTTTTGTTGATGATCATCTTATATCCTCCTTTCAAGACACTATCCACTCCGTTCAACTGCTCTTCCAAGTCCTTTGCTGTCTCTGACAGAATTACAATGTCATCGGCGAACCTCAAAGTTTTTATTTCTTCTCCATGGACTTTAATACCTACTCTGAATTTTTCTTTTGTTTCCTTCACTGCTTGCTCAATATACAGATTGAATAACATCGGGGAGAGACTACAGCCCTGTCTCACTCCCTTCCCAACCACTGCTTCCCTTTCATGTCCCTCCACTCTTATAACTGCCATCTGGTTTCTCTCACGTGTTCCAACATTTCTACGGAATCCAAGATGATCTTCCCCGAGGTCGGCTTCTACTAGTTTTTCCATTCGTCTGTAAAGAATTCGCTTTAGTATTTTGCAGCTGTGACTTATTAAACTGATAGTTCGGTAATTTTCACATCTGTCAACACCTGCTTTCTTTGGGATTGGAATTATTATATTCTTCTTGAAGTCTGAGGGTATTTTGCCAGTCTCATACATCTTGCTCACCAGATGGTAGAGTTTTGTCAGGACTGGCTCTCCCAACGCTGTCAGTAGTTCCAATGGAATGTTGTCTACTCCGGGGGCCTTGTTTCGACTCAGGTCTTTCAGCACTCTGTCAAACTCTTCACGCAGTATCGTATCTCCCATTTCATCTTCATCTACATCCTCTTCCATTTCCATAATATTGTTCTCAAGTACATCGCCCTTGTATAGACCCTCTATATATTCCTTCCACCTTTCTGGTTTCCCTTCTTTGCTTAGAACTGGGTTTCCATCTGAGCCCTTAATATTCGTACAAGAGGTTCTCTTTTCTCCAAAGGTCTGTTTAATTTTCTTGTAGTCAGTATCTATCTTACCCCTAGTGAGATAAGCCTTTACATCCTTACATTTGTCCTCTAGCCATCCCTGCTTAGCCATTTTACACTTCCTGTCGATCTCATTTTTGAGACGTTTGTATTCCTTTTTGCCTGCTTCATTTACTGCATTTTTACATTTTCTCCTTTCATCAATTAAATTCAATATTTCTTCTGTTACCCAAGGATTTCTACTAGCCCTCATCTTTTTACCTACTTGATCCTCTGCTGCCTTCACTACTTCATTCCTCAAAGCTACCCATTCTTCTTCTATTGTATTTATTTCCCCCATTCCTATCAATAGCTCACTTATGCTCTCCTTGAAACTCTGTACAACCTCTGGTTCTTTTAGTTTATCCAGGTCCCATCTCCTTAAATTCCCACCTTTTTGCAGTTTCTTCAGTTTTAATCTACAGGTCATAACCAATAGATTGTGGTCAGAGTCTCCACATCTGCCCCTGGAAATGTCTTACAATTTAAAACCTGGTTCCTAAATCTCTGTCATACCATTATATAATCTATCTGAAACCTGTCAGTATCTCCAGGCTTCTTCCATGTATACAGCCTTCTTTTATGATTCTTGAACCAAGTGTTAGTTATGATTAAGTTGTGCTCTGTGCAAAATTCTACCAGGCGGCTTCCTCTTTCATTTTTTTTCCCCAGTCTGTATTCACCTACTATGTTTCCTTCTCTCCCTTTTCCTACTACTGAATTCCAGTCACCCATGACTATTAAATTTTCGTCACCCTTCACTATCTGAATAATTTCTTTTACTTGATCATACATTTCTTCAATTTCTTCATCATCTGCAGAGCTAGTTGGGATATAAACTTGTACTACTGTAGTAGGTGTGGGCTTCGTATCTAGCTTGGCCACAATAATGCGTTCACTATGTTGTTTGTAGTAGCTTACCCGCATTCCTATTTTCCTATTCATTATTAGGCCTACTCCTGCAATACCCCTATTTGATTTTGTTTTTATAACCCTGTAGTCACCTGACCAGAAGTCTTGTTCCTCCTGCCACCGAACTTCACTAATTCCCACTATATCTAACTTTAACCTATCCATTTCCCTTTTTAAATTTTCTAACCTACCTGCCCGATTAAGCAATCTGGCATTCCACGCTCCGATCCGTAGAACACCAGTTTTCTTTCTCCTGATAATGATATCCTCTTGAGTAGTCCCCGCCCGTAGATCCAAATGGGGGACTATTTTACCTCCGGAATATTTTACCCAAGAGGACGCCATCATCATTTAATCATACAGTAAAGCTGCATGTCCTCGGGAAAAATTACGGCTGTAGTTTCCCCTTGCTTTCAGCCGTTCGCAGTACCAGCACAGCAAGGCTGTTTTGGTTATTGTTACAAGGCCAGATCAGTCAATCATCCAGACTGTCGCCCCTGCAACTACTGAAAAGGCTGCTGCCCCTCTTCAGGAACCACACGTTTGTCTGGCCTCTCAACAGATACCCCTCCATTGTGGTTGCACTTACGGTACGGCTATCTGTATCACTGAGGCACGCAAGCCTCCCCACCAATGGCAAGGTCCATGGTTCATGGGACATAGAGTAATGAAATACAGAAATAAGCTTATGTAAGCAAAGTATGTATTTGACAAAAATAATGTCGAACTCTGTACAAACTGAGCTGTATGTAAAGATTGTATAGATAAATGCTGTATACAAATGTAAATGTGTCTGTTGCACAAACATGAAAATATAATATAACGTGTGTTAATGATGGGACCCTTATTTAAACATTCGCATATCAAGTGAGAGTGGGTGATTGTGATACATTTTCACAATGGTAAATTAAAATTGAGAAATAACTGTGTGATTCTCTTAGTGAATGGGACACATTAAAAACTGTGGGGTAGCTTCTGTGTCAGCACTTGTGGGACAGACTAGGTCAGTGACAGTGCAATGACAATACACATTCTTGGGATCTGTGTTGTGAAGGAATCTGTCATTTAATACAAATTTGCTGAACTTTTGAGCTATAGATTATGCTATTTATGAGATGCTAGAGGACAATATGTATATAATGACAGCCACTACAAAATAACTGTATTTGACAAATGGCTAAAACCACAATATTCTCATCAGTATTGCATGGCAAGTTTTGAACTGAAGACAGCACCCTTGCTAGTGGATAAACTGGTATGATGTTCAAAGAATCTTCACAGACAAAAATAACACACTAACAAATACAAATGGCAAAAATTTCTATGTGGAATGAATACTTGTATACTAACTTGGGTCAGCTCGTTCTAGCTTGTAGAAAGTAATATCATGGAAGAATATTTATGCTGCTCTGGAATATGCGGGTTCACAGTTCTGGATGAAATAATGACGAGACACATCGTACTGCTACGGTAGGTCTCTGTTGCATATCCAGATTTGACACTTGCTCTAGTCTGGAGGGGTGCAGCCACCCCAGTCTGCACTGCCTGCTACGAACCACGTGTGCACTGTGCAAGTGCATAGATGACCAACAGCGGGAGCAGGCTGCAGTGTGCACACCATTGATGCCGTACAAAGATCACACAACAATGCCATTGAATGATAATTTCTTATTGTAAAACAATGTAATCAACTACCTACTGCTAAAAGCAGATAAACTTTAATTTTTTGAGTTAATGAAAGAAAAATATCAGCTGTCAACATAGCAAAATCATAAACAACAAAAACAACAACAACAAGATTTTCTATATATTTGTATATTTTTAATTGTGATGAACTTGGCAATATGGTCCCACCTAACAGTATGACACAGCACCCCCTATGGCATGGATGCATGTACTGATTAGTTTGGGATGGGTTTATAAATTTATCAAACAATGGAAAATCCAGGATGGAATATAACAATATTAAGAAAAGGAAAGTTGCTACTTACCACAGAGCGGAGATGCTGAGTCGCAGATAGGCACAACAAAAAGACTGTCACAAATACGTGAAGCTTTTGGACATAAGGCCTTCATCAACACACACACACACACACACACACACACACACACACACAAGCACAAACGACTGGAGTCTCAGGCAACTGAAACCACACTGCAAGCAGCAGCACCAGTGCATAATGGGAGTGGCGACTGGGTGGGGTAAGGAGGAGACTGGTGTTAGTGGGAATGATCCATATGGCACAGGTTGTGAAGCAGTAATTGAAATGAAGGATGTCATATTTGGCACCATGTTCAGCAACAGGGTGGTCCACTTGGTTCTTGGCCACAGTTTGTCATTGGCCATTCATACAAACAGACAGCTTGTTGGTTGTAATGCCCACATAACGTGCAGCACATTGGTTGCAGCTTAGCTTGTAGCTCACATGACTAGTTTCACAGGAAGCCCTGCTTTAGATGGGATAGGTGATGTTCATGACCAGACTGGGGGAGTTGGTGGCAGGTGTTCTGGCATAACCACAAGTGCTGAAACGAAGAGGACGAATGCAAAACTAGAGAAGGTGGTAAGGAAACTTCAGCCAATACTCCACTGACAGGGATTGCCCCGTGCTAGGAGCGACCTCTGGAAGAAGTGAATATAATCGCTGCTCCTGCCAGCCTTGGCCACTCAGAGCGGCCCTGTATACAGACATTAGAGACAGTTGTAGACTGGCACTCGCAGAACTGATTGTAGTGATCCATATTAAGTGCTTGCTTGGACTTTGTATATAGCGAAGTTCATATTACTGTTGGCATGTTGCCCCTCGCTTGCGACATTTGCTGGAAATAAAAAGTTAAGTATTGTCAATCTGCTTTCTAGAAATAAAACTATTAATGTTATTTTCTTGAACTGTTGTATAGTAATCCGAGAATGCAGCATCCCTTAAGCACCCTATACGAGACAAGTGGGCAAGACCCAACAACTGGCGACAAGTCTTCAAATGAACTACGTGCCGACAGCCACAAAAATTTGTGTGTTTTTTGTGCTGGCACTTTCATTATCTCTTGTTTTTCCTTTGCAGGGGCACTCACTCATGACAGTTTCTTGTCATTTTTCCTAATCAGTTTTTTCAGGTGGGTGTTGCAGAAAATTTCTTTGATTTTGTCATTATTTAGATTGCTTGCCTTTTATATTTTTTGCATTTGTGTCTTTCAACATGCCCACCAATCCTGTCCCGACCCTGCTCAGGTGCCACAGCCACAAGCGTTAGATGCCACACAGCTAATGCAGATATTTTAGTTCCAGATGCAGCAAGTCTCCACCCTGCCCGACATGGTGCAACAGCTACTGGCCAACACTGTACACCCGACAGAACAAGTACCACCTTTTTGACAGATTCGTGACCAAGAAAAGGAATAGCTTGACAGGTTAGCCCAGTTAGAATCACATCTAATCACCCACAATGTACCAGGTACTGTGAAACTTCCCTGTCTATTATCAGCGGTAGGAAGTGCAGTGTACAGATTAATTCAAAAACTTTTTCCTAACGCCACACCAAGTGAACTCGTGTGTGAGTGTTATCACTTCTCTAACTAACTATTATGATCAACAAGTGAATGTGGTAGGTATCAATTATTTAATTGCAAAAAAGAGTCAGAACAAACTATAACAAGTGGGTCATAGATTTGAAAAGGAAATGCATATATAAATGTACTTGCAGTGCTTTCTATTCAGATGTTATGTTGTGTGATGCAATTGTGTACAACGTCTCTGATGTCAAAATCAGAGAACAAATTTTGAAATAATCCAATCCATAATATCAGCAGGTAGTGTAAATGCTAGATAAGTATGGTTCTGGTGCCTTGTTGGTTCATACATTTGAGCAGTCAGCTATTTGTCGGGTTGAGTCCCTTAGTTGCGATCACCCCATTCCACTCCAGTGACTTGTGCTGGTCATGTGGCATAAACAATGTTCCGCACCACATAAGCAGTTCGCTAAACGGGCAGTTACACAGATGAACAGAATTAAATCTTTCCCTGGGTGTTATTCATGTCACAAACGCCAAGACTGCCTCTCCTGACAAGCTCAGTGTTATGCTTGTGGTAGGAAAGGACATGTTCAATCTGCATGTTTGTAACGGAACAAACTTAAGAATTTGGCCCACTCACAAAACTCTAATCACAAGGTCCATGTCATTAATGCAGCATATTCTAAGTGTGCAACTAGCAAGCATGCAGTTTTGTCAGTGATACGTCAGTCAAACAAACTTTTTGTTCATTTACTTCTTTGTGGGAAACATTGGAGATTTCAGTTGGACATGGTCAGATTGCTAAATCATCACACATATGAACTGTTAGGCTCCCCAACCCCGTTTAAAACTAGCACACAATTGACAGCTTATAATGAACAAGACATTCCCATTCTCGGAACATGTACTTTGCCTGCCATGTATTGCTCGCATATGCAAACAGTGACTTTTACGGGGCTACAATCATGTGATTGTGAGCACATATCTGGTTTTTATTCTTTGGATTTGTTTGGCTTTAACATTCAGGACAATGTGCTCCCAGTGTCTGGCTTCAATGCAAAAGACAGTGTAGCTAACTTACTGAAAGAATTTTCAAAACTCCTTTCTGAAGATTTAGGCAAAGCTAACAATTTTGTTGCACATATTACTCTGAAAGACAACACTCAGCCAAAATTTTGCTGGGCCAGAACTGTTCCCATTGCATTACGGGACAAAGTTGCAGCTGAACTTAAAGAACTGCAAGATAACGGAGTTGTTGCGCCCATATCAGCTTGTCAATAGGCAAGTCCCCTGCTTTTGCCCCACAAACCTTCAGGTTGCATTTGCCTCTGTGTTGACTATAAGCCTACAGTCAACTAACAAACTGTCATTGATACTCATCCATTGTCATGCCCAGAGGATCTCATGGACAAATTAGGTGCTGGATGCTACTTTTCAAAAATTGATTTGCACGACGTGTATCTTCAAATACCACTTGATGAAGAATGTCAAAAAGTGTGTGTAGTAAATACTCATTTGGGCTTGTTTAAATATTTGCGTTTGCCTTTTGGCAGTGCTTCCACACCCACCATTTTTTAGTGGTATTTGAACAGCTGAATGCGCAAGTACCAAACTGTTCAAACTATTTGGACAATATTGTCGTAGCGGATCATACACCTATGTGTACACTTACGTGCTTTGTTTCATGTGTTATCTGATGCAGGACTAAAGTATAGACCAGACAAGTGTGATTTTTTTAAACCTGAGTTGCAGTATCTTGGTCATGTCATAAACAGTCAAGGTGTACATCCTCTTCAGTCGCATTTGTTAGCCATACGAGATTTGACAGTTCTCACAATTTCAGAGAACTGCAGTCACTCTTAGGGAATATGAACTATTATATTCCGTTCATACTGAATGTTGTAAAAATCACAGCTCCATTGCATCGCTTGTGTTGCAAGAATGTCCCATTTGTTTGGACAGTGCCAAGTAGTTTCTTTTAAAAAATTAAAGATGCATTGCTTAGTGATCAATGGTCAGTTCACTTTGATTTACATATACATCTACATATATACTCTGCTAGCCACCAAGCAGTGAGGGCACAATTCATGCCAAAGTCACATTTCCTCCCCTCTGTTCCACTCCACGCTAATCGCGCAGGGGAAAAATGACTGTCTGAACGCCTCAGTACGAGCTCTAATTTCCCTTATCTTTGAATGGTGATCATTGCGCGATTTGAAAGTTGGTGGTAATAATATGTGCTCTACATCCTCAGGGAAGATCGGATTTCGGAATTTAGTGAGCATCCCTTTCCGTTTAGTGCGCTGTCTATCTGCAAGTGTGTCCCACTTCAAACTTTCTATGAGATTTGTAACGCTCGAACGATGGCTAAATGTACCAGTCATTATACTTGCCGCTCTTCTTTGCCGGGGGATGTTTTGGCCAGACCACAGGCCAGATGGTGGGGGTACAGCCGGAAGCTTGACGTCCCCCGCAGCCACAGCTTCCAGCCCGACATTGCGCCCACACTTCTTCACCCCCCCACTGTGGTTGCACTCCCTACATAATGATGGTCTGTCACTTTGGGGGGAGAATTGTTCTGGCATAACCACAATTGCCAAAATAAAGAGGATGAATGCAAGACCAGAGAAGGTGGTGAGGAAACGTCAGCCTGCTGACAAGGACTGCGACGCGCCAGCAGTGATCTCTGCAAGAAGTAAATATAAGTGCTGTGCCTGCCAGCCTCAGCCACTCAGATTGGCCCCGTATAGGGACATTAGTGGATAGTTGTGGACTGGCACTCGCAGAACAAGCTGTAGGGATTCATGTCAAGCACTTACTTGGACTTTGCTATAGCGAAGATCATATTACTGTTTGCATATCACCCCTCACTTGCGACATTTGCAGTAAATAAAAAGTTAAGAATTGTCAATCTGCTTTCTAGAAATAAAACTACTAATGTTATTTGCTTGAATTGTTGTATAGCATTCTGAGAATGCAGCATCCCTTAGGCATCCTACACGAGACGAGTCAGTGGGAGGATGTATGGGATACATCTTGCATATACTGTAGGTCTATTACAGGGGTATGAGCCATGGGGTAAGGGATTTGGAAGCAGGGGTTGTGTAAGGATGGGCAAGTATGTTGTGTAGGTTCAGTGGATGGTGGAATACCACAAAGGGAGGGGTGGGAAGGATAGTGGGCAGGACATCTCTCATTTCAGGCCACGACAAAAGGTAGTCAAAACCAGGGTGAAGAAAGTAATTCAATTGGTCCAGTCCTTGGTGGTACTGAGTTATGAGGGGAATGCTCTCCTTTGTGGCTGGACGATGGGACTTTGAGAGGTGGTGGGAGACTGAAAGGATAAGGTACAGGAGATTTGCTTTTGTTCAAGGTTAGGAGGATAATTATGATCTGTGAAGGCTTCAGTGAGACCTTCAGTAAATTTCAAGAGGGACCACAGATGTGACAACCATGTGTGGCTAGGTTGTACAGAAGGGACTTCTTGGTATGGAATGGGTGGCAGCTGTAGAAATGGAGGTACTGCTGGTGGTTAGTAGATTTGAACGGAGGTACTGATGTACTGTGGAGGTCAACATCTAGGAAGGTGGCTTGTTGGGTTGAAGAGGACCAGGTGAAACAAGGAGAAGTTGTTGAGGTTCTGGAGGAATGTGGATAGGGTGTCCTCACCACTGATCCAGATCAAAAAGATGTCATCAATGAATCTGAACTAAGTGAGGGGTTAGGATACAGGGTTTTTAGGAAGAATTCCTGTAGATGGTCCATGAATAGGTTGTCATAGGATGCTGCCATGTGGGTACCCAAAGCTGTACAGCGGATTTGCTTCTAAGTAATGCCTTCAAAGTAAGAGTAATTGTGGGTGAGGATATAGTTGGTCATGGTGACTAGGAAGGAGGTGGTTGGTTTGGAATCTGTTGGGCATTGGGAAAGGTAGTGTTCAACAGCAGTAAAGCCATGAGCAATAGGAATGTTAGTGTACAGGGATGCGTCATCAATAGTGACGAGCAGGGCACTATGTGCTAAAAGGAGAGGAACTGTGAAGAGTCGGTGAAGGAAATGATTGATATCTTTTATATATGAGGGTAGGTTCCAGGTAATAGGTTGAAGGTGTTGGTCTATGAGAGCAGATATTCTCTCAGTGGGGGCACAGTAACCAGCCACAATGGGGAGTCCTGGGTGGTTAGCTTTATGGACTTTAGGAAGCATGTAGAAGGTAGAAGAGCAGAGAGTGGTAGGGGTGAGTAGAGAGATTGACTCTGGGGAGAGGTTCTGGGATGGGCCTAAGAATTTGAGTAACAACTGTAGATCATGCTGGATCTCTGGAATGGGGTCACTGTGGCAAGGTTTGTAGGTGGAAATACCTGACAGCTGGTGGAGTCCTTCTGCCAGGTAATCCTTGTGGTTCAAAACAACAGTCGTGGAGCCTTTGTCCACAGTTGGATTATAAGGTTGAGATGATAACTTTATCCTCACTTTTTTATCAGGCAGTGTATTGAAACGAAAATCAGTTACTGTAATCTTTACTTTAAATACAGGAGTTATTATTATGTATACCAAAACTACAAATATTAATAACTCAACTATCAGGAAATAAAAATACCTCTATAAAAAGTATATAATAAGTCGAGGCGGAAGTACAGAGGCAAAGATGTTGTTGAAAGACAGGTGAAGTATGAGCGGCGGCAACTTGAAATTAGCGGAGGTTGAGGCCTGGCGGATAACGAGAAGAGAGGATACACTGAAGGGCAAGTTGCGAGTGTATACCTGTCCTTTTTTCCCCCTAAGGTAAGTCTTTCCACTCCTGGGATTGGAATGACTCCTTACCCTCTCCCTTAAAACCCACATCCTTTCGTCTTTCCCTCTCTTTCCTGATGAAGCAACCGTTGGTTGCGAAAGCTTGAATTTTGTTTGTGTGTTTGTGTTTGTTTGTGTGTCTATCAACCTGCCAGCACTTTTGTTTGGTAAGTCACATCATCTTTGTTTTCAGATATATTTTTCCCGTGGAAAGCATCCACAAATATTTTGTTTTGATGAAGTTTTGTATTATTAATGGGAATATAACCAGTAAATCAAGAGTTTGATTGGATTATTTTCTCTATATATTACATGACATATACTGAAACAGTAATTAGAAGTGTAGTTCACATTGTTTGAGATGTAAATAACAGTTGATTCACTTGAACTTTCAATGTAAATGTAGAAAGAACCACTAAATTCTTAGCTATAGCAACTGCTTTTATGAGGACAGGTTTTATCTGGAGGTCAAATATCATTCTGAGAAGCAACAATAATTACAAACCTATTATCACCAATTCTATACCTAGGTACAGACACAGTTCAGTGGATCTGAGGGGGGTTTTGCTGTAGGCAGTCTCACATGAAATCAATTTTTAATATTCCACTTTGTATTACTATTTATTATTGCAGTTATGGCTGCAATTCATTTATTCTTTTTAAGGCAGACATGATCAAATGAGCCTTTGGGACCTAATGGAGATTTTTTTTTAAAAAAAAAAAACATTTCAGTTAGATTTGTATTAATTTTATTACGTTGAATTAATCTTTATTTTTTAGAATGTCCACATAATTTTTTGTTTGTGTAATACCAGAATGTATTCGACCAGAATGATACTTCTTATTTTCGTATGCAGTTTCATGATCGATTCCAAATAGTCTAGGAGTAGTTATTGTTTCGTTCATAACTATTACAATTTTAATTTTTGATTCCTGTTATAAAACGCCATTTCAGAGTAGCCAGTTTCATGTTATTAAACAAATTATGTTGTGAATTATAATGGTTGTAGTAGTTTTATTAATATGAATCGGACACAATCAGTAAAGGAACGTTATATTATAATAGGGCAGTTTTAACAATAATTGATTTTTTTTTATTTCTTAAGCAACATCCACATAGCTAATGCATGTGATAAATTAATTAAGGATTAAATATATTTATTAGCTTAGCAAAAGTATATGCTTTGCAAACACAAAACTAGATGTTTAATCTCCTATTAGTTTTATAGTTCTTAAACATTCACAAAATAAATCTAGTCATTCAATTTTTAAACAAATTGCCTCATGGCTCATATCCCTATAATAGACCTAGATGCAAGACCTGCCCCACACTGTCTACTCCAGTCCGGTCACAAGCATCATCCCATTGAAGGCAGGTCTACCTGTGAAACCAGTCATCCGATCTACAAGCTACGCTGCAACCACTGGTTGCATTCTGTGTGGGCATGATAACCAACAAGCTATCTGTCCTCATGTATGGCCACTGTCAAACTGTTGCCAAGAAGCAGTTGGACAACCCAGTTGTTGAGCATGACACCCAACATGATGTCTTCATTGCAGCGACTGCTTCACAGCCTGTTCCATCTGGATCCTTACCACCAACACTAGCTTTCCTTAATTGTGCAGGTGAGAACTCTCCCTGTAGTATATTCCATGTTCCCATAATACTCCTGGCGTCAAACTTCATTAGTCAATGTCCTCAGCAATCTAGGTCATTCCCTATTCCCATTCCAGCACTACACAGCCCTCTATTCCACCAACACACCCTCAGTTTGTTTTTCTTCTCTCCGTTTCTGCTACCACGCCCCCCTCCCCCCTGTCTAACCTCCCGGCTGCACCTAGCTGCCCTATCCTCTCTGCCTCATCCCTGTATGCTCCCATGAGCAGGGTTTTGGTTTTGATTTTGTTTTCCTTTGTATTTTGGTAATCACTGTTGTCACAACCACATCATGGTCACTGATATCAGTTTCAATGCGGACATCCTCAAAGAGGTCAGGTCCATTTGTTGCCTTCAGATCCAATATATTTTCGTCATGAGGGGCTTTAGTTTTCAGGAAAGGCACTTAATAATGTTTAACAGGATGTCTTATCACACCCAGCACTAACAAAACTGTAATTTTACTAATTAAAGGATAATTAAAGTCTCCCCTAATTATTACAGTATGGTAGGGAAACTTATGTACAAGTGAACTGAGATTTTCTCTAAAGTTTTTGGTTACATCAGGAGATGAATCTGGTGGTCAATAACGAGGATCCAATTACCATCTTATACCAACCCCTGATCCTGAATCTTGCCCAAAAAGTCTCACATGCAGCTACAATTTCTATCTTGGTGGGTTTGAGTTTCTTGTCTACTGTGACAAATACATCACCTCCATTTCCCATTTGCCTATCCTTTCAATATACACTCAGTTTTTCTCCAAAAATCTCACTGCTATCAATTTTAGATTTCAACCAGCTTCATTTTCAGGCAAATTCTGGCACTTTGTTGCGAACGCTTCAGCAGTTAACCATTAAGATTTTAATACTCTCACCTGTGGGAGGCATTTCTTTCGATCCTACACTGACACTTCTGGGTTTCCCACAGTTATCGTTATCTTTATTGGATAGAGTTGCCTAATCTAAAAAAAAACCTTGTGTGCATGCCACACACAGTCAGCTACCTGAGTAGCAGCCTCTGACTGCCTACAATTTTTAGGAGACTCAGAATTTGCAGCATTCTCCCAAGAACTGATTGTGGACCTTTGGTTCTGAATCGAGAGGAATTACTGTACCAGAGGCTTTGATGGTTCTATGACAAGCTAGGCTGTGACTGCATGGTCTTGCGCCATAGGGTTGAGAAATGTAGGATCCCTCTAAATGGGTCAGGTGTGCTACTGAGGCTGCTTGACTGTGAGTGGCATATCAGTGGTAGATTATTTGGCTAACTACAGGGAGAATTTTTGTTACTAACATTTATACTCACTGTTCTCAAGTACATCTACATCCATACTCCGCAAGCCACCTGACGGTATGTGGCGGAGGGTACCCTGAGTACCTCTATCGGTTCTCCCTTCTATTCCAGTCTCGTATTGTACGTGGAAAGAAGGATTGTCGGTATGCTTCTGTGTGGGCTCTAATCTCTCTGATTTTATCCTCATGGTCTCTTCGTGAGATATACGTAGGAGGGAGCAATATACTGCTCGACTCTTCGCAGAAGGTATGTTCTCGAAACTTTAACATAAGCCCGTACCGAGCTACTGAGCATCTCTCCTGCAGAGTCTTCCACTGGAGTTTATCTATCATCTCCGTATAACCTGTACAGCTAGTTTCTGATAGTACAATTTGAAATAAAAGAAAACATGAATATAGGTATTTGTTTACTTAATTTCAAACTTGACTGTCCCAACTAGAAATACTACAGACTTTTACAACTGTTCACTATTTTATACTGTGCAACTTAGCTACGAAAAAAAACATGTTATCCATGTCTCAACATTATGTAAAATCTAAAATCTATCTAGTTACGAGAATGAGGTATCGCACAATTCATTATATCCAACCTGGTACCACATATTACAAACTGATCAAACAAATAATGGCATTTGACCTATAGTTGTTACGAGATCCACCAGTTATAATAAGTATTACTACAGCAGTTAATCTTGTGTGATAATTCCATTTCAAATCTATCCAAATTGTTAGACCCAGGCGTCTGTATGAGTTGACTGATTCTAATTGTGATTCACTGATATTTTAATCTAAGTATACTATGTTTCTTTTTGTTTTGTTAAGTTCACAATCTTATATTTTTGACCAATCTTATATTTTTGAGCATTTAAAGGAAATTGCCAATTGTTGTACCACTTGGAATCCTATAAAGTTCTGACAATATCTTTGCTATTGATAACTACATCATTTGCAAAAGGTCTGAGGTTACTACAGGCCTTTACTTATTTATTCAAATAACCCTTTTGGAGGGTACAATGAATCAAGTTTTGGTTTTGCTTCTTTGTGTTTAATTTTAGTTGCTCTAAGACTTCATCCACCCTTTGAAGGAGTAATTTCTTTTCTTCCTGGATCCTTTCCCTTCCATTTCCAGCCTTATTTGTTTTCTGAAATCCCCCTGTTGTGAATGCAGTAACTGAAGGCTACTCTTAATTCAGCCCAAACTTTTGTGGTAGTGCCAGATCCTGTACTATGATTATTTAGTGCTTATCTGGTAGGACAGCACTATAACAGAGATGTGGTAACACAATAAGAAGTAACAAATAACACTTGTTATGAGCATGTTAAAAAATTGTACTTACCTTTGGTACACTTTGGTGTGTGACACTTCTCCTAACTAATACAATGATACTAACTAACTATGCTGTCTGTTGTGTACTGATACTGCTCAAGATACCTCTTTTTTCTGCACAAAGTATAGAACAACACAATACACAATAAGTTAAAGTTATGAATGTTACAGTTTAGTATTATAATTGTACCTCTTGTTTTCCACAGTCATTCAAAAAGATAAAATTGATAAAAAAGCTTTAATTTATTGAAATATTAATTGATTGTATCTCTTTGGTTATGAAACATAGTATAACAATAATATATGCATATCTTTGTATGTGAATAATCAATAAGTAACTGGAGTCAGTTTGTCTGTTATGGAGTATGGAGATGGGAATGAGCATAATGTACTGGACTGTAAATTCGTTTTGTAAATGATTTTATTAACTCATGAACAAGTAGTCTGATTGTTGTGGAGTGGAGGATTTGACATTCATTAACCCTTCCAGGTACATAAGAAAGCTAAAGTGCTAGTGATTAAAATTTTGTATCTCTGTGGTAACAGGAGGTTTTATAAACAAAAAAGTTATTATTTCAAACGTTTTTATTTGTACTGCTAAAAAAAAGCTTGGATGTATTTGTCCCTGTGGTCCTTAAAGGACAGTTACAGAACACATTACACTTAATACTTGAAAAAATTACAGAGGCTATGTATATGTTGTCTATTTGATGTGAAATTCTGCAAAACAGTTTCTGCTTGAAGTAAAGCATAAATTAACACCACACTGTTAACAAATATTGTAAGTGCGATTTTCAACACACTTTGAAGCACAATGAACACATCTCTTCCTTACGTCTGATTTTATAAATCGGTGCTCTAGACTCTTTGGATTGCAACTGATCTGCAACCTTCTTGATGTTTTCACTACTGATGATAAATTCCTTTGTCGACTTGAATAATTTCCAATTAGATTTCTCGCAATGCATTGTCTGAACTCTAGGGATGATAGTGTTGATTTGAAATCTGATTCTTCTGCCAATTTTGAATATATTACACATGCATTGTTTTCACCAATGTCAAGAAGATCAAAGAAAATTCTCAGGTAATACTTAATCTTTGTCGTCCTGTTGATCTTGTAAGTCACTTTCTTCTGGTCCATAAGGTCCACCCCTCCCATCCACTTATTGTACTTTCTTATCATAAGAGGACACTGAACATTTATCTTTTCAGAAGAACCAGACTGACACCTCTTCATTGTCGTACATGGTATTGGGGAAATAGAATTAGTCAGTAGAAAAACTGGCTTGTTATCCATCCATTTGAGGATTGTCAGACCATTGCTACTGAGACTGTATGAATCACCTCTTTTCATTTCTTGTCTGGAGGGAATGTCTTTAGCATGTTTTTACGATTGGAGCGCACTGTTCCACATGAGCTGATATTTTGTAAACCAAGGTAATAGTGCAAAGCTGGAGAGTTAAAAAAGTTATCTATGTAAATTTCACATCCCAGTCCAGATAGTGATTTTGTCAGTTGCAGAACTACTGACTCACTAATCCCTATTTAAGGAAATGAGGTTTTTTTGCCAGTGTATAAACCACACTCAAATAGGTAGCCAGTTTCCGAATCACATCTGCACCACATTTTGAAACCCCATTTGACTGGCTTATTTTGACACACTGTCACATAATATTATGTCCTTTGAATCTGATCATATGCTCATCTACAGATTGAGCCCTAGTTCCACTAAGAGATTCCTGGAAGGTTTTGTTCAAATGGGTAATTACAGGTCTCACTTTGTATGTGCGGTCTTCCTTTATTGACTGATCTGCATTGTTGGAAAAATGTGAGTACTTTTGAATCTCTTCGAACCGATGTAGTGGCATAATCTGAACTATATAAGGAACACCTAAATCGGGTTCAGTTGCCCAGTAGCTTCTAAATGTAGGCAAAATATGGTACCCCATTACCAGGTTCATACCAAGAAATGCCTCGATTTCATCGTCATTTGTGCTGAATGCGTTGTCTGATTGTTCTGCATACCAAATATTTTTCAGGAATTAATATATCATGCACCAAATCTTTTAGGACAACAGTGGAAGAAAAAAAAATTCAAATGGCTGGGGCATTTCATGATTTTCACTGACACTAAACAAAAGCACTTTCCCAAATTCATGATATCACTGAACTGTCTTGGTTGGTAAGTTCTGGACCATTTAAATTCTGGTAAATCTGGAAGGGAATCAGGTCCCTCAGCATTTAGTTCTGATATTTCATCTGTATGCCTTCTTTTGCTAGGTGGGCTACGCATTTATTTTTCAGGATCTTCTATAACAACATGTTCTCTTACATCTTCCATATCTCCTTCAAGAAAAATTTCATCTTCTTCATCCAAAATCTGCATAACACTTTCATCAGTGATGAAAAATTCTCTTTTTCTGGAGCACATGACCTAAAAGCAGATTTGAAATTATACCAGTACAAATTGTTTCTGCTTATTTAATAAAATGAAAGTGAGAACCACCAACAATAACCATCGACTAATGGTAGTTATAGTAATTGTTGCCACCAAAGATGTACGATATTAAAGAAAACAAATGTCTCTGCTTCAAGGAGAGCATCTGCAGCACATGAACTGTGATTACAGTCCAATTAGTAAGGTGATTTATATGTGGGACAAATGTGTCCCATGTACGTAAAAGGGTTAAAAATGGATGCGATGAAAGTAACCTGCTTCATTATATTATTTTAATGTATACATTTTCAAGCAACAACCCAAATGTCTTGTAGCAAGCACAATCAACCATCTAGACGAACAGACAAGAATTTCAACATCAATGAGCACAAAGTTAAGTAGAAATAACGAACTTTGACTATTCTACATTCACTTGCTCTTACTAATTTGTATTTATCATGCAAATGAATGCATAGTTAGTAGGTTGCAAAGTTTGCTTATCTCTTTAGTACTGTAATTATTGGAGTGAGCAGAGCCAAGAGTTGGTCAGACTTGGCAGTCACTGTAACTGATTATAATTGAGCAGACACTTGATAGTCCAAGTATTCCATGAATAATGACTGCTATGATGGAAGACAGGCTTCAGAGTACTGTTCTGCACTAACTGCAGGCACTGAAGTATATTGTCTATTTGTTTGTGCAGAACTTTGTGTTACTTATGTGGAACTGACATAGTGACCACTGCATGTCGTGTTTTGAGCCTGCTGGTGGAAGAATCACACGTCTGCCCATACAAGGCAGAAGCGAAACAGTCCACAGCTGGCAGCATACCCTATTGGCTGGAAGAATCTCACGTTCGCCCATACAAGACAGAAGCGAAATAGTCCACAGCTGGCAGCATTCCGTATTGGCTGCTGTCTCCTCTATCACTTGACATACAAGCATGATGGAGGAAGTGGCTCACAAGGAGGAAAACATCCATGTTAGTGTGTGCCACCCGGAGGCTGCTGCATGGAGCTGAGAGGCAAGTGGTTATGCTTGCGTGCTTGTTGGATCTCGTAGTATTTGTTGTGCACCTCCTTGCTTGGAACACAACACCAGCATTTTGTGTTGCTCCTCTAAAAAATACTCTGTTATCTATCTTGTAACTCCAATTCAAGTGTTTTTTAATATCTTTGTCAATTTCAGTAAAAAATGTAGGTCTGGGTTTGTAGCTGTTTGGTAAGTTAAAAGTCTGCTTGGTTATTCTATTATTATCCATTTGATATATGTGCACATATCCAGTGAGCTAGTCTTCTTTTCTTTATTACATCATTTAACTTCTCTATTTTCTAATAGAGCTTTTTGTTTGATTTTAATTTGTATTTAGCATTACTATTACTTTTGGTCCAGTATTTTCCTCAAAACTCTTCTATCAATTTTTTATAGTTTCTCAAGATCACAAAATCTTATTTGTTTAAGTATTTGTGCTAGAAACGGTACTTACCACTGTTTGACAGTATCTTTGTTTTGTGTTCCATGACAAAGATTTTTTTGTTATATACGGTTTTGTCATATGATATGCTCTTTCCATTTTATGTATTCCATTTTATACTGCTATTTTTCTTTTGTATTGCTCTTCCTTTGTGTATTTAAAACAGTTTGTTTTGTGTATTGTATTGTCATGAATTTTAAGGTATTGGAGAACATCACTGATGTTTGTTATTAGCTGTGTTTCTTTGTTCTACGAGGGGTGTTCAATAGATAATTCAACACATTATGTTTCTCAGCCTATTTTGGGTGAAAAATGCAGAATTTGTTGTGGGACATTGTGGATATTCCACTTCAGCTCCCACAGTTCCACGACATTCTGATAGCATCTGTAACAGAGGTGCATTCCAAACACAGCTGTCACTGAGTTTCTTTTGGCAGAAAACCAGACCATTGCAGATATTCACAGGCACTTGCAGAATGTTTACAAAGACCTGGCAGTGAACAAAACTATGGTAGATCACATAAAATGGTCCGATCTCCCACATGCTGGCTGGCCACACAAAGCTGTGATTCCTGCAATGTTGGAACATGCAGACATACTCATTCGAGCTGATCGACAGATTACAATTTCGCTGCTCAACTGGGTGTTTCTGGTGGTAGTATGGACACTCTCATCCATCAGTTGGGGCACTCAAAAGTGTCTGCCTGCTGAGTTCCTCTCTGGCTAACAGAAGACCATAAAGAGCAATAAAGGGCCATCTGTGCAGAACTGCTTGCATATTACAAGGCTGATCATGACAATTTTTTGTGAGACATCACCACATGTGATGGAACAAGGTTCATCACTTCGAACCGGAAACGAAATGGTAGTCCATGGAGTAGTGCCACACCAATCTCCCCTGGAGGAAAACTTCAAAGCTGCACCCTCAGGTGATGAAGTCATGGTGACAATCTTCTGGGACTCTGAACAAGTTATTTTGTTTGATGTCCTCCCTCATTGTGCAATGATCTACTCTGAAGTGTATTGTGCTGTTTGCAGGAAATTGAAAAAACTACTTCATTGT
Source organism: Schistocerca gregaria (assembly GCF_023897955.1). NCBI lineage: Eukaryota > Metazoa > Arthropoda > Insecta > Orthoptera > Acrididae > Schistocerca > Schistocerca gregaria. The sequence goes on along the minus strand of NC_064925.1, from coordinate 446,737,715 downwards.
GTTTGCCACAAAAATTCAAACAATCTTCTGCTTTGCCATGCCAATGCAAGGCCTCACACAAGGCTGCATACCCGAGAAGAGCTCACAAAGCTTCATCAGAATGTTCTTCTTCATCCACCCAACATCCGGGATCTTGCACCTTCTGATTTCCATCTGTTTGTTCCAATAAAGGATGCACTCCACAGGAAGTGGTAGTGAATGATGGGGAGGTTATTGATGGAGGAAGACATTGGCTCTGACATCAACCAGTAGAGTGGTACCAACGGGGCATACATGCCTTTCTAGTAAGGTGGCAGAAGGCTGTCGCACTGAACAGAGATCATGTTGAAAAATAGCGTTCTGTAGCCAAAAGAGTGGAGAATAATATGGTCTATTGGACTCAGGAGCAAAACCAACCTGCTTTGAGGAAATAAGTATGTTGCATACTTCCTGAATGCCCCTTGTGTTTTGTCTGCAGTTCTGTGATGGTGCTATCTAGTGAGCTAGAAGGTAGACAATCTCTGGATGATTTTATTTGAGTTTCTTGCTAGTCGAACACCCTTAGTATTGATGGATTTTCTCAATTTCGTCACTACCTTCTCTAATGCGCAATTGAAAAGCAGAGGTGACAAACTATCTCCTTTTATACTCCTGACTTCATTTCAGAGGTTGGACAGTTCCCCTTAACTGTATCCCTTTCCCTAAACCTTTACAGTCATTTTCCTTCACCCCTCTTCCTTCCCCTTCAACTCTTCTGCCACAAGGAGTCACTGGCTCCGAAAGGTTGTAAAAGTTAAATCCTTTTGCGCCTGTGTTCCCCTGCTGCCGCTTGGTAAGTAGAATTTTTTTTCCCTGGGTTTCCTGGATAAAAATACACTTTTTCTTGTGTGAGAATATAATTTTTCCCTTGCAAAAATTCACTTCCTCTTAGTTGAAAATATATTTTTCCATGTTAAGTGACAATGCAGGTAGTGTAATGGATGATGATAAACAGAAGGCCAAAATTCTAAACTTAGCTTTCAAAAACTCATTTACGGTAGAGGACTGCAGCACCATTTCCCCTTTCAATTGACGAACAAATGCAAGGATGGCTGACACAGTGTTTAGTGTATCTGGGATAGTAAAACACTTAAGATCCTTAGATGCCGGGAAGGCATCTGGCCCAGACAGTATCCTCATAAGATTTTACGTTGAATATGCTACAAATATAGCACCATTCTTATGCATCCTCTATCAGAGATCACTGGAATAGCAAAAAGTTCCACTATACGGAAGGGGCCGCTCACTAAATTCCAAAATCCGATCTTCGCCAAGGATGTAGAGTGTATATTATTACCACCAACTTTCAAATCACGCAATGATCACCATTCAAAGATAAGGGAAATTAGAGCTCATACTGTGGCGTTCAGACAGTGGTTTTTCCCTCATGCAATCCGCAACTGGAACAGAGGGGGAGAAGTATGACTTTGGCGCAAATAGTGGCCTCCGCCACACACCGCTTGATGGATAGTGGACTATATATGTAGATGTAGAAATATACTTTCATTCGGAGCTGTAAAACTTATCAATCGTTTGAATAGTGAAAGATTCACACACTGGCACAGAACTCCTCAGCACTTTAGGAAACTCAACCCAGCAAAAAACAACACGTTTTGTAAAATCTTTGATGCATGGCAACATTTACATTGTATATTGTCGTATTATGAAAGTATAAACACAAATACCACCAAATATAGCACTGTAGCTTCTGAAGCATTGAAATCTAGTTTGTGATGCACTTTTGTCAATCAATTATAGTTCACGTTACAGGATCTCGCTAGACAGTGAAGCAAATGTTCAGAGCATGTGATGTAGTCAGCCATTAGCAGCACCAGTGTTAAGTAGAATGAACACACAAATAAGAAAAGTTAGCGGCTTAAATTAATTTGCATGTATACCGCTTTTTAAAAAAAGACCTCGGCTTTGACATATAACACTGATCATCAAAAAGTTTTTTTTCCACCCTGAGGGTGTGATTAGACAGGATCCTAAGAACACAGCTTAAACTGCAGCAGCTGAATACTTATGGTGAGCACAATTATACATTTCACTGCTGTGCAGCAAACATTTTGTAGGTTATCTGGCAGAATATGTGTTTCGTCAAGCATTTACTTTTGCAAGGAAAAGCCAATTATGTTAGAAATTGCCCAACGACTCACTAAACACTTTTTTTCTGAAGGATAGTTACTACTATTAAAGAACTAAGATAAGTAAGACAAATTAACCACGAAAGTTGGTCTTTGTAATGTGTGTTACCCTCTAAGATATATCACACACAAATGTTTCAGTAAAATTTTAAGTAATGGTCTTTTGGGCACAAAATTTTTCTAACTTTCTGGTCCTCAGTGTTAAGTTTTAAATAAATCTAATGCTCCTTGATTTAAGAAAGTAATTGCATATTCTAACATGTAACATAATTCATCTTGTGTAAGAGAAAATCTACCTAGAAAGTAACCCTTTTCAAACCACCATTCGCAATGTTTCAACAACTTGTTAGAAATTAAACACCTGTGACATCATGCTCATTGAAACAAGGCCCACGAGATAGAAACAATGAAAGCAGGTTGTTATTAAGAAGTATTGCATGGTCTTTGAGAGATTTTGTTGTTGCCAGATGCTTGTGTGTGCACTGAGTTTTGTTGTAAATGGTGCATTTCTTTGCAACTGAAGTTTCATTTTGGTGTTATTCTCTCGTCTATGTTTTATTGCTGCAATATTATTCTGCAGTAGCTGGTTAAAGTAAGTTTTTTTGTTAGAGTATCAGTTCTTACTAGTCAAAATGACAAAAATTTAACTGATCAAATCCAGGATGGAATGTAACAAACCTTCGTTAGTCACTGTCCTCACCCATCCATCCCCTTCCCTGTTCCCATTCTAGCACTACACAGCCGTCATTCCACCACCACACCCAGTCTTTTTATTTCTTTCCTTTTCTGCTTTTTTGTGTGTGTGTGTGTGTGTGTGTGTGTGTGTGTGTGTGCGCGCGCGATTATATACCTATCCTTTTTTTCCCCCTAAGGTAAGTCTTTCTGCTCCCGGGATTGGAATGACTCTTTACCCTCTCCCTTAAAACCCACATCCTTTCATCTTTCCTTTTCCTTCCCTCTTTCCTGACGAAGCAGCCGCCGGTTGCGAAAGCTAGAAATTCTGTGTGTGTGTGTGTGTTTTATTCATTGTGCCTATCTACCGGCGTTTTCCCGCTTGGTAAGTCTTGGAATCTTTGTTTTTAATATATTTTTCCCATGTGGAAGTTTCTTTCTATTTTATTTACATTAACATTATAATTATATGGACAAAGGAACTTCTAAAACACTGGAAAACAATGCTATGTTATACGTTGTTGTTGTGGTCTTCAGTCCTGAGACTGGTTTGATGCAGCTCTCCATGGTACTCTATCCTGTGCAAGCTTTTTCATCCCCCAGTACCTGCTGCAACCTATATCCTTCTGAATCTGCTTGGAGTATCCACATCTTGGTCTCCCTCTACGATTTTTACCCTCTACGCTTCCCTCCAATATTAAATTGGTGATCCCTTGATGCCTCAGAACATGTCCTACCAACCGATCCCTTCTTATGGTCAAGTTGTGCCACAAACTTCTCTTCTCCCCAATTCTATTCAATACCTCCTCATTAGTTATAGGTTCTACCCATCTAATCTTCATCATTCTTCTGTATCACTACATTTTGAAAGCTTCTATTCTCCTCTTGTCCAAACTAGTTATCATCCATGTTTGACTTCCATACACAGCTACACTCCATACAAATACTTTCACAAACAACTTCCTAACACTTAAATCTACACTCAATGTTAACAAATTCTCTCCTTCAGAAACGCTTTCCTTGCCATTGCCAGTCTACATTTTATATCCTCTCTACTTCGACCATCATCAGTTATTTTGCTCCCCAAATAGCAAAACTCCTTTACTGCTTTTAGTGTCTCATTTCCTAATGTAATTCCCTCAGCATCACCCGACTTAATTCGACTACATTCCATTATCCTCGTTTTGCTTTTGTTGATATTCATCTTACATCCTCCTTTCAAGACCCTATCCATTCTGTTCAAATGCTCTTCCAAGTCCTTTGCTGTATCTGACAGCATTACAATGTCATCAGCAAACCACAAAGTTTTTATTTCTTCTCCATGGATTTTAATACCTACTCTGAATTTTTCTTTTGTTTCCTTCACTGCTTGCTCAATATAGAGATTGAATAGCATCGGGGAGAGGGTACAACCCTGTCTCACTCCCTTCCCAACCACTGCTTCCCTTTCATGCCCCTCGCCTCTTATAACTGCCATTTGGTTTCTATACAAATTGTAAATAGCCTTTCACTCGCTGTATTTTACCCCTGCCACCTTCAGACTTTGAAAGAGAGTATTCCAGTCAACATTGTCAAAACCTTTCTCTAAGTCTACAAATGCTAGAAATGTAGGTTTGCCTTTCCTTAATCTAGCTTCTAAGATAAGTCGTAGGGTCAGTATTGCCTCACGTGTTCCAATATTTCTACGGAATCCGAAATGACCTTCCCCGAGGTCGGCTTCTACCAGTTTTTCCATACATATGTAAATAATTTGCGTTAGTATTTTGCAGCTGTGACTTATTAAACTGATTGTTCGGTAATTTTCACATCTGTCAGCACCTGCTTTCTTTGGGATTGGAATTATTATATTCTTCTTGAAGTCTGACGGTATTTCACCTGTCTCATACATCTTGCTCACCAGATGGTAGAGTTTTGTCAGGACTGGCTCTCCCAAGGCCATCAGTAGTTTTACTGGAATGTTGTCTACTCAGGGGCCCTTGTTTTGGCTCAGGTCTTTCAGTGCTCTGTCAAACTCTTCATGCAGTATTGTGTCTCCCATTTCATCTTCATCTACATTCTCTTCCATTTCTACAATATTGTCCTCAAGTATGTCACCCTTGTATAGACCCTCTACATACTCCTCCCACCTTTCTGCTTTTCCTTCTTGGCTTAGAACTGGGTTCCCATCAAAGCTCTTGGTATTTATACAAGTGGTTCTCTTTTCTCCAAAGGTCTCTTTAATTTTCCTGTAGGTAATATTTCTCCTACCTCTCGTGAGATAAGCCTCTACATCCTTACATTTGTCCTCTAGCCATCCCTGCTTAGCCATTTTGCACTTCCTGTCGATCTCATTTTTGAGACATTTGTATTCCTTTTTGCATGCTTCATTTACTGCATTTTTATATCTTCTCCTTTCATCAATTAAATTCAATATTTCTTCTGTTACCCAAGGGTTACTACTAGCCCTCGTCTTTTTACCTACTTGATCCTCTGCCGCCTTCACTACTCCATCTCTCAAAGCTATCCATTCTTCTTCTATTGTATTTCTTTCCCCCATTCCTGTCAATTGTTCCCTTATGCTCTCCATGAAACTCTGTACAACCTCTGGTTTAGTCAGTTTATCCAGGTCCCATCTCCTTAAATTCCCACCTTTTTTGCAATTTCTTCAGTTTTAATCTACAGTTCATAATCAATAGATTGTGGTCAGAGTCCACATCTGCCCCTGGAAATGTCCTACAAATTAAACCTGGTTCCTAAGTCTGTGTCTGTGTCTTATATAATCTATCTGATATCTTTTAATATCTCGAGCTTTCTTCCATGTATACAACCTTCTTTTATGATTCTTGAACCAAGTGTTAGCTATGATTAAGTTATGCTCTGTGCAAAATTCTACCAGACAGCTTCCTCTTTCATTTCTTCCCCCCAATCCATATTCACCTACTATGTTTCCTTCTCTCCCTTTTCCAGTCACCCATCACTATTAAATTTTCGTCACCCTTCACTACCTGAATAATTTCTTTTATCTCGTCATACATTTCTTCGTCATCTGCAGAGCTAGTTGGCATATAAACTTGTACTACTGTAGTAGGCATGGGCTTCGTGTCTATCTTGGCCACTATAATACATTCACTATGCTGTTTGTAGTAGCTTATCCGAATTCCTATTTTTTTTATTAATTATTAAACCTACTCCTGCATTACCCCTAGTTGATTTTGTTTTATATAACCCTGTATTCACTTGACCAGAAGTCTTGTTCCTCCTGCCACCGAACTTCACCAATTACCACTATATCTAACTTTAGCCTATCCATTTCCCTTTTTAAATTTTCTAACCTACCTGCCCGAATAAGGGATCTGACATGCCACGCTCCGATCCGTAAAATGCCAGTTTTCTTTCTCCTGATAATGACATCCTCCTGAGTAGTCCCCGCCCGGAGATCCAAATGGGGGACTATTTCACCTCCGGAATATTTTACTCAAGAGGACGCAATCATCATTTAACCATACAGTAAAGCTGCATGCCCTCGGAAAAAATTACGGCTGTAGTTTCCCCTTTCTTTCAGCCGTTCGCAGTACCACAACAGCTAGGCCGTTTAGGTTAGTGTTACAATGCCAGATCAGTCAATCTTCCAGACTGTTGCCCCTGCAACTACTGAAAAGGCTACTGCCCCTCTTCAGGAACCACACGGTTGTCTGGCCTCTCAACACATACCCCTCCATTGTGGTTGCACCTACGGTACGGCTATCTGTATCATTGAGGCACGCAAGCCTCCCCACCAACAGCAAGGTCCATGGTTCATGGGGGTCTTACCATTATATAATATATCTGAAACCTTCTAGTGTCTCCAGGGTTCTTCCATGTAGACAACCTTCTTTCATGATTATTGAACCAAGTGTTAACTATGATTAAGTTGTGCTCTATGCAAAATTCTACCAGGCAGCTCCCTCTTTCATTTGTTAGCCCCAATGTTATATAGAGAACTGAAGGTATGCTCATCAGACAGTGGAATGAGTAGCCAGTCTGTAGATGATAGTTGCCTAAGTTATTGTCCAGTGTCTGTACATGGCGGATCGTGCACAGTACACTATGTGATCAAAAGTATCTGGATACCCCCAAAAACATATGTTTTTCATATAAGGTGCATTGTACTGCCAGGTAATCCGTACCAGCAACCTCAGTAGTCATTAGACATCGTGAGAGAGCAGAACGGGGCACTCTGCGGAACTCACTGACTTCGAACGTGGTCAGGAGATTGGGTGTCACTTGTGTCATACATCTGTATGCGAGATTTCCACCCACCTAAACATCCATAGGGCCACTGCTTCTGATGTGATAGTGAAGCGCAAATGTGAAGGGACACGTACAGCACAAAAGTGTACAAGCTGATGTTGTCTGTTGACTGACAGGGACCACGGACAGTTGAAGAGGGTCATAATATGTAATAGGCAGGCATCTATCCAGATTATCACACAGGAATTCCAAACTACATCAGGATCCACTGCAAATACTATGACAGTTAGGCGGGAGGTGAGAAAACATGGATTTCATGGTCAAGCGACTGCTCTTAAGCCACACATCATGCCGGTAAATGCCAAACGGTGCCTAGCTTTGTGTAAGGAGCGTAAACATTGGACGATTGAACAGTGGAAAAACATTGTGTGGAGCGACGAATCACGGTACACAATGTGGCGATCTGATGGGAGGGTGTGGGTATGGCGAATGCCCGATGAACGTCATCTGGCAGCATGTGTAGTGCCAACAGTAAAATTCTGAGACAGTGGTGTTATGGAGTGGTTGTGTTTATCATGGAGGGGGCTTGCACACCTTGTTGTTTTGCATGGTACTATCACAGCACAGGCCTACATTGATGTTTTAAGCACCTTCCTGCTTCCCACTGTTGAAGAGCAATTCGGGGATGGTGACTGCATCTTTCAACATGATCGAGCACCTGTTCATAATGCATGACCTGTTGTGGAGTGGTTACATGACAGTAACATCCCTGTAATGGACTCACCTGCACAGATTCCAGACCAGAATCCTATAGAACACCTTTGGGATGTTTTGGTACGCCGACTTCATGCCAGGCCTCATCGACCGACATTGATACCTCCCCTCAGTGCAACATTCCATGAAGAATGGGCTCCCATTCCCCAAGAAACCTTCCAGCACCTGACTGAACGTATGCCTGTGATAGGGGAAACTGTTGTCATACTGAATTTCAGCATAACCAATGGAGGGTGCCACAAACTTTTAAGTAATTTTTAGCCAATTGTCCACCTACGTTTGATCATATAGTGTATGTCTTGTTATGAAAAATTGTGTGCAAATGAGCTTTCTTGGTGTAAAATCGATTTATTATCTTTTATTACATGTGCCAGTTTAAATGAAAATAAATAAAGAATAAATATTCAGAAATAGTGTCTTTACTGACTTGTAATGACCCTGTGGACCTATTCATCTACAAATCAGATGACGCTGATGTGCTGTCTCATCAAAAAGAAGTGTGAATTTACCTTTATTCTACAAATTATTTATCAAATTTTGATTGAGTCTCTTTCTCACCAAGTTTTGATGGACTAAAGGAGCACCAAAGAACTTTAGAAGTGTGCTATGCTGTTGTTACAGGCTAATTTCAGCCTCCAGTTAAGAGTGTTTACTTATAGCAATCATATTTCATGATACCCTTGTAGTTTGTTTTCTAGAAAAGTGTTTTTGAAGAATATAGATTTTAGCACTATCTGTTTGCACAGACTTATTAGTCTTTTTCTATTTGTGTTGGTTCTTTTATGTGCAGAAAATTTTCCTACTATGGCTGAGTGTTGACGTTCTTTTGTCAGTTTGTACGTTAAAGTCTTCTAGCAGGATTACTGTGTTTTCCTATGTAATGAGATCTAGAAGGTTTGATAGATTTTGCCAAAAATTTTCTGTCTGCTCATTCTGAGTTCTGTTTTTCTCTTTTGTTGGTGCATGGGTATTTAAAATAGTGAAAACTTTGTTTGATAATTTACATGTTAGTACAGAAACCTTTCATTAACTGATTTAAACTCTATTATTGAGTTTAATGTGTTTTGTTTGCAATGAAACCTGTTCCAAATTGAGGTACAGTGTTCATAATTCTCTTCCCTGGTTTTCCCTTAAATATCCCAAATCCTCCTCAATGAAAGGGATGACCATCAGTAAATCTTGTTTCTTACAGTGCATTTTTTGGTTTAAGAACGTTTATTATAGTTTAAAGTTTTTAAGAGTGAATTTATATTAAAGCGGGTAGGTAATTTATTTTGCTGTGGTTGATTTTTTGGGCTTCAGAATGCTCTGACTTATCCTGTGCAGTCTTGTGCATGTTCCAAGAATCCAAATGCCTAGTTTTCATTTCCTTGGAAATGGGAGACTGGTTACTTACTAGGGTAAAATCTGATACAAAGTGCATGTCCACCGTTGACTGCTAGTTGAGATAGAGAGACAAGTTCCCTAAAGACAATTCTAGTGATTGTTAGCTCAGAGGAAAATTTTTACAGCCATACCTCTGGTGAACAGATGTTGTTGCTTCTTGCAAGTCACACACACTGTGGATTTTTTTTTCTTTGAGTTGCTTCTTCCACTAGTTCTGCTGTACCAAGACCCATTCTTTCTGACCTCACTACCATTGAAGTCCTCATTGTTATCCTGTCTTGGATCACTCAGAGGGTACTATCACATGGGCCAGGTGAACCCTGTTATTAAGAGGTGGTTGCTCCTCCCCTTCCTCCTCCTCACTTTAATAAGCCAGCCTTGGGCTTGGGCTTGGGATCAGCATATCAGAGTTCTGCAAGGCCACTAATATACTAGATGTCGGGCTTGGTAGTCTGTATTAAAGGATGTACTTGGAAATGGAAAGGTGTAAAATCAAATCCTGGTCACCCCATGAAATATTTCAACAAAAATGATAGAGCTGCTAGATAAGTCAACAATGCAGAACTGCAAAACCCTGGGGTTATGGATACAACATCAAAACTAAGGCTCAGTCATCACTGAGTAGAAATCTGGGTTGCCAAGACTGAAAAAAACCCGATAAGTGCAATCAAATGTGAATGTAATGCTCACTGTGTTCTTTGGTTTTCATGTCATAGTGCACTACAAGTTCTTTACAGGAGGTCAAAAGATCCGCAATGAAGAAGGGGGGGGGGGGGGGGGGGAATTTAGATTCCAACGAGGCAATTAGAGACAATGCTCAAGTTTGAATTTTTTAAGGAAATTCGTCATTCCCTTTTCAAAGAAACCACCCCAGCACTTGCCTTAAGTGATTTAGGGTGCTCAAGGAAAACATAAATCTGGACCGCCATCCTGGAATCTGAACCGTTGTCCTCCCAAATGAGAGTCCAATGTGCCAATCACTGCACCAACTCCTTTGTGGAGGTCAACACCATTTCCATAAATAAAATTGAACAAATTTGTGGAAAATAATTCATGGCTTTTGTACCAAAATAATGTTCCTGCTGACACTCTACTTGTTCACCGACACTTTGACCCTAAGCAATGCTCTAATGATACCACAGCCTCCATATTTGACAGACATGGCACCAAGTAACTTTTTTTGTTGCCGAAAAGAAACTATTACGGGACTGTCATTTTACAGGCACAGGTCAGTTTAAAACCTCATTGCTGAGAGAGAGAGCTATTCCAAGAACAAGTTCTGAAAGTGTTTTGGGGACTGGAAAAAGCAATGTCATAACTCACAATATCTAATGGGGACTTATGTAGGGATAACATTGATATAGTCAAATAAAAAATATTCTTTCCAAAAACAAATATTCACTTTATTTTTTGAATGCCTACTGTACAGTAAGATGTGTAACACAGATGGAAAACAGGCAAGAAGGAAGTCAAGAGACTACTATAAAGATTGTAACACAGTACTCTGTGTTGGTGTTTGCTTGTATGCATGTAAAACACTTAAAAGTGTTCTTAGATTTTTTGGGTCTATGACATCATAACCAACCTATGCAGGAGCTATAAAAATATGAAATTTTAACATAATTTTCACTTGTTTCTGTGCATGAGTATTTTTAGAATTTTAAATACAATGATACTAAACAATATAGGACTCATTACTTTGAGCTTCTTTTGTTTGTGTGTTCTTTTTTTCATTTCCATATAAAAATCTCACAATAAGACATGTATTTTTTTAATAATAAAAAAGTAATAAAATAAGTTATAAAATAATTATAATATTATCTCACAGCAAGCTACACTTCTGCAGATGCCTCATTACTATCAGTAGATATGGCTTCCCTGTTCTCATATGTCCAGAAATCATTCAAATCTATCAGGATGCTTACTACTGTATCACCTTGACCACTGCAGAAAGGAAAAAGAAAAATATAATTTACTACTTTAGAATATTATCAGCAAAAAAAGATTAGCAAAGTTTGTTTATACGTCACGTAGATTACGAGTGGTAAATGCGTGAACTCAATGCAATAAGTATATGATCAAGAGGGGAAATACAGTAATTTGTAAGCTTCAGTAGTTTGGTCTTTGAAAATAAACAGCACTCTTACGATACATGTCATTGCTTTAGAGAGAGATCAAATCAGGCGATCAACTGTATTAAATGGTTTGCAGAAGTCATAATTTATAGGATGAGTAACAGAGTTACAAGGTCCATACACTCTATAAACTCTGAATCTTTGTTATAGAATAGGTGCTTGGTTTACAAAATGAAGTAGTAAACTTAGATTCAAAAGATGTTCTAATACACTACTGGAGGGAAGTAAATGTAATTTCCACAAACAAAACTTGGTGAGTTGACACATTTTATGTTACATTAGTATATTTTGCATTTTTGACTTGAACATAAAAGATAAAAGACTGCAATATATATAAAATATATATAAAATAGAAAGAAACTTCCACATGGGAAAAATGTATATTAAAAATATATTAAAAAGAAAAGATTCCAAGACTTAACAAGCGGGAAAGCGCCAGTAGACAGGCACAATAAAATGACACACAAACACACACACAAAATTTCTAGCTTTCACAACCAACGATTGCTTCTTCAGGAAAGAGGGAAGGAGAGGGAAAGAGGGAAGGAGAGGGAAAGAAGAAAGGATGTGGGTTTTAAGGGAGAGGGTAAGGAGTCATTCCAATCCCGGGAGCGGAAAGACTTACCTTAGGGGAAAAAAAAGGATAGGTATATACTCGCGCGCACACACACACACACACACACACACACACACACACACACACACACACACATATCCATCCATACATATACAGACACAAGCAGACACATTTAAAGGCAAAGAGTTTGGGCAGAGATGTCAGTCGAGGCGGAAGTGCAGAGGCAAAGATGATGTTGAATTACAGGTGAGGTATGAGTGGCGGCAACTTGAAATTAGCGGAGATTGAGGCCTGGTGGATAACGACAAGAGAGGATAGATTGAAGGGCAAGTTCCCATCTCCGTAGTTCGGATAGGTTGGTGTTGGTGGGAAGTATCCAGATAACCCGGACGGTGTAACACTGTGCCAAGATGTGCTGGCCGTGCACCAAGGCATGTTTAGCCACAGGGTGATCCTCATTACCAACAAACACTGTCTGCCTGTGTCCATTCATGCGAATGGACAGTTTGTTGCTGGTCATTCCCACATAGAAAGCGTCACAGTGCAGGCAGGTCAGTTGGTAAATCACGTGGGTGCTTTCACACGTGGCTCTCCCTTTGATCGTGTACACCTTCCGGGTTACAGGACTGGAGTAGGTGGTGGTGGGAGGGTGCATAGGACAGGTTTTACACCGGGGGCGGTTACAAGGGTAGGAGCAAGAGGATAGGGAAGGCGGTTTGGGGATTTCATAGGGATGAACCAAGAGGTTACGAAGGTTAGGTGGACGGCGGAAAGACACTCTTGGTGGAGTGGGGAGGATTTCATGAAGGATGGATCTCATTTCGGGGCAGGATTTTAGGAAGTCGTATCCCTGCTGGAGAGCCACATTCAGAGTCTGATCCAGTCCCGGAAAGTATCCTGTCACAAGTGGGGCACTTTTAGGGTTCTTCTGTGAGAGGTTCTGGGTTTGAGGGGATGAGGAAGTGGCTGTGGTTATTTGCTTCTGTACCAGGTCGGGAGGGTAGTTGCAGGATGCGAAAGCTGTTTTCAGGTTGTTGGTGTAATGGTTCAGGGATTCAGCACTGGAGCAGTTTCGTTTGCCACGAAGGCCTAGGCTGTAGGGAAGGGACCGTTTGACATGGAATGGGTGGCAGCTGTCATAATGGAGGTACTGTTGCTTGTTGGTGGGTTTGATGTGGACGGATGTGTGAAGCTGGCCATTGGACAGATGGAGGTCAACATCAAGGAAAGTGGCATGGGATTTGGAGTAGGACCAGGTGAATCTGATGGAACCAAAGGAGTTGAGATTGGAGAGGAAATTCTGGAGTTGTTCTTCACTGTGAGTCCAGATCATGAAGATGTCATCAATAAATCTGTACCAAACTTTGGGTTGGCAGGCTTGGGTAACCAAGAAGGCTTCCTCTAAGCGACCCATAAATAGGTTGGCATACGAGGGGGCAATCCTGGTACCCATGGCTGTTCCCTTTCATTGTTGGTATGTCTGGCCTTCAAAAGTGAAGAAGTTGTGGGTCAGGATGAAGCTGGCTAAGGTTATGAGGAAAGAGGTTTTAGGTAGGGTGGCAGGTGATCGGCGTGAAAGGAAGTGCTCCATTGCAGCGAGGCGAACCCCAAAAGTGCCCCACTTGTGAAAGGATACTTCCCGGGACTGGATCAGACTCTGAATGTGGCTCTCCAGCAGGGATACGACTTCCTAAAATCCTGCCCCGAAATGAGATCCATCCTTCATGAAATCCTCCCCACTCCACCAAGAGTGTCTTTGTCCACCTAACCTTCGTAACCTCTTAGTTCATCCCCATGAAATCCCCAAACTACCTTCCCTACCCTCTGGCTCCTACCCTTGTAACCGCCCCCGGTGTAAAACCTGTCCTATGCGCCCTCCCACCACCACCTACTCCAGTCCTGTAACCCGGAAGGTGTACACGATCAAAGGAAGAGCCACGTGTGAAAGCACCCGCGTGATTTACCAACTGACCTGCCTACACTGTGACGCTTTCTATGTGGGAATGACCAGCAACAAATTGTCCATTCGCATGAATGGACACAGGCAGACAGTGTTTGTTGGTAATGAGGATCACCCTGTGGCTAAACATGCCTTGGTGCACGGCCAGCACATCTTGGCACAGTGTTATCTGGATACTTCCCACCAACACCAACCTATCCGAACTCCGGAGATGAGGACTTGCCCTTCAATATATCCTCTCTTCTTGCTATCCACCAGGCCTCAATCTCCGCTAATTTCAAGTTGCCGCCACTCATACCTCACCTGTCATTCAACATCATCTTTGCCCCTGCACTTCCGCCTCGACTGACATCTCTGCCCAAACTCTTTACCTTTAAATGTGTCTGCTTGTGTCTGTGTGTGTGTGTGTGTGTGTGTGTGTGTGTGTGTGTGTGTGTGTGTGTGTGCGCGCGCGCGCGAGTATACACCTATCCTTTTTTTCCTCCTAAGGTAAGTCTCTCCGCTCCCGGGATTGGAATGACTCCTTACCCTCTCCCTTGAAACCCACATCCTTTCGTCTTTCCCTCTCCTTCCCTCTTTCCTGAAGAAGCAACCGTTGGTTGCGAAAGCTAGAAATTTTGTGTGTGTGTTATTTTATTATGCCTGTCTACCGGCGCTTTCCCGCTTGGTAGGTCTTGGAACCTTTGTTTTTAATATATTTTTCCCATGTGGAAGTTTATTTCTATTTTATTTATATATATAGTCTGTACTATGAGTTTGGTGTTTATGTAGTTTCAGGACTTTTGTAAGTAGAGTGAAACATCTATTTTAAATTTTTGTAGGGTCCATACTTAGAAACCACAAAACTGAGGAAAATGCAGAATCGAGAAAAACATTAAACCCCCCAAAAATAGCAAATACATATGTAATTGGCATATGCAATTAAATATCATAATCCTCACCAACACAGAGTATAAAAATAAGTGAAGGAAATTAAGTGTACAACGCAATGTCTATACAATAATTTGTGGTAATGAATTTCATCAGATCCCAGCAAGTAAAAACTCGCCAAAAAATTGAAATTGGTATCTGGGTACAAGGTAATCAAGCTATTTTCCAACATGCTACAACCACAAATTACATGCCAAAACACGCTGCTTGAGACAAGTTTTCGAAACATGTTTCTGGCTACACATTGTGGATACCATTTGGAAACATCTTTCAAAACACAGAAACGTCCTTAAAATTCTGGAGCAGAATCAGCTCTTCAGCTGTTTTGCTGCAGCTATTATTTCTTGGTAAAAGAAAGAAAGGAAGACCAGGATTAAAGTCCCCATTGGTGAAGAAGTTTTTAGAGAGAATATAACTCAGATTGCACAAGGATGAGGAGCAATTCCATTCTGTCCTATTCACAGGAACCATATCAGCATTTTCCTAAGAAATTTAAGGAACCCAAAGAAACCCTAAATACAGATAGTAATATGGGGATTTGCGATCTCCACCTTCTGAATGAGAGTGCCAATGTTTTAACTATACCAGATTACCCTGTTCTCTTGTACTCTTTCTCTGTATATTGTTTAACTTTTCTGCAATTATTCCTATTCCTGCAAGATACCATTCTACTGCTTATGTGGTTAGCCATTAGAGAAATGGAATACACAATATATTACATGTGTAAAGGAATTCAGGTGCTTCAATAAGCTCACCTTCACAGTGGATGAAGTACTGTGGCTGTAAAAAGATTGAGCCATGACAATGTGGATGTATGTCCTCCAAAGGGGAAATTTAATTCTGGGCATAAATTTGGTTTAAAGTGATTAGAAAGGATGTGACAGAGACTGAGGGAAATGTTCAGCAGTGGACACAACTGTACATAGTGTGGGGAAGGTAGTACAGAAATGCCTAACATGAAGTGTGACCAATAATTTTTGGATACTTGTACTGATATGAAGTTTGGGAATTTGGTTTAATGATCATACAGCTGTCTGACTAACATATACTAAAACAAAAAGTGCTATATGCTACTTAAATGTTTTCCCAAACAGCAGTATCACGCCAAGAGACATGTCCAGTTATTTCTGTGCGTGTATCTCATTATAATAAGTATGTGCAAATACATAAAGCCAGGACAGAATTAAAATCAGATCATGTATTCTATGACAGAAGAAATTTAGGTGTAGGCTTTCCTGTACAGAGGAAACTCAGGCACAGCAGAAAACCATGTTGTAGGTAAAAATTGTACTCTACGGAAAGCATTTAAAAAAAATGAAGTGACAATAGGGCATTTTTGGCTGGGATACCCCACCTGGGGTTGGTCTGTTGCCTACCGCTAAGTCCTTTCATAAGATGCCATTTCGGTGACTTGAGCATTGACAATTAAAGGGGTGAGAATGATATAGTCCAAAGCCAAACTCATCTTAAAATATGTTTCTTGTGTTAGTTGAACTTCTACTCACCAGAGGAAGCTGCTGCAAAAATATTTTAACTTTCACTCACTAGGGGCAGTTCACACTTGTTGCTCTCATACAGTGAGGAAGTAGTCTTTTCGAGTGTGTGTGTCACAATTCAAAGCCACAGTAAAATGGCACTTGCAAAGAAGAGGTTATTTCCATGCGTAACCGAAAAAGAAGATTCTGAGACAGAAATGGCCAGTTCTGAAGAAGATTATTCATCCAGTGGAAGCAGTTAGTGTCCCTCTGATGAATATTCATCCGAAAATGACATGGAAAGTTGAAAATACTTTTCTAACATTTAAAAATTGAGGCTTAGGACTGTATCACTGTAAAATATTATTGAGTAATTATAACTATTATATACTTGCTAATTAAAATATGTATATGTTAATCATGAACAATTTACATTTCTCCTATTAATTACTGCATTATTGGTAATAATTTTAATATCATAAGGCTATTTGTATAATATATTAAGGTATGTTATATGTGTTAAAGTGGCTTTGGTCTTTCTCATTCGGAATACTTTGTTTGGCTTAGGATGTTGACAGACGTAAAAGGTCTCCTGGAGTATTTCCTGCTAAAGAACCTGAAGGCAGAAAAAAAGAAGAAATATGTGCAATTGGGAAAGGGAAAAATGCAAATGTCATGGAAATTCTGCCAGAGGGCACATATCTGATAAAACAGGACAAACTGCTGGTGCTAAAATGTGTAGTCCTTGAATTGGGTGATTTCAATTGCCAAAATAATTACCTTCTGAGCAATATGAAGATGAAACAAGTGCAAAGGAGGTAACTATGATTAATGAAAATATGAAATTAATTTTTTATATCATGTATTTTTATAAGTAGAATATTATTATTTTGATTAATATATTTTACCTTTTTAGGTACTCAAAGAAAAGGAATAGCACAGTTTTGCGGTGAATAGTTACTTTTTTTTTTTTTTTTTACCAGGTTAAGGTTAATGGCTGTAATATTTTGGTATGCAGAGAAGCATTTATAAGTGTGCATGGGCTTCAGAACAATAAAGGACGCCTTAAGAACTTACAAAAACAATTGTCTGATGAACACTCTACTTCTCTAAAAGACAGAAGTGGTATTTAAAGATTAATTTAATGTTTCTTCCCAGAAAAATCACAATTTTGCTCTATTCTGCTTATTTATCCAGCATTTTTCTTGAAGAATCATTTTCAAACATAAATTCACTAAATTTCTCCTATCTGTGCATTTCCCTTTAAAATTACTATTATTCATTTTGTCTCCAGGAAAAATAGGGAATCCATCAAGGAAAATTTCACCAGAAGCAGTTCAGACAGTTCAAAAATTCATAAATAATATACCTAAGTAAGCCAGTCATTACAGCCACACACAGAAAAGTAATAAAGTGTACTTCGACCATGACATGTTGATTTCTTCATCATCTCAAGAACATTGTTTGAAGTATTGTGAAGAAAATTGTGCACCGTAAGTAAAAGTTTCGAAATTTCGAGATATTTTTAACTACAATTTTTATAATGGTTTTAAATTGCCTTGTTCAGACATGTGTCATGCATGTGACGAATTTCAAATTCAAATAAAAAATGCACAATTGACCAACTCTGAAGATATGATTAGAAGATTAAAAATTGAAAGGGAGCTACATCACGCCAAAGGATGTGCCGGAAAAAATATCGTTACACAGTTTTCCAAGTTAGCTAGGGAAAATCCTGAGGAACATCTTACAATAGCCTTTTATCCACAACAATTTTTTCCAACACCCAGGCTGACATCTGTGCCTGCATTCTATAAGAGGAAGTTGTGGACGTACAATTTTGCTATTCATGATTGTGGATCTGAAGGGGGACATATGTTTGTGTGGAGTGAAGACGAAGCAAAGTGTGGATTTGATGAGATAGGAAGCTGTCCGGTAAAATTCCTAGAAATAAAGAAGTATCAAGCACACATTCTTTACATTATAAGCAATAATTGCAGAGGCCAAGGGAAAAACTGGACAACTGTTGCATTAGACAGATCACTAGTGCGTTCAGGAAAATTTATGCCGTTGAACACTGGTTTCAACAAGTTGGACACACACGATTGCCCTGTGATAGAGATTTCAGTTGAATTGAGAAGCACATTAAGAACAGACACCCCACTGTGTACACCCCTGATGATTGGATTATAGTCATTAGAGAATCATGCAAGAATAAGCCATTTTCACCCGTTAAAATGAAGCAAGCAGACTTTATAGATCTGATATCTTTGCAGATAAATATTGCAAAGAAGGACAAACATGATTATGGATCTCAGTTCTGATTCTCTGAAGTGACAGCTTTTTGCTTTGATGAACGAATGCCTCACATTTAAAAGTGAAGTATCAGTGCACTGATATTGAAGAATTCAGAACTGTAAATATCACTAGAAAAGGATGAGCACAACAGGAGCTTAATCTGTTCGAGCTATCAAGGAAATGCTTAAAACCCATTCCAATTTGCGACAAGGAACTCAAAGATGTTATGTCATTGATGCTATTTACAGCAGGTGTTTCGAATGGATACTTCAAGAGTCTGAGTGAAACAGAGGAAGAAAATGATGAAAATGACACAGAGATGACCACATAGATAATATTGTCGGGAAGGCGAGCCAAAGGTTGCGTTTCATTGGCAGGACACTTAGAAGATGCAACAAGTCCACTAAAGAGACAGCTTACACTACACTCGTTCGTCCTCTGTTAGAATATTGCTGCGCGGTGTGGGATCCTTACCAGGTGGGATTGACGGAGGATATCGAAAGGGTGCAAAAAAGGGCAGCTCGTTTTCTATTATCGCGTTGTAGGGGAGAGAGTGTGGCAGATATGATACACGAGTTGGGATGGAAGTCATTACAGCATAGACGTTTTTCGTTACGGCGAGACCTTTTTACGAAATTTCAGTCACCAACTTTCTCTTCCGAATGCGAAAATATTTTGTTGAGCCCAACCTACATAGGTAGGAATGATCATCAAAATAAAATAAGAGAAATCAGAGCTCGAACAGAAAGGTTTAGGTGTTCGTTTTTCCCGCTCGCTGTTCGGGAGTGGAATAGTAGAGAGATAGTATGATTGTGGTTCGATGAACCCTCTGTCAAGCACTTAAATGTGAATTGCAGAGTAGTCATGTAGATGTAGATGTAGATATTGGCTATATTGATTGAAATATTTTAGTCACTAACATTATAAGCTCTGTTGTACGTTGATGTCCAAATTTTTGTAAACCTTGTATTCATTTAATATGAGACAGGCGAAAGCCCAATGTTATTTCACCCAAGGGATAAAATAGTTTTTTGTTAATAATGTTTAAGTTTGTTACAATATAATGCTGCACACTGTAGAAATAACACCACTGGTCATAATGACATCAAATTACAACGGAATATTATTGGAGAAGGGAGAAAATGTATGGCACAAGCGGAAAAAAGTGTCAAAATTATCAATAAATGGTTCTGTATGTATCAGAATATGTAAATGAAAACACTTGTCATGCTTACAACCCATTGAAGTTGGTATAAACAAGTGGATACACAGATTTTCCTCTCTGCAATGTTAGCCGTGATTGTCTCAGTGCAGTATCGCACTCTCCTTGTAAAGCTGTATTACAAGAATGATGACTGTGCACACGTCAATCTGCAGAAGTTCCAGACACTGAAGTGTTTGAAAAAAGGCATTTATCCAATGACTGCTGTGGGTCTGGAGAAAATGATTTGGAAATTCGGAAAGATGGGTTCTTTTGGTGTGTAACCTGGTAGAGAGAGGAAACAAATTAATTCAACGTCAGTGGAAGCAGTGGCCACAGCAATGCAGTAGGAGATGAGTGGTGGTGTGCAAACGTGCAGTTCACGGAGAATTGCCAGAACACTGGACATACCCGTCAGCAAGGTGCTTATATCTTACGAAACATCCTCCTTTGCTATCCATTCAAAATTCCCCATGTGCAAGAGTTGCTTTCTGTTGACCTGCCAGCAAGAGAGACCTTTGCTTTACAATTTATTACTCTCAAGGAAGTGAACAATGATTGGCCATGGAAGATTTTGTGGACAGACGAAGCCCACTTCAATCTGTAAAGATATGTCAATGCAGAGAATTGTTGAATATGGGCAATGGAAAATCCACATGCAAATCACCCAGCACCACTTTATCCTGAAAAGGTCACTGCGTGGTGTAGACTTACAGCATTATTTATCATATGCCTGTATTTTTTCGAAGAGACAGGTGCTTCTGGTCCTGTTAACTAAACCGTCATTGGTAAGCACTATGAGTGTCTTTAGCACAACCAAGTCATTCCAGGTCTCCAACAGCGTGGATGTG
This sequence comes from Schistocerca gregaria, assembly GCF_023897955.1. Classification (NCBI taxonomy): domain Eukaryota; kingdom Metazoa; phylum Arthropoda; class Insecta; order Orthoptera; family Acrididae; genus Schistocerca; species Schistocerca gregaria. The sequence goes on along the minus strand of NC_064925.1, from coordinate 446,717,082 downwards.
ATCATTTTTATGCAAGATGGTACACCTCCACAGATTGCAAATCCAGTTAAGCAGCTGCTGAAGTGCCATTTTGGAAATCCTAGAATTATCAGCTGCAATTCCCCTACAGCCTGGCCGTCCTTATCACATGGTTCTAATCTGTGTGACTTCTGGCTGTGGGGCTATATGAGAGATGATGTGTTCAGTGTTCCAATTGCAAACGTAGCTGCATTGAAGGCACACATTGTGCAACACATTATGAACATGACCTCGGAAACACTTCGATCAGTTGTGGAGCGTGTTGTTTTTCAGTTTCAACTCATTGCCAAAAACAGTGGACAGTCGCACAGAAATTAATAATCTGATTTGATTTTGATTGATGCTTTTTATGCGGTTTTCGCCTCAGGACAATTGAAAACCTATTTTTCCCATCCGATGTGATATGACCTTGCCGTGGTGGATGGTTTTATGTTAGTAACAGCATCACACCTGTACACCCATGCACACTGAGGAGTAGTTTGTTTAATGTGAAATGTACACCTTAGGCATTGTTGTACGATTCATTTGTCATTTGTAATTGACCACTATTAAATTATGTTGCTTACAGCACCATCTATTGCTGCATTTTGTGACTATTTATTCTTCTTCCATCAATCATTTCCCCCCTTCTGTGATAATATTCTGTTGAAATTTGATGTCATTCTGACCAGTGGTATTATATCTACAGTGGTTTGAAAGTTTAACTTTAATTATAATCATTCTGTATATTAACACATTGGAGAAAAACTACTTTTGTTGGATACCCATAAAAGTTGAAATATGATTTATGGATTTAGTTTTAAAATGGTCTTCTGAAAAATTTACATTTTGTGGCTTTGAATTATATCTTTCTCACCCCTTCAATTATTACATACTGATAAGAATAACACAACACCCAGCCCTCAAGTGGATAAAATTTCTGACCTGGCTGGGAGTCAAACAGGTCCCCTGCACAGCAGTTAGGCACATTGACCACTTATCTACAGAGGTGTAAGTCTATACATGAACGTACTCATGTTCTGATGATGAGGTAGAAGGTTTCTGTAAACAGTTACTCAAGCTAATAAATGACATCAAACATCACTATAAGACATTAGTGAGGAGTTTAATGTATAATACTAAAGTACTATAAAATTAAAGATTGATTTCCCAGTCAGAAATTTAGCATAAAACAAAAACAATTCAGGTCAAACAGCAGTGAAATTTGTCAAAAAGAAAACATGTTCATTCTTAATGCATCATTCAGAAGAAAGCAAATGAAAAATGGACTTTGCAAAGAGCAAATGGAATTAAAAATGAAATTGACTACATTTTATTACACAACAAAGGAAATATATAAGACGTAAACATGCAAAGCTGTTTTATAATTTCATGAGATCACACAGTCTTAATAAAGATGCAGAGTACAAATTAGCAATGTTATATGGATACAGACACAAGGAACAATTATTGAACACAAAAATAAAATCTCAAATAAAATAAGGCAACTATTAATGAGAATATATATGAAGACAGTAACTGTTCTCGAAAGAACAGAATACTGTTGATGATCGTGCAGCTTTTCCCTGGAATAAATAATGACTAACTGAAACCCTCAGCTGCCGAGAGGTGTTGTTGATTTACCTCGATGTAGACAGCTGAGAATGTGTGCCAGGATCTCCCGGGTTCGAGTCCCAGTCGGGGCACACGTTTTCAGCTGTTCACATCGAGGTAAATCAACATCTGTCAGCAGCTGAAGGTTTCAGTTAGTCATAATTTATTCCAGGGAAACGCTGCACAGTTATCAACAGTATTCTGTTCTTTTGAGAACAGTTACTGTCTTCATATATATAGTTAAAGGCTACCCAGACATTGACCTTCGTCTGTGCGAATGCGCACGGGTTGCCCAAACTCTTACGGGAATCGCCAAAACGTGCGCGAGTAATAAGTGAATGGGCAAATGTCTATAAGGTACATTGCATATGTAGAATTGTGGACAGTTGGGAATGTGAGTCTCATGGGAAGCGTGCAAGGGATAAGTCCCTGCAGTCGCGCTATTCATTTGTGTCGTTGGTGGCTCAGATGGATAGAGCATCTGCCACGTAAGCAGGAGATCCCGGGTTCGAGTCCCGGTCGAGGCACACATTTTTAGCTGTCCACATCGAGGTAAATCAACAACACCTGTCGGCAGCTGGGGGTTTCAGTTAGTCATCATTTATTAATGAGAAGGTGAGAGATTTTAAATTTTATATCTGAGCCTCAGGCTATGTTAACCAACTTATTACCAAGTCATCATCAGAAGATTTGAATAACTCGACAACTGAACAGGCCCAGGGAGGTGCCTCTCCAGGTCTGTTCAACTGACATGTTACTATGCAATCTATTTTAATCATCAGAAACTATTTTAATCATCAAAAAGTTGAAACCAGTAATGATACCATTTGAGTTACCTGAGGCTTACAAGATCACCACCACATTTCTTTTAAGGCCGTGTGCCTAGTCTATGTAAGATTCAAGGAAATTATTGGGAATGCAAAAAAAGTTTCATGCAAATGACAATAAGAACATGGTAGTATATACTAAATTAAACAAAAAAATACAAAAATATCTCTGAAAGGATGAGAAAAAACACAACAAAAATTTGGCAAAATGAACATCTGAAAACAATGAGAATGAAGAAGAAAAGAACAGACACACTTCTTGTGTATAGACTATTATTTTATTGGACAAGTAATTACTAATACACAGATCACTGAAGTGTTTTAAGATTTCTTTAAATGTTCATTTAGTTCACATGATGAATTAAAAACACAGATGGTTAACAACTAAAATATTGATTTCGGAAGTAGCACAAGAAATCAGGAAAGGGCACCTGCAAGTAATAATGCTTTAATGAAACTGGATTAAGCTGGAGCCAAGTACTACAAATTCTGTCGAAGAAGACGAATCCTGAGTACTGGAGCAATGCTGTAACTGATCTAATTCAGAGGAAAACATTTGAAGCAAAACAATGCTACAGCCTTCCTTAGCCTTCTCCAGCAAGTTCAAAAATTCAGACTTCAAGAGGAAAAATATGAAGAGATTTTTTAAAGGACAGTCAAATGAAAATGAGACAGATGGAAAAAAGTAAATAAACTGTTTGTTATTTCAAAAGTAATCACCCACCCACATGCAGCCAAGGTTGTTTCAAGTATGCTATAGAAGTTTCACTGAGAAGTCCTTACACATCCTCTATAAATTCCTGATCTCTCCCCATGTGTTTCCCATATTTTTGGAGCCCTGAATAAAGGCATTTGCGGCTGTCAATTTGCTTTGGAAGAAAAGAGGAGCATGTCTGGGTACAATCCTGGTTCCATAGGCGACCACAAACATTTTTCCATTAAGGCACTGACCATCTTGTTTCACAGAGGGTTAAATGTATTAACAGTTATGGAAATTACTTTTGAAATAATAAACAGTTTACCAGCTTTGTTTCCTCTGCCTCATTTTCTAATGACTGCTCCTTATATATAAGATTCACAAACTTGGAAAATGAAGAAGTAATGCTTGTTGATGGAATCTGCATTTTTCTCATGACATTGTACTTACTGCTTATATTGCACAAAAACTGTAAGAAATTAATACAGCAAGTCTGAAAGTATGCCTAAAAATCAGTTCCAATAAAACTAAAATAATGAATAACCAACACAATGGAAAAAAAAGATTTTGAAAACAATGAAGTCATAGAAACAGTTGATGCGTTTTTGTACATATGGCAGTCGAAGACAACAACTGGATGGATAAGAACAGTAATAAATAGAAATGTCAAAATGGTTCAGACAGTTTCCATTATTAACTAAAGCCAGTGAGATAAGATCTTTTGAAGTGAAAACCATTAAGAAACTGAGGGTTGGTTACTGAGCACTGTAGAGATGCATGTTGGGAATTTCTGTGCGGCATAAGGAAAGAAATGGATCAGGGAACAGATAGAAAATTAACAAACAGATCAGGAAAAAGACTAGAGTGGAAGATATCCCAATAACTGCAATGTAAGTGATAAAGGAGGTTGGCAGAACATGCATCCACACAAACGGATGGTAGGTGAACAATATAATCTTTTTGCTCAATTAAGAGAGATTAGAAACGACCAACCCTACAATCTAACGAAACATGACTAAATAACATTACAAATCATTCAGGAGCAGTATGAATGTGTGTAGCTGAAGATTGCAATATATGGGCATGACTAGAGGTGGCCTTTATCAAGCAGTGGATGAGCTATGGAAATATCTCAAGACATTCTGATGTATGCCCCATGAGACATGCCAATGGAAGGAAAAAAGCTTGGAAAAATACTCATCAAATATAGTGATCATTACTGTGCATATAGGGCAACTAGTACTTTACAGAGTGCTTGCATTTTTCACTTGGTAGTTTCAGAGCTTTTTTTTTTTTTTTTTTTGTTTTGTGGACAGAAACACAATTGTGTGTTTAGATCTCACTGAAACAAGATGATAGAAGGATGTTCTTACCCTTGTTGTTTCTTAGCTTTTGAAAGCAGCCTGGACATGAGTGTTACATGATTGATATGACAGTGCAATTGACTATATCCTCAGAGGCTGGACTTCAACTTAGTTGAATAATTGTGGGTTGTCTCAGAACACAGAATTTCTTCTAGAACTAAACAAGCCACACAGATTCATCACTTTGCCGTCACTATAGATTTCCAGAAAGAAGAGCCATAATTCCACAAGAGACTTTCTTAGGGCCAATTGCAAGAATGTCATTAACTGTTGAGAAGACAGCTATAAAGACTAATTCAGCATCAAATGTGTAGTAATTGCTACAACACGAATTGAGTCTATGGAAGACTAGTAACTTCGCCTTCTGAGGTACACAGACTACTTTTCATCATTTATGATTTTTGTTAAAGTGTGTGCTGACTTTCTAATTGGTTTTCAATCAACTGTCAAAAGTAAATTTTAATAAGTATTTCTGTCAGTCGAAGGGTGAGAGGGATTATTAAAATTACGTTCCTGAAATTTGAAGGAGCAGGCTTCAAACCTCCATACAGCTTGAGGTTTTCTGTGGTTTTACTAAATCAATTAAGGAAAATGGCAGGATTGTTCCTTTAAATAAATCATGGACAATTTTCTTCTCCATGCTTAATAAATACCGGGCTACAACTCCAGCTCTAATAACTCTCTCTGACAGGCCATTAACTTACCAGTTTATTAGATCTTGAAGAGTGATTTTAGCTGGATTGGTGGGCTTGACCATGTCAAATATTTCATCACTAACATCTTCAAATGAGACAGGCTCTTGTCCATGTACTACCATCTGTTCTTGTATTGACTGAAAAAACAAGGTTACTTAGATTCAATATACAAACAAAGCAAGTGTGACAAAACACAAAACATTTCAGAGGAATGTTTCAGATTTTATGTGAAATACCACTTTCGCCCGACTTCAAGATGAGGTTTTTTCTCCAAAATACAGGATAATCTTGTATTTACATATTAATCTATTGGTTCTGAGGTCAAAGCTTTTGTGTTGTGTAACACCTTAAATAGAGATCATCTTACATTTACAGATGAAGCTTTGGCAATGGAGGTCACATGCAGATTTAATTTGAAGAGTTCAGAAGGATACGAGGGAGAACAGTGGCATCAGCTTGGCCGAGCACTAGGATGGATGTGTGGAGGAGAGTAGTGAGTGAGCAGCAAATTTTGTTGTGCTACCAACCATGGGAATGTGTACTGTGTATCTTGGCTTTTTATGACCATCTACCACAGTTAGAGCTGCAGCCTGCCTGAACCCGACAATAGCTGGAACTGAAGAGACTTTAGAATTGGACAAATACACAACAATAGTATATGTTTCTATAGGAGACAAATTAATTCTAACAAAAATGTTTGCACAGAACACTTGAAATGCGGAATGACAAATGAAACACGATTTTCAAAGATGGCGCTATGGCGGTCACTGCTCTACAGAACTACTGATTTTCAAATTTGGCAAAACAATTAAGTCTGTTTCCGTAGCTCACTGATCAGTGTGTCCGGTTGCTATGCAGAGAAGCCTTGTTTGAATCCCAGTACTGTCAGGGATTTTCCTTGGTGGGAGGCATGATAAGAGGTGCATACAGCCTCATGAGGCTAACTGAGGAGCTACTTAAATGAGAAGCAAGGCTCCAAGGGCAATAAAGCTGACACGAGACCTGGAGAGTGATATGCTGAGCCCACACATCTCCATACCACACCCAACAATGCCATTGACAGAGGATGACATGATGGTTGGTGGATCCTGGCTGGCTGATTAGGGCTAGAAAAGAGAACCTCTTGTATGAATATCAAGAGCTCAGATGGAAAACCAGTTCTAAGCAAAGAAGGGAAAGCAGAAAGGTGGAAGGAGTATATAGAGGGTCAATGCAAGGGCAATGTACAGTCTTAGACATAAAAACTGACCACTAGCAGGCGGCCACAGAGACTAAGTCCGAGTCGTTCACTTAAGGTGGCCAATAAAACTGACCGCCCCTGACAACTCTATCCCTTTTAAACCACATTTCCGACTGAAGTTATGAGTCTGATTAAGCACTGAAGATAATTCGTTTAACATTCTACCCACCAGCAACAACAAATATTCCAGAAACAATTCCACAAGACAGCTCATGGCTGTGTCGCGATCATAACAGCTCACGCTCGAGCGTTTCCTCGCGCTGCAGCGGCCACCGGCCAGACGCCACCCGCCGCCTGAAATCTGGCGCCGCCCAGGTGCATGCGTCGCGACGCTGTCAGTGTATGTATCAACTGTCATTTTCGAATTTGAAGTTCTAGTTACCATCTTGCAATTAATAAGCATTGATTTTTGCAAAATTGAAAATCATGAACTACAGTTAAGCATTGTAAAATTGAGTCGCAAGTGGAAAAAAGGTGTAACATCTGCAACACAATCTTTACTTTTGGTATAACAGAGGGGTGAATGCAGAGGAGGCAGCTAGAAAGATTTGAACGGTGTGTGGAGCGAGTGTTTTTGGGAAAAATAAACCAGGAAAAGATATTCTTGTTTCAACAAAGATTGTTCTGGCATGTATGATTTTCCACATTAAGGAAGTCTCGACTACTGATATGTGATAGATTACCATTTTACCATCATGTGACATTTGCATTCAACAAGCAAACTTCAGAAGTCTGGTGTAGGAGTACTGACTGCATGCTCTAATTTGAAACAACAAAAATCAACGGAGTGACTGTTATTGAACGTCATCAGGTCACTCATTGAGCATTCCTATGCAGTACTGTTACTGGTCACGTGTTGTGAAGCCTTTATCGTTAACTCCCTAAGAAGAAATGAAAGGCTGAGCCCCACCAAAAGACGTAAACTCAAGCAAAGAGTAGTGTGAACATAATATTTTACATCTGATAGCTCCAAAAGTGTGTTTCGGGCTACGAATTCTGTCAAAAGGGGTGTGTGCAACACAGCTGGAATTTGTTGCCAACAACTGAGACACTGTTTGGTCGCAGTGTAAGAAAATCGAGCAACAAAACTATATCACCTGTGCTACTGCATGATAACGCACTCTGTTGATTTGAGAAACAAAACTATCCAGGAGATGGATAGGGAAGTCCTCTCTCGAGCACTTGTCCCTCTTGTCATATATTCGTAAAATTTTACCTTTCCCACCCTTGATCGATCGACCGTCAAGGCAATTCATTTCTAGACGAAAATACTCTTAAAACTACACTGGTTTAATGACATCATTAGCACCAGTAGGTTTCTACTGGCGTAGAATTTGTAAACAACTTTAGCATTGTCATATAGTTTTAGATATCGTGAAAGAAAATTCTGCTGCTGATTAATTTCTCTTTGATGATTCCTGTTGCGTTTAGTAAACTAATGGAAAATGCAATTAAAATATTCACTGTACTAATACAAATTTAATTCAGCTAACTACAGAAACATCACGACGGCAGTCTATCTTAATAAAGCATTAAGTGTCTGTAAGACGATTGAGCCTATTTAAACGCGAATTGACTTCGGAAAGATCTGTATTTATTTCATTTCTCGTATCATTCGCAAGTATTATGAAAATGTGGCATTTCATAGATAAAATTATGTATTCACAACAACAACAATAACAACAAATATGTTGGCAGAAAACAAAAGTGGCATTATGAATTTGGCAATACCATAAGGTTTTCACTCTGACACTAAGGGTTACTGAAAGTAGCAAGACGAATTTTGCTCGAGCGTTGTTTTATGATTCCCTTATTGAGTTTGTATCTGCCTGCTACAAAAGAATTAAAGATCTGGCTTTCAGCGAGTCTCGAAAGGCGAACGAAAGTAGCTTTCACCTGGTAGCCAAGCATGTTACCTGGGAACTGGCTTTTTCCTAAAGTGGGAAGACATCCTTTTGTGGTTGAATTGTTGGCAAATGTCAGTCAGACGAGTGTCGTTGGTCTAAGCGTTTCAGTGTGTTGAATTTGTACTAATGATTTTTCTACATGTTTTCTCTGTCCCAAATAGAGAGTTGAAGTCTTCCATTAGTATTTTCTCGTCATCTTGGTCAATTTTGCTCATAGTTTTTTCGAGTGTGTTCCAGAATTTTTCAACATTTTCAGTGTTTTTCTTATATTTGATGTTGGTGGGGTCATGTGCATTGATGAGTGTATATTTTTTACTGAGGCTCTGAATGAGCATAGTCATAAGTCAATTGTTGATGGGCCGGCCACAGTCGCCGAGCAGTTCTAGGCGCTTCAGTCCGGGACCGTGCGACTGCTACGGTCGCAGGTTCGAATTCTGCCTCGGGCATGGATGTGTGTGATGTCCTTAGGTTAGTTAGGTTTAAGTAGTTCTCAGTTCTAGGGGACAGTTGACCTACGAAGTTAAGTCCCATAGTGATCAGAGCTATTTCAACCAAAATTAGCTGTAGCTTCTTGGTACAAGTGGAAACAAAATACCTTCAAAGTATCCTACCACACGGCGACTTTGCAGAGGCAAAACGGAGGACTTGGAATAAAAGATGTACTTTTAATATAATACATGTCACTAAGACAGGCATCACGAAACTTCTGTTCCTCTCGTTAGATCCTGGGGATAGGAATGCTCCTGTTATTGTAGCACGCCAGCATAGATTACGGCCGAAAGTGCTATGGCGATTGGAGCTGTATAAGGCTTCCACCAGCACAAACCAACACTAGAACCATTTATGATTATATTACAAGACATCGTCTTCACAAACCAATTCCAGTAAATTAACTTGAAAAAAACTGGAGGAACGTCTGGAAAAATATCAACAATAAAATTATACCAACTAGAGTCAGTGCCGTACGGTGCGACGTTGTAAATGAAACCATACCCACAATAGAACGATTATGGAAAATCAAATTGAGACCATCTCCATACTGCAACAATTGTTGGCTTGTAGAAAATGTAGCACACACCTTCTTATGTGAAAATAGAATCAGAATTTGGAACTGGACTAGGAAGAAATTAGCACTACCAACAGAACCGTAGGAAGTCATATACCGATACTGAAGCTTTACAACCCGTCTGGAAATATTACCCGTCCGCAAAGAATAACAGTTATTCGTGGCTTCTGGGACAGTTTGTGTTTTACGTTGTAACAAACAAAACTTAGAAGAGTACATGTTCTATATTGCAGAAGAATATTTTAAGCTGAAGAAGAATAACAAATATAAGGAATGTTTTAAAATTTTTTATCTATTGCTTTATGCGGGCTACAAAGAGGTGGGCAGTTTTATTGATTAGAAGAAAAATACTATTCTATCACTTTTTTTATTCCTGGAATATTCTTTCACATTGTTTCTATAATCAGAACTGTTCTAATTTGTCAAAACCCCTCCGGCTCTGTAATTTCGTTCATTTGTTAAAACATATATGGCTTCCTTACAGACCTCATATGCATACAGTGCATAACAACTTAAATTGTGAATACATTTCTGAATGAATGTTTGTTATGTATTTTCCGTCACTCTTTTCACTGTTATAAGTTACGTTCTACAAGGAACGCATGCCATTGGAGGTGGCAATCTGTAATTTATTTTACCTTAATTACTACTTCAATTTTGTTCTACAATTTAAAGGAATATATGGGTGCAAACATGTAATACATGGGAATAATGCAGCTGCTCAGTGACAGGTAGGGGGAAGGGGAAGCATTGTGGCCAGGCCTCGGATCTTCAGCCCCTGCCTCTTTGCCCCCGCCTACCTGGTGCTGAAAGTCTTCTCAAACTTAAAAATAATAATAATAATAATAATAATAATAATAATAGTGCAGTGATCAGCACATCATTCAAGTAAGCATGAGGTCTAGGTTTTTTTTTTTGAGGCAATAGAGGTGATTTGCGAACATTTGACTTGCCATCAATGTAACAGGACTTCAACGGCATCCAACCCTTAGTCATTGCTTTGTGCCAGCGCTAAGCCATGTCATATACAGGATGTTACAGAAAGGTACGGCCAAACTTTCGGGAAACATTTGTCACACCCAAAGAAAGAAAATATGTTATGTGGATATGTGTCTGGAAACGCTTACTTTCCATGTTAGAGCTCATTTTATTACTTCTCTTCAAATCACATTAATCATGGAATGGAAACACACAGCAGCAGAACGTACCAGTGCGAATTCAAACACTTTGTTACAGGAAATGTTCAAAATGTCCTCCGTTAGCGAGGATACATGCATCCACCTTCCGTTGCATAGAATCCCTGATGCAGCCCTGGAGAATGGCGTATTGTATCACAGCCGTCCACAATACGAGCACGAAGAGTCTCTACATTTGGTACCGGGGTTGCGTAGACAAGAACTTTTAAATGCCCCCATAAATGAAAGTCAAGAGGGTTGAGGTCAGGAGAGCGTGGAGGCCATGGAATTGGTCCGCCTCTACCAATCCATCGGTCACCGAATCTGTTGTTGAGAAGCGTACGAACACTTCGACTGAAATGTGCAGGATCTCCATCATGCATGAACCATAAGTTGTGTCGTACTTGTAAAGGCACATGTTCTAGCAGCACAGGTAGAGTATGCCGTATGAAATCATGATAACGCGCTCAATTGAGCATAGGTGGAAGAACATGGGACTCAATCAAGACATCACGTGATTGCATAATTGTGTGCAGATTCTCGTCAGCCCACAAATGTTGATTGTGAAAATTTACAATTTGATCATGTTGGAATGAAGCCTCATCCGTAAAGAGAACATTTGCACTGAAATGAGGATTGACACATTGTTGGATGTACCATTTGCAGAAGTGTACTTGTGGAGGCCAATCAGCTGCTGATAGTGCCTGCACACGCTCTACATGGTACGGAAACAACTGATTCTCCCGTAGCACTCTCCATGCAGTGACGTGGTCAACGTTACCTTGTACAGCAGCAACTTCTCTCAGGCTGACATTAGGGTTATTGTCAACTGCACGAAGAACTGCCTCGTCCACTGCAGGTGTCCTCGTCGTTCTAGGTCTTCCCCAGTCGCAAGTCATAGGCTGGAATGCTCCGTGCTCCCTAAGACGCCAACCAATTGCTTCGAACGTCTTCCTGTCGGGACACCTTCATTCTGGAAATCTGTCTCGATACAAACGTACCGCGCCATTGCTATTGCCCCATGCTAATCCATACATCAAATGGGCATCTGCCAAATCCGCATTTGTAAACATTGCATTGACTGCAAAATCACGTTCGTGATGAACACTAACCTGTTGATATTACGTACTGATGTGCTTGATGCTAGTACTGTAGAGCAATGAGTCACATGTCAACACAAGCACCAAAGTCAACATTACCTTCCTTCAATTGGGCCAACTGGCGGTGAATCGAGGTAGTACAGTACATACAGACGAAACTAAAATGAGCTCTAACACGGAAATTAAGCGTTTCTGGACACATGTCGGAATTACATCTTTTGTTTACTTGTGTGTGAGGAATGTTTACTGAAAATTTGGCAGTACCTTTTTGTAACACCCTGTATATGCGAATCAGATTGTAGTTCATATTTAGTCAAATAACGAATGGTCAGTATACAAGTATGCCGGCTGGGGTGGCCGAGCGGTTCTAGGCGCTACAGTCCGGAATCGCGTGACCACGGTTGCAGGTTCGAAACCTGTCTGGGGCACGGATGTGTCTGATGTCCTTAGGTTAGTTAGGTTTAAGTAGTTATACGTTCTAGGGGACTGATGACCTCAGAAGTTAAGTCCCATAGTACTCAGAGCAATTTGAACCATTTTTGAAGTATACAAGTATTTACGAAACAGAAGAAGCAGGATTGCAGCGAACTGATCACTTAACCGAGTGCAACATAGATTACCTGTGCAATGAGTCATTCCAGCTGCATAGCTGAGGGTAATATTTGTTAAGCAATTCATTGCAGAATTAATGTAATACCCGCACGATGATCTCTGTAGTCATACTGTATCATTAGCAGCCTGCGAATGGAGTACTATGTTCGTTAAATCGGATTACTCAAGCTGAGGCCAAATAAAGACATGTGACGCCGCCACATCACTATCTTTACTTAAGTAGGTAGTCAGCCCTAAATTATGTGCGCCACCATCAACGTTAGAGTAAGCAGTTTGACAGCACATCACCACTACAACTACTGACAACCTGAACCATCACGCAGTTGTAACTTGCAGTAATTACAAGTTGCTGATGTTTGTCAAGAATAGCGGAAAGCGGCTCTGAAGTTCCATTTGCATTATGCCTAGGACGGAGAGAATCCTAAATAACAGTAATAGGGCACCCAGTGAAGAGAAGAGTCCACGTATTGTCTCAAGTTCTTGCAGTTTGATATTAATGCAGTTCCCGATTGTTTCACACTAACGGGCTCTTTTGGCTATCGGAATACTCATATGCGAATTATAAAAGTGTAATTGCTAGAACGCTCAACTACCTTAATAACACCTCATTCTGGATTGAATACGACCCGGAAAGCGACATTAATTTGACGTTCCTATCCATCTCCTGACGTCTTACCGACTGAAGTCTGAAGTGAATGCACAGTTGTGTTGCCTGCAGCAAGGATTCTGTGAAGTGCTATGGTAGCTGGCAGTTATTGCTGAATACAGACATGTGCAAATATTCTCACTGCTCTAGGGGAACTCGTCTTTGTTGCATTTTTTTCCAATTAGCACAACAACATAAGGCTTGTTCTGCTGAAGAACTTGAAGCCCACAAGTCCTTAAATAAGAATTTCCTAGCAGGAGTAATGCATGAAAGGAAACAGACTGTTGGACAAAAGAATGGACAGCTCCCTGCTTTTTGTGTTTCTGATAGCGCCTACGATAAGAATATGGTGTCATATTATGTTTCAGATCCCTAAACTGTTTATTTTTTTTACTTCACACTAAAACAAAAGTTATGATATGAGAAGAGGAAAAGACTTATATGCTTCTCAGGACCTTAAGTTTTTCATGTTTATTATCTCACTTCATACTGAAACAAGGGCGCTAATATGAAAAGAGGAAACTAAATATACACTTCCAAGACATAATATTTCCTTGTGTGCTACTACTGCATACATGAAAGCCCTGCAGTTAATTTTTGTATGTTGGATAAATTTTGATATCATCCCACATTCCTTTGTGAGAAGGTTCCTATTTTTTTGGGATTCAAATAGAGTGGACATTTCATCACTGGTTAATATTCTGATGACTAATGACGTGATACCCATTGCAATTGCTCCATGGTACCTGTAAGTAGAGTCTCACGTTGGTTACTATAAGAACACGCAAGCAGTGATATCTGCTCACTGCAGTCAGAGCCAAGGTGATTTCTTTCTGTTTATGGCGAAGCATCTGCTGCAGTGTCCACACTCAGCTAACATAAACAAATCACGGCGGCATTGGGCACTGCTAATCACTGCACTTCTCGCGAGCCTCGACAGCAAGTGTCGCTGTTAACGATACTATGGATTTAATACATCTTACTTGACGTAATATGCAGGACGTGGGTTGGGTAAATGGTGGTGGTTAGTGTTTAACGTCCCGTCGACAACGAGGTCATTAGAGACGGAGTGCAAGCTCAGGATAGGGAAGGAAATCGGCCGTGCCCTTTCAAAGGAACCATCCCGGCATTTGCCTGAAACGATTTAGGAAAATCACGGAAAACCTAAATCAGGATGGCCGGAGATGGGACTGAACCGTCGTCCTCCCGAATGCGAGTCCAGTGTGCTAACCACTGCGCCACCTCGCTCGGTGGAGTTGGGTAAAGATTCAGTTTGTAACATCCCATTGCATTAAAATACTTTACAGTCCTTTACAGTCCTATTTGTGTTGAACAACACATGCACCAGTCAATTCCTCAATTGGCGTCGAGTGGATGAGATTTTTCAATTACCTTGCATTGCAAGAATTGTAAGGAGGAGACTGAAAGTAAATGGACATGTACGCTAAAGAGCTGCGACAAAGCAAAGCTTGACTGATTATCAGATAATTGTCCACAAGGGTTTTGTGGACGAGTATACTTTTAGTAACCAACCCACCCACGATCATTACGTAAGATTTCTCAAAGGCGTAGGGGAATTGGTTTCATTAAGTCGTCGACAGTGTAGCGTGATGGTTTACTTCCCACCATACGTTTTCTACGTTCGTCCAAAGGTCGCTTGCATTTGTAGGTCCACATGGCAATAACCTTGCTACCTCTGCCCACATATTCTCTATCTGGTTGATGTTCGGTGATCATGGAACAAAAGGCAACAGCTTAATCCTCTCTTGGCCCTGAAACCAATCTTGCACTGCTCCGCTATGATGGATGGGGCTCTGCCCCTGTAAATGCACTGTTATCTTGCTAGTTCATTTATTTATATTTAAATAACGTATTTCTAATAAGCACATTGCATTATTATTTTCCACAGTGTTTAAGAATTCAGGCCTTGTCATAGATACGAGATCTAGATTCAACAGTCCGATTAATAATGTGGTTTACCCAGTCCATCATATGATGAGAGTTGTAGCCGGATATCCACACTAAGACAGACTGGTAGAATCCGATAAGTACGATCTGGTATCGAAATGAAATTACAGAAATCAGATTCCTCTGATGCAGTAACAGGCAGCAACTGTCTAAGAAAAAGTGAGAAATATGTCTACTAGCAGCAATTTAACGTAATTATAACCCATATTTATGTGATGGAAATACTGAATCGAACAATATAAATCTATTTCAGTGGTGGGAAGATACACCATATCATATTTGCTGATGACATAATGAGAATAATAATAATAATCCCGTGTGGCGAATGGGGGAAACACTCCCCCATATGGGTGGTACCGAGGAAATCAAATAATTGGGGTGAACCAAATACTAACACAATCCTGAACGGCTTCTCAATCTGTTGAACCCAAAATCCAGACACATCAGTGTGAAAATCACTGCTACTCTGGTCACCATCTGTTAGCTCAATGAGCTTGGCTGAAAATATTTGCTTCCAAAGGCTTCAGCACCCTCTGGTCCTGTTATCATCCAAGCCAAGCCAATGAAACACAAGCAAACATGAACACTGCAAGCAAAGTCAACTTTGCCCCAGGTGGTACACAACCCGGCTGTCGACAGGCGGCAGTTGGGTTTTCGGATTCTGAAGAGTCCAGGTTAGCACGGCAGAGAATACCGAAGATCTCTGGTAAATTTCCCTACAAGCAGGAAACATGCATTTGAAAACTAAACATCGATATATTGAGCCAAGCTTGAAAACTAAATACTCTCACAAAGGAAATCGACCAACAAAAAGTTCTCATCCTTGCTCTTCAAGAACCACGACTAATGGACTATGAAACCTTGCATTACGAAAACCATTGCATCTTCAAGAGCAAAATACAATAAAAGGTAGCAAAAGGCGTACCAATCTTTGGCATTGCAGTTCTCGAACACAGATCTATCGTCAACTCTATCAAAGAAATCACACCCATCAACAATCAAAAGGTTCAAATGGCTCTGAGCACTATGGGACTTAACAGCGGAGGTCATCAGTCTCCTAGAATTTAGAACTACTTAAATCTAACTAACCTAAGGACATCACACACATCCATGCCCGAGGCAGGATTCGAACCTGCGACCGTAACAGTCGCATGGTCCCGGACTGAAGCGCCTAGAACTGCTCGGCGACTGTGGCCGGCCCATCAACAATTGACTTATGACTATGCTCATTCAGAGCCTCAGTAAAAAATATACACTCATCAATGCACATGACCCCACCAACATCAAATATAAGAAAAACACTGAAAATGTTGAAAAATTCTGGAACACACTCGAAAAAACTATGAGCAAAATTGACCAAGATGACGAGAAAATACTAATGGAAGACTTCAACTCTCTATTTGGGACAGAGGAAACATGTAGAAAAATCATTAGTACAAATTCAACACACTGAAACGCTTAGACCAATGACACACGTCTGACTGACATTTGCCAACAATTCAACCACAAAAGGATGCCTTCCCACTTTAGGAAAAAGCCAGTTCCCAGGTAACATGCTTGGCTACCAGGTGAAAGCTACTTTCGTTCGCCTTTCGGGACCCGCTGAAAGCCAGATTTTTAATTCTTTTGTAGCAGGCAGATACAAACTCAATTAGGGAATCATAAAACAATGCTCGAGCAAAATTTGTCTTGCTACTTTCAGTAACCCTTAGTGTCAGAGTGAAAACCTTATGGTATTGCCAAATACATAATGCTACTTTTGTTTTCTGCCAACGTATTTGTTGTTGTTGTGAATACGTAATTTTATCTATGAAATGCCACATTTTCGTAATACTTGCGAATGATACGAGAAATGAAGTAAATACAGATCTATCCGAAGTCAATTCGCGTTTAAATAGGCTCAATCGTCTTACAGACACTTAATGCTTTATTAAGACAGACTGCCGTCGTGATGTTTCTGTAGTAAGCTGAATTTAATTTGTATTAGTACAGTGAATATTTTAATTGCATTTTCCATTAGTTTACTAAACGCAACAGGAATCATCAAAGAGAAATTAATCAGCAGCAGAAATTTCTTTCACGATATCTAAAACTATATGACAATGCTAAAGTTGTTTACAAATTCTACGCCAGTAGAAAACCTACTGGTGCTAATGATGTCAGTAAACCAGTGTGGTTTTAAGAGTATTTTCGTCTAGAAATGAATTGCCTTGACGGTCGATCGATCAAGGGCGGGGAAAGTAAAATTTTACGAATATATGACAAGAGGGACAAGAGCTCGAGAGAGGACTTCCCTATCAATACAAGTGCCTGAGAGACGACTTCCCTATCCATCTCCTGGATAGTTTTGTTTCTCAATTCAACAGAGTGCATTATCATGCAGTAGCACAGGTGATGTAGTTTTGTTGCTGGATTTTCTTACACTGCGACCAAACAGTGTCTCAGTTGTTGGCAACAAATTCCAGCTGTGTTGCAAACACCCCTTTTGGCAGAATTCGTAGCCCGAAACACACTTTTGGAGCTATCAGATGTAAAATATTATGTTCACACTACTCTTTGCTTGAGTTTACGTCTTTTGGTGGGGCTCAGCCTTTCATTTCTTCTTAGGGAGTTAACGATAAAGGCTTCACAACACGTGACCAGTAACAGTACTGCATAGGAATGCTCAATGAGTGACCTGATGACGTTCAATAACAGTCACTCCGTTGATTTTTGTTGTTTCAAATTAGAGCATGCAGTCAGTACTCCTACACCAGACTTCTGAAGTTTGCTTGTTGAATGCAAATGTCACATGATGGTAAAATGGTAATCTATCACATATCAGTAGTCGAGACTTCCTTAATGTGGAAAATCATTCATGCCAGAACAATCTTTGTTGAAACAAGAATATCTTTTCCTGGTTTATTTTTCCCAAAAACACTCGCTCCACACACCGTTCAAATCTTTCTAGCTGCCTCCTCTGCATTCACCCCTCTGTTATACCAAAAGTAAAGATTGTGTTGCAGATGTTACACCTTTTTTCCACTTGCGACTCAATTTTACAATGCTTAACTGTAGTTCATGATTTTCAATTTTGCAAAATCCAATGCTTATTAACTGCAAGATGGTAACTAGAACTTCAAATTCGAAAATGACAGTTGAAACATACACTGACAGTGTCGCGACGCATGCACCTGGGCGGCGCCAGATTTCAGGCGGCGGGTGGCGTCTGGCAGCTGCAGCGCGAGGAAACGCTCGAGCGTAAGCTGTTATGATCGTGATGCAGCCATGAGCTGTCGTGTGGAATTGTTTCTGGAATATTTGTTATTGCTGGTGGGTAGAATGTTAAACGAATTATCTTCAATGCTTAATCAGACTCATAACTTCAGTCGGAAATGTGGTTTAAAAGGGATGCGAACAGGCGACTATGAGCTTAGAATGCACGTCGATTACCACTAGACCACGGGCTCACACACCCCGACAATATCTCGGAAGTAGACAATACTTCCTCCTAACACTTCCGCATCTTACAGTGTTGCCAGATTGTGCAGATAACCGGTACTTAGAGTTGTCAGGGGCGGTCAGTTTTATTGGCCACCTTAAGTGAACGACTCAGACTTAGTCTCTGTGGCCGCCGGCTAGTGGTCAGTTTTTATGTCTAAGACTGTACATTGCCCTTGTATTGACCCTCTATATACTCCTTCCACCTTTCTGATTTCCCTTCTTTGCTTAGAACTGGTTTTCCATTTGAGCTATTGATATTCATACAAAAGGTTCTCTTCTCTCCAAAGGACTCTCTAATTTTCTTGTAGGCAGTATCAATCTTACCCCTAGTGATATATGCCTCTATATCCTTACATTTTTTCCTCTAGCTATCCCTGCTTAACCATTTTGCACTTCCTGTCAATCTCATTTTTGAGATGCTTGCATTTCTTTTTGCCTGCTTAATTTACTGCATTTTTATATTTTCTTCTTTCATCAATTAAATTCAATATCCCTGCTGTTACCCAAGGATTTCTACTAGGCCTCATTTTCTGCTTGACCCTCTGCTGCCTTTAGTATTTCATCTCTCAAAGCTACCCAATCTTCTCCTACTGTATTTCTTTCCCCTGTTCCTGTTAATCATTCCCTGATGCTCCCTCTGAAACTAACTACAACCTCTGGTTCTTTCAGTTATCCAGGTGCCATCTCCTTAAATTCCTACCTTTTTGCAGTTTCTTGGTTTAATCTACAGTTTATAAGCAATAGATTGTGGTCAGAGCCCACATTTACCCCTGGAAATGTCTTACAATTTAAAACCTGGTTCCTAAATCTCGTTCTTCCAGTGTCTCCAATGATGTTGTTGTTGTTGTCTTCAGTCCTGAGACTGGTTTGATGCAGCTCTCCATGCTACTCTATCCTGTGCAAGCTGCTTCATCTCCCAGTACCTACTGCAACCTACATCCTTCTGAATCTGCTTAGTGTACTCATCTCTCGGTCTCCCTCTACGATTTTTACCCTCCACGCTGCCCTCCAATTTGTGATCCCTTGATGCCTCAAAACATGTCCTACAAACCGATCCCTTCTTATGGTCAAGTTGTGCCACAAACTTCTCTTCTCCCCAATCCCATTCAGTACCACCTCATTAGTTACGTGATCTACCCATCTAATCTTGGGCATTCTTCTGTAGCACCACATTTCGAAAGCTTCTATTCTCTTCTTGTCCAAACTAGTTATCGTCCATGTTTCACTTCCATACATGGCTACACTCCAAACAAATACTTTCAGAAACGACTTCCTGATACATAAATCTATATTCGATGTTAACAAATTTCTCTTCTTCAGAAACGCTTTCCTTGCCATTGCCAGTCTACATTTTATATCCTCTCTACTTCGACCATCATCAGTTATTTTGCTCCCCAAATAGCAAAACTCCTTTACTAATTTAAGTGTCTCATTTCCTAATCTAATTCCCTCAGCATCACCCGATTTAATTTCACTACATTCCATTATCCTCGTTTTGCTTTTGTTGATGTTTATCTTATATCCTCTTTTCAAGACACTGTCCATTCCGTTCAACTGCTCTTCCAAGTCCTTTGCCGTCTCTGACAGAATTACAATGTCATCGGCGAACCTCAAAGTTTTTACTTCTTCTCCATGAATTTTAATACCTACTCCAAATTTTTCTTTTGTTTCCTTTACTGCTTGCCCAATATACAGATTGAATAACATTGGGGAGAGGCTACAACCCTGTCTCACTCCTTTCCCAACCACTGCTTCCCTTTCATGCCCCTCGACTCTAATAACTGCCATCTGGTTTCTGTACAAATTGTAAATAGCCTTTCGCTCCCTGTATTTTACCCCTGCCAACTTTAGAATTGGAAAGAGAGTATTCCAGTCAACATTGTCAAAAGCTTTCTCTAAGTCTACAAATGCTAGAAATGTAGGTTTGCCTTTCCTTAATCTAGCTTCTAAGATAAGTCGTAGGGTCAGTATTGCCTCACGTGTTCCAACATTTCTACGGAATCCAAACTGATCCTCCCCGAGGTCCGCATCTACCAGTTTTTCCATTCGTCTGTAAAGAATTCGCGTTAGTATTTTGCAGCTGTGACTTATTAAACTGATAGTTTGGCAATTTTCACATCTGTCAGCACCTGCTTTCTTTGGGATTGGAATTATTATATTCTTCTTGAAGTCTGAGGGTATTTCACCTGTCTCATACATCTTACTCACCAGCTGGTAGAGTTTTGTCATGACTGGCTCTCCCAAGGCCGTCAGTAGTTCTAATGGAATGTTGTCTACTCCGGGGGCCTTGTTTTGACTCAGGTCTTTCAGTGCTCTGTCAAACTCTTCACGCAGTATCTTACCTCCCATTTCGTCTTCATCTACATCCTCTTCCATTTCCATAATATTGTCCTCAAGTACATCGCCCTTGTATAAACCTTCTATATACTCCTTCCACCTTTCTGCCTTCCCTTCTTTGCTCAGAACTGGGTTGCCATCTGAGCTCTTGATATTCATACACGTGGTTCTCTTCTCTCCAAAGGCCTCTTTTAATTTTCCTGTAGGCAGTATCTATCTTACCTCTAGTGAGATAAGCCTCTACATCCTTACATTTGTCCTCTAGCCATCCCTGCTTAGCCATTTTGCACTTCCTGTTGATCTCATTTTTGAGACATTTGTATTCCTTTTTGCCTGCTTCATTTACTGCATTTTTATATTTTCTCCTTTCATCAATTAAATTCAATATTTCTTCTGTTACCCAAGGATTTCTACTAGCCCTCGTCTTTTTACCTACTTGATCCTCTGCTGCCTTCACTTTTTCATTCCTCAAAGCTACCCATTCTTCTTCTACTGTATTTCTTTCCCCCATTCCTGTCAATTGTTCCCTTACGCTCTCCTTGAAACTCTGTACAACCTCTTGTTCTTTCAGCTTATTCAGATCCCATGTCCTTAAATTCCCACCTTTTTGCAGTTTCTTCAGTTTTAACCTACAGGTCATAACCAATAGATTGTGGTCAGAGTCCACATCTGCCCCTGGAAATGTCCTACAATTTAAAACCTGATTCCTAAATCTCTGTCTTACCATTATATAATGTATCTGATACCTTTTAGTATCTCCAGGATTCTTCCATGTATACAACCTTCTTTTATGATTCTTGAACCAAGTGTTAGCTATGATTAAGTTATGCTCTGTGCAAAATTCTGCCAGACGGCTTCCTCTTTCATTTCTTAGCCCCAATCCATAATCACCTACTATGTTTCCTTCTCTCCCTTTTCCTACTGATGAATTCCAGTCACCCATGACTATTAAATTTTCGTCTCCCTTCACTACCTGAATAATTTCTTTTATCTCATCATACATTTCATCAATGTCTTCATCATCTGCAGAGCTAGTTGGCATATAAACTTGTACTACTGTAGTAGGCTTTGTGTCTATCTTGGCCACAATAATGCGTTCACTATGCTGTTTGTAGTAGCTTACCCACACTCTTATTGTTTTATTCATTATTAAACCTACTCCTGCATTACCCCTATTTGATTTTGTATTTATAACACTGTATTCACCTGACCAAAAGTCTTGTTCTTCCTGCCACCGAACTTCACTAATTCCCACTATATCTAACTTTAACCTATCCATTTCCCTTTTTAAATTTTCTAATCTACCTGCCCGATTAAGGGATCTGACATTCCACACTCCGATCCGTTGAACGCAAGTTTTCTTTCTTCTGATAACGACATCCTCCTGAGTAGTCCCTGCACGGAGATCCGAATGGGGGACTATTTTACCTCCGGAATATTTTACCCAAGAGGACGTCATCATCATTTAATCATACAGTAAAGCTGCATGTCCTCAGGAAAAATTACGGCTGTAGTTTCCCCTTGCTTTCAGCCGTTAGCAGTACCAGCACAGCAAGGCCGTTTTGGTTAATGTTGCAAGGCCAGATCAGTCAATCATCCAGACTGTTGGCCCTGCAACTACTGAAAAGGCTGCTGCCCCTCTTCAGGAACCACATGTTTGTCTGGCCTCTCAACAGATACCCCTCCATTGTGGTTGCACTTACGGTACGGCCATCTGTATCGCTGAGGCACGCAAGCCTCCCCACCAACGGCAAGGTCCATGGTCTCCAATACCAAAATATAATAAATGACCTAAGTTTCAAATAGATATAATGTTAACTTTTTATGGAGATATTTTATATCAATAACACTGTTTATAATTTTAATTAGCCAGAATATGCCGAGCATAATAATTTCTCAAGGAGCTCTTTTTTCAAGGGGGGAGGTCATCTTATATTCAAGGTAGTCTTATAAATGGGTAAATAGGTACAGCAAATTGAGAGATGATACTCATATGGAACTTTGTTGATGACACTTAGAAATTTCCTTCAGCAACTTCACTGAAATTCCATGCCACTTTATAGGCTGTACACTGCAACCACCAGTAAAATGTTACCCGGTAAGAGGGACAGTAAAAGCTTAACAGCAGTAGAAAAGTAATGAAATGCAGTGAGGTGGTGTAGGTATGTCAGCCAAAAGCAGGTGGAGGCTCCCGGGGGATAGTTTTGTGGCAGACCCCTGACTGGTGGTCCCCCGTCACTAATAAAGGCAGAATGCTCCCATCACATGGAAGCGGGGAGAGGGAGAGGGGAGGAGGGGGGGGGGGGGAGGGGGACTATAAGTATAAAAGCATGAAAACTTGATGTCATATGTCAGGCCATTTAACTATTTAAAGGCACATAGTCAGCGAATTCAATCTTTAGAGATTCCCCCCGAGGTATGAAATGAGATGCGAGAAAGCAAAAAAGCAAAAGTGACATTAAAAATAATAAGATACAGTGAAGTGGTGGAGGTGCACTGCCCAAAAACAGTCCCAAAAGACTTATTTTGCAGTGGGTTGTCAGCTTCTGCTTCTGACCAGCAGCCCACTGTAGAAACCTGGCAATGTGCTTGTATCACAGAATGGTAAAGAGAGGTTATGAGAACATGATGTCAAACTTCAAATGAGAGTAAATAAACCACTTTCTGCAGTAAAATGTAGAACCAAATTCACTGCTTGCATTTGATCAGCTAACAGCAGAGGTAATGAGCTCTCAAGTTTTTTCAAAGTAAACCTGCAGCAGTCTGATAAGGATGTAGGCCACTGATGGAGGGGGTGCCACAATGACAAGAGGATGGGTCCTCTTGCCCGAGGATGTAGCCATCAGTAAGCTGTGTGTGACTAGCACGGAGCCAAGAAAAGATAGTCGATTCTCTTAGGAAATCTTGAAGGAAAGGCCAGTGTCCAGTTGTGAGATCTTATGTTGCTTTACAGCTTGTTCACAATGGCCATCTATATCTTCATCCACATCTACATACACACGCTGCAAGCCACCGTACGATGCATGATGGAAGGTATCCTGTACCACTACTAGTCATTTCCTTTCCTGTTCCACTTGCAAATAGAGCAAGCGAAAAATGGTCATGTATGGTTCAAATCAATCGGTTCCAATGATAGCATTGTTTTAGGGCCTGTAAGACTGTTTAGGCAGGCAACGCATATTATAAAATTCTCACACTTCAGTGCAAGTGTAATGGAGAACTCTCATTGGATAATTCAGCTGAAAAAATTGTGCACCTGTATGGTAGGGAATGTTGCATGTGAGCCCTTGAAAGTGCGAAGTTAGTGCCATCCGATACGCTACTTTTGTCAATAGAGATCACTTCTTAAGCAGAAGAAACACTAACTAGCAGAGGGGTTTACTATTTATATCTATCAGAAGGAAATGTCCAGGCTAAACTTTGGGTGAGGCACACACCTTGGAGAAAAGTAAGGAAGGGGGGACACCAGTCGCAAGTTGGATTCTGCAACAGTGCAACAATGCCAGCATGCATAATTATAGTGGGGACACTGAACATAAGCCAGACACCCATAATCCAGTTGAGATAGAATGAGGGCTTTGTAAAAACAAACAAAAAAATGTGGAGGTATTCCACACTACAGGTGGTGTTACAGAGGAAGAAGACAATGTTCAGTTTCAACTCACTACTTTTTATAAGTTGGTGAGTATGTAGTGGTCACACCAACTGAACATCAAACAGAAACTTCTGAAAGTAAGATGAGCCTATCACACGGAGCATTTCATTATGAAAGTGAAGTTTAGATGTTGAAAAGTTCCAAGATGGCAAAAGAGCGTAACACGTTTTAAAACAAGAAAATTGTAAGCCATGATGAAGCCCCAGGGCTGCACTTTCCTCGTGGTGACTTGCAGCTGGTTTATCAACATTCACAGTTGAACTGCAGTAAATGATCTTGTGTGAGCCCACTGATTGTCATTAGAAAAATGCCCATAGATCAGATATACTTTTTGTTCTAACTTATTCATAATGAGAAGATCCTCCAGGATGTCTAACATGTTAGAAAAACAAGAATACACAATAAATATTAACAATGAAAAACAAATATGCTAATGTACCTTCCACAGATCCTAAGTGAAATAATTGTCACTGATAGAAAAATCATTTTGCAACACTTATTTACAATGATCATGTTGCTGCTCCAAACTTTTTTTTGAGTTATCAGTCTTCAGACTGGTTTGATACACCCCACCACAAAGTCCTCTCCAGTGCCCTCACTTTTATCTTTGAGTAATATTTGCAACCAATGTACTCAATTAATTGCTGGATTTACCCCAATCACTGTCTTCCTCTACAGTTTTTACCCTGCTCAGATCCCTCTAGTACCATGGAAGTTATTCTCTGATGTCTTAAAAGATGACCCGTCATCCTGTTACTTCTTCACGTTAGTGTTTTCCAGATATTCCTTTCCTTGCTCATTCTGTGGAGAATCTCCTCATTCCTTACCTTCTCTGTTCATCTTATTTTCAACATTCTTTTCAAATGCTTCAATTCTCTTCTGTTCTGGCTTTCCCACTATCCATGATTCACTACCAAACATATGTTCTCAGAAATTTCTTCCTCACATTAAGGTGTATGTTTAAGACAAGTAGACTTCTCTTTGCCAGGAAAACCCTTTTTGCCAATGCTACTCTGCTTTTATGTCCTCCTTGCTATGTCCATTAAAGGTTATTTTGCTGCCTAGGTAGCAGAACCCTGAACTTCATGTGCTTCATGTTCACCCATGATGATGTTAGATTTCTCACTGTACTCATTTCTATTACTTCTCATTGCTTGTGTCATTCTTTGATACTCTCAATCCATATTCTGTATTCATTTGACTATTCATTCCATTCAAAAGATCCAGTATTGTAAGTAACTGTACAGTCCATGTTTCTCACAAACACATTTTGAATTCACCTGACTTGCTCTTTTATTATTTGGATGTTGCTTCTTTAGAGAATAATTTAAGTTTTATACTGTATCTGACCTTATAATATGCTGGGTGAATCAAAATTAATGATCTAGTTTGTGACTGTAACAATTAAGAAACAGGAGCTGCACTGGACACGAAATGATTGAATGGGCATGGCCTAGAGTTTTAGACAATTGCTACTACATGTCACTCCATGCATTGCTCAGTCAGTGTGACACAAGACAGCAGTGGATCAACACAAAGTGTTTTGTGTACTACAGTTTAGGAAGAGTGAGTCAGGGATTACAGTCCAGCATGAGCTCATTGAAATCTTGGGACGAATCCACCTTTGCTGTGGGGAGGGAGAGAAGGACCGGGGGGGGGGGGGGGGGGATGGGAGAGGGGGAGAGGGAGAGAGAGAGGGAGAGAGGGGGAGAGAGAGAGGGGAGAGAGAGAGAGAGAGAGAGAGAGAGAGAGAGAGAGAGAGAGAGAGAGAGAGAGAGAGAGGGAGGGATTTATTTTTGACTCACCCGAAAGAAGTAGTTGAGTGTGAATACATCTAAGTAGCCTTTGCCATGTACATCAAGAATTCTAAAGAGGTAATGCAGGGATTGTGGTTCCTGTCTATTTTCCATGGCCAGCACAAAGTCAAGGTATGTCTTGTAATCCATTTCACCATCATACGTGAGACATTCTTGAAATACTCGTTCTGTGAAAACCTTTGATAGAGTACCAGTGCCATACCTAAAAAATTATTTCATTAATTCATTCAGGAATTACATTGAAAATGCTATGACAAACATAATCAACATATGACAAACATAGATCAACTACATTACACATACATCACAGGAGCTGCAAGACTCTCAAAAACAATGACCACAACAATGGCATTAATTACCTACAGAAGAAGTGTTAATGTTTTCTTCAATTAAAGACAATTATGTCTTACAATAATGAATACTGAAGGCATTATACAATTGAAAGGAACTCACCACATCGAATGTAAAACAGCTTCAAAGGTTTCATTTTATATAAAAGTTGACATAAAAAACATTACACAGATGTTTGTACAACAGAATAATACTACTGCTCATTTATTATAGAATATAAAACTTGTCCATACCCCGAAAGCTCACTGCAACTGAGCATACCATTGTGGTCCTTGTCAAGATTCAGATACTGACCATAGACACGTAAAGCTGATGGAGCTGAAAACCAGTTGCTATCTTGCAGGTCCTTTGGTAGGTCCACATCACGCAACTGTAAATGTCCATGTATACAAGTTATATATAAATTACCAGACTTCTCCACCAAAATATTTATCAGAGTTGCAGTATTTTAATGTCAGTGCCTTGTTGGAGTGTATCTGCTCTTAAAAGTGTACATTATACTGCTGAGATCTTGAATCAGCATATAAGAATTATTTCCTACAATACAATTAACTGTTTAGAGCTGACACTTGAATCTGGTAAGACAGGTAAGGAGAAAGTTGCGAGTCTTATGCCCATCAGCAGAGTTTGTGGCTTGTTGAACTAACACAGCTTTTACCTGAAGTCATTTAAGGAGACACACAATACACAAATCAGGACTGTTGGAAGGAGATAGAAATTCTCTCATTTTGAATATAAGTACAGTGCCTTCACCAATCTGAAATTGCACTAGTTCTGAACATATTTTTAGCCTATGTTATAGAACCCATTATTATTTATCCCACCTACTGAACATTACAACCATAAATACACACATGCATTCTAAATCAAACAGCATAGCACAAATTCAACAGTACACACCTCAAGCAAGTCATCAAGGAAGCTACATGCAAGTATGTCTTGGATTCGTACACGGCCAGTACGCAATGGATCCAAGAAAAAGAGAAACTTGCGAACTGCTGTACACACATAGAAACTATGGAATGATTTCTCCAATCCATCTAACTGAGGCAGTGTAGGTATCAGTTCCATGATGTAATTTTCTAAATCCTGCAACACGAATAATAATGTCACGTAAGTGTAGTCTGCAATAGTACTAAACAGAAATGAAGGACCAGAAGTATCACATGAGATAATAAAGCAAATAAATTCTCCATTTGTATCCTTTGTCACATTCTTGTACTTGCTACAATCCTTTCTAATATGATAACTACAGAAGTAACTATCTGTTATGTTTTCACAGGCTCTGAAGCACTTTTGATGATATTTGGCGTGGAGATAGCCGATGTTCTTCCTTAGGGTTCAAGATGTTTTAGAAAGTGAGTAGTATAACATGTTTACTGATTTGAAGAATATAACACGAAATATGGAACAATAATTACTCTTTGAAAAAGCTATTGACTCTTTTTCTTTTGAATTTTACCATGTTTGTGACAAGGCTTTTATTTTTTGGTATGTTCTACATACAAAGTAATGAATACAATGCTTATTCAATGATCCACACTTCCATACTAATGTCAGTCATAAGCCCATTGCAGTTCAACCACTGATCTTAATGTGTTTGTTACAACTTTTAAGATGTGTTTCTATATCTGTGAGCAGCTCATGGGGATGTGGGAAAAATTACTGACCGTTGATTGTGGGGTCCCACCTTTGATTCTTGGCCGGGTCGTATTTTTTTTCCCTAGCGACTGGATGTGTGTGTTGTCCTCAGCACCATTTTATCATCGCTGACGCAGAAGTTGCATCAGTGGAGAGTAAAAGGACTAGCAGAAGCTCCCAAACATCCTGACTGGAGTATCCTGGTCGATAAAGCCATATGTATATTTAATTTAATTTCTTTTCATTTAACTGCTATCTGAACACAGTCATGAGTAACAGTTAGAATACAATGTTTATACAAGATTAACCCATACTAATACTATAAATGCGAAAGTAATTCTGTTTGTTACATTTTCATGACTACACCGTTGAAGTGATACTCATGAAATTGGTATGAGATAGCTTGAACCTTGAGGAAGAACACAGGTTACTTTATAAAGTTTGTCGTACAAGATAACAGTCAACAAAATTCTTCCTGGGTTTGAGACCTCACTGTCATCTGTAAACTTCCAACGTTTTGGCGACTGCTGCAAGGTGCCTTCCTCAAGCTGTATTGCTAACTGCTCCACAAGGATTTTACTGACTGTGACAATGGCTGCGGAAGTCTACGTTTACATATAGAACAAGATATTTACTGATGTGGAGAATATTACTTGCATTAAACAAAAATATTTATTCTTTGCAAAAAACTATTTACTCTTTCACTTTTTAACTTGACAATATATTTCAATATGATTTTATTAAAAACAAAGATTCCAAGACTTACCAAGCGGGAAAGTGCTGGTAGACAGGCACAATAAAATAACACACAAACATACACACAAAATTACGAGCTTTTGCAACCGGCGGTTGCTTCGTCAGGAAAGAGGTTACGTATTATTGAGTATAATTAGGCAGGATAAAATGTATGGTAGATTACAGAAAAAGGGAAGATGAATACAAAGTGAAACTACCTGTACAAACAAAAAGAGAAAGTAAGATGATAGAAAAGATTTCGAAATGCAACAGAGACAATAACAAACTAATTGTTGGGTTCAAATTAATGATGTAAATGAAATAGAAAGAAACTTCCACATGGGAAAAATATATTAAAAACAAAGATGCCAAGACTTACCAAGCGGGAAAGCACCGGTAGACAGGCACAATAAAATCACACACAAACACACACACAAAATTACGAGCTTTCGCAACCGGCGGTTGCTTCGTCAAGAAAGAGTCGTCTTTCCTGACGAAGCAACCGCCAGTTGCGAAAGCTCATAATTTTGTGTGTGTGTTTGTGTGTTATTTTATTGTGCCTGTCTACCGGCACTTTCCCGCTTGGTAAGTCTTGGAATCTTTGTTTTTAATATATTTTTTCCATGTGGAAGTTTCTTTCTATTTTATTTACATCATTAAATTCATTTTATTGGTTTATAAGTTCAACACAATATGATTCAATACAATCAATATACTGCTGATACAATTCTCAATGTGTTTAATCCGTACTTCCATACCAATATTAATATTATTAAACAAAAAGAAGTTCTGTCTATTACATTTTCACGGCTCTACTGCTTAACTGATTCTGATGAAATTTGTTGTGCAGATAGCTTGAAACCTGAGGAAAGTCACAGGCTACAGCAGAAAGTGTTTTTTTTTTTTTTAAATATTATTAACATTTTTAATTATAGTAAATGTGTGTGGGACGCAGACAACATTGGCGCTATCAATGGTAACTTTTAGTGTTTGTACTTTGTAGGTTATTCTGTGAAAAGTGCAAATCCAATGTTATTGTGCATGCGGTTTATGATACCGAGTTGTTACACCACCTGGCAGAGCTGGACATTTTTTTTGTAGATACAACAATAAAACCCAATGGTAAGCCCAAGGACCATATTTAAAACTATTCTGATAAGCCTCAAAATGCTAAGTCTGATTTAGCACTTAGTTCTAAGGGAGCTCAAGCTGCGAAAGTTACTCGAATCCAACAAAACCTGGAGCAATCTCAAGTCCACTGGAGCTTCCATGCAGTCAGACAGCCTTGACACTTATGGGGGCAGTAGAGGACTCACAAGCCCAGTTGATCGTAACACATCTCATACAGCTTCCATGATGCTTCAAGACTCACAACAACGGCAACATTTAAAGGCTGTACGACAAACAGAGACTTCGTACTTTTACATGTGGAACATGGGTGAGTGGGGAGAGGGTGGGAGTGAGAGGCTGCATATGATTACAATCTATTAAATGATTATGTTAATCTAAATTAGTCATTTTAGTGGGGTGAAAAAATGTAGACTCTATAATGCATTGGAATGGGAAGAAGAAACAGTTACTGTGTGATGCTCTGGTGGTAAAAAAAAATCTCACATCCAGAACTGTGTGACACCGCAGTCGTTAAAAACTACTACTGTACGCTGACACTGCATATATATTTTATAGATACATCTCTACAGCACTATATACATAGACATTTATAAATTGTCAGCTTACTTATTCACCATCTCTCATCATAACAAAACTACTGATATGCGAACATAGCAGCCGGTAACACCTAGTTTACCATAAGTTGATTTTTTCTCACAGAAAGAGACAGCTCTTTTTAAATCAAAACAGTGCCACCTTGACTTCTACCAATGTAGTTTTATATAAATATGTTGATTTAATCTGCTTTAGACAGATGCTGGTTTTAACATTAATGATAATCATCATTTCCATTGCACTGAAACATAATTATTTTTTTACTGTAGCTTAAATTTGTGGTGAAGCAAACAAATGTGCGTATTCTTTAACCTACTTTTTACGATTGTGCACGATATATAATAAAAAAACACCAGCTTCCAAGAAAAAATGTTTCAGCAAACAAGGATGCAATTGAATGTGTGAAAGTTATTTTCATTCTACAAACCTTACTTCTGAAGTTTTTGTGAGCATAATATTTAATTTTTGATTTGTATCTGCAACATTTATCAACATTGAATTATAGTATCTTTGTACATGTCACTTACTCTCTCTGTAAACATAATACAGAAGTACTGCAACTAAAGTAAACATGTCCTCTATATACCTTTGGGAACTTCCACTCACAATACCTAGAGACACATACAAAAATTTCTAAAATCATCTCTCTTCCAAGACAACCTAAGTTTATGGAACACCTTGGCTCCTTGCAAAAATAGTGTGCTTTCTTCTAAAACACTGTAAACTACAAACATTACAAAATACCTACTGAAATGCGTGCTTTAGTTGATTTACTAGCCACGGGCTTCACTCAGATATCTAAGATACTGACCATTTCCTGAACTGCTTCAATGTGTATGTGTCTCGTTACCACTGTGTGTTGGTAGTTAACATGTTTGTTGTTGTCTTCAGTCCTGAGACTGGTTTGATGCAGCTCTCCATGCTACTCTATCCTGTGCAAGCTGCTTCATCTCCCAGTACCTACTGCAACCCACATCCTTCTGAATCTGCTTAGTGTACTCATCTCTCGGTCTCCCTCTACGATTTTTACCCTCCACGCTGCCCTCCAATGCTAAATTTGTGATCCCTTGATGCCTCAAAACATGTCCTACCAACCGATCCCTTCTTCTAGTCAAGTTGTGCCACAAACGTCTCTTCTCTCCAATCCTATTCAATACCTCCTCATTAGTTATGTGATCTATCCATCTAATCTTCAGCATTCTTCTGTAGCACCACATTTCAAAAGCTTCTATTCTCTTCTTGTCCAAACTAGTTATCGTCCATGTTTCACTTCCATACATGGCTACACTCCAAACAAATACTTTCAGAAACGACTTCCTGATACATAAATCTATATTCGATGTTAACAAATTTCTCTTCTTCAGAAACGCTTTCCTTGCCATTGCCAGTCTACATTTTATATCCTCCCTACTTCGACCATCATCAGTTATTTTACTTCCTAAATAGCAAAACTCCTTCACTACTTTAAGTGTCTCATTTCCTAATCTAATTCCCTCAGCATCACCCGATTTAATTTGACTACATTCCATTATCCTAGTTTTGCTTTTGTTGATGTTCATCTTATATCCTCTTTTCAAGACACTGTCCATTCCGTTCAACTGCTCTTCCAAATCCTTTGCCGTCTCTGACAGAATTACAATGTCATCGGCGAACCTCAAAGTTTTTACTTCTTCTCCATGAATTTTAATACCTACTCCAAATTTTTCTTTTGTTTCCTTTACTGCTTGCTCAAAATACAGATTGAATAACATCGGGGAGAGGCTACAACCCTGTCTCACTCCTTTCCCAACCACTGCTTCCCTTTCATGCCCCTCGACTCTTATTACTGCCATCTGGTTTCTGTACAAATTGTAAATAGCCTTTCGCTCCCTGTATTTTACCCCTGCCACCTTTAGAATTTGAAAAAGAGTATTCCAGTCAACATTGTCAAAAGCTTTCTCTAAGTCTACAAATGCTAGAAACGTAGGTTTGCCTTTTCTTAATCTTTCTTCTAAGATAAGTCGTAAGGTCAGTATTGCCTCACGTGTTCCAACATTTCGACGGAATCCAAACTGATCCTCCCCGAGGTCTGCATCTACCAGTTTTTCCATTCGTCTGTAAAGAATTCACGTTAGTATTTTGCAGCCGTGGCTTATTAAACTGATAGTTCGGTAATTTTCACATCTGTCAGCACCTGCTTTCTTTGGGATTGGAATTATTATATTCTTCTTGAAGTCTGAGGGTATTTCGCCTGTCTCATACATCTTGCTCACCAGCTGGTAGAGTTTTGTCAGGACTGGTTCTCCCAAGGCCGTCAGTAGTTCTAATGGAATGTTGTCTACTCCGGGGGCCTTGTTTCGACTCAGGTCTTTGAGTGCTCTGTCAAACTCTTCACGCAGTATCGTATCTCCCATTTTGTCTTCATCTACATCTTCTTCCATTTCCATAATATTGTCCTCAAGTACATCACCCTTGTATAAACCTTCTATATACTCCTTCCACCTTTCTGCCTTCCCTTCTTTGCTTAGAACTGGGCTGCCATCTGAGCTCTTGATATTCATACACATGGTTCTCTTCTCTCCAAAGGTCTCTTTAATTTTCCTGTAGGCAGTATATCTTACCCCTAGTGAGATAAGCTTCTACATCCTTACATTCAGTATACATTAATATTAGTTACACTGAAAATATCATAAATCAACTATCACTTGCAAGTAAATCTATGATCACTTTCCTTCCTAATTGCATTTGGGCAGGACTGAACAACATTCAACTTGAAAGAGCAAACTGATTAAGATCATGATTTCTGAAGCCTCTGTCAAGAAAAATGATTACACAGCCAAATTTAAAGTTGCAATCGTACAAGGTCAATATCGTGCAACAGTTACACGAAAGTGATTATGAAAACCGAATGGCACTGTCTGTTGACTAAAATTAGGCACAATGAAGGCTTCTTCAATTTGCTGTGCACCTCTCACACAGTCAGAAAGACACAGTGTGGTGTAATGTCTCTTCAAACAGTATAATCAGCCATTTTTCTTTTAAGATTAACATGGATGAGCAACCACAGTCACATCTCAGTGGTGTGCTGCCATGGTTGACAACATTTCTCACACTTTAACAGTTTCCTGCAAAAAACACACACACACACACACACACACACACACACACACACACACACACACACACACACACAGAGAGAGAGAGAGAGAGAGAGAGAGAGAGAGAGAGAGAGAGAGAGAGAGAGAGAGAGAGAGGTCCTTAGTCATAAAAGAAAAATGATAATGAATAGCAGAGGTAAGAGCAGGAAAGAACAGAATATTTGCAAAAACAAATTGAAGGGTAATGACAACATGCAGGAATATGTCATGAAGCTTCAAGATAGATCTGAGTTTCTAACAATGGAAGACAACATTGGCTTTGAAGGCAAGTGGGAAATGATATAAGCAAATGTGGAAGATGCAGCAGTAGACGTATTTGGAAAACAGAGGGAGTAAAATCCATGGTTCTTAGAAGAATGCGAATAAAAAGTGAAAGACAGGAGAATAACAATGGAAAAACACCAAAATGAAGATTCCAATCAAAGTAAAGAAGCACATGAAAATGCTAATAAGGAAATCTGAATCTTCTCAGAAGAAAAAAAGGGGGAGAACATGTGGAGAGTCTAATTAAAAGAGCAGAAAAGGATAAAACTACAGGGAATGCAAGAGATTATTACAAGTCACACAGATTCTTCAGTAAAGGATATCTACCATGGACCTATGGGATAAGATATGAAAAATGACAATATAATTTTGGAAAGAACAAAAAGTATAGAAATCTGGAAGGAATATTTTGACTAAATTTTAAAAGTTGAAGTTCGAAGTACAGAAAAGAAGGAACAGCAGCAATATCAGAATGTTGATGTCTTAGTAGCATAGCCGGCAACGTAACATACAGTCCGTAGAGTCAAACTACTAAAAAGCAACAAAATTCCATGGAGTGATGGAATAAATACAAAACTACATAAAAATAGAGAAGACGAACCAACCCATAACAAACACTTGGAACAAAAAAGAATGACAGGAGAGGGGAAAGATGTGACCATAGTTCCAGTCAGTAAAAAAGGCAATAAACATGAATGCAGATCTCATTAATTAGCACATCCAACAAAGTATCCTCCAAGACCTTTCAGAAAAGATAGTAACCATATTTAAAAGAGGTAACATTTAAGAAAAAGTGGTACTTATGAATAACTGAGCAACTACTGAATAGATATTTGTACTATATAAAAAAATACAATACACAAAAAACCTCTAAAAACTTGAAATTTAAAAATACCCAACACAAAAAACTTCCAAATTTTTTATTTAAGGTTTTTAGATATTTTGTGTGTGGTTTTTTTTTTAATTTTAACTTTAAGTTTCATTTCATGTTATTTAAACTTTATATTATTAGCATAGTACGATCAACATGCTATCCCCACATTCATCTGAATACTTTCCGGAGTGAAACAAGACTCTGCAGCCATGAGATCTTTTCACTTATGGAATTTACACATTTCTTTCTTTAATTCACACATATATTTATTGACTGTGTTTTAGCATATAGTTAACTAATTTAGATAACATAAGCAATAAGCAATGGTGACAATTCTAAATCGAGTCGGAAGAAAGTGGGCTGCCATAGCACTCTCTTGCAATAGGATGCTTAAAGTGTTATGGCAAGATCATTTGATTTTATACTGAATTGTAGTCCTCAAAAGAGTCTTTGAAAGCATATGTTTATCTTTTACAGTTGAGTTACAATCACCCTTTTCCTACTTTGTTAGTGCTGAAATGGGTGACTTCTCAAACCAAAAATCATCACTGTCTGTCAACCATAAAAGGCAAACATATGTTCTAGTGGACTTTTATTTCGATCTTTTTCAGCTCTACAATCTGGTACTCCATAACTTGACGAAGTTATTATGTATTATGTAGTTTATATCAAGACAGAGCACTGGCGGAATTTTTTTTTTTTTTATTTAATTTAGCTGATGAAATTTAAATGGCTGAATGGACTACCATGGAAAATAGCTAAGAACCAGCCTTATTACACCAGCTTACAAATAAAAAATTAAAAAAAACTGTATTAAAATTGGACCTTTTGTTTGGGAGCTGTGATGCCACAGACAGATACACATGTTAATCTCATAACACCCCTCTGTTTTCATCAGAGGTTAAAAATATGCCATATCAAAATACTGAGAATACAATGAAACAATGGCAGTATTAACTTTTCATAACTGGAAGGTAATGAGAAGTAGTAGAAATGAGAACAGCGAGAAACTTAAGATCAGGATTGATGGTCACGAAGTCAATGAAGTTAAGGAATTCTGCTACCTAGGCAGTAAAATAACCAATGACGGATGGAGCAAGGAGGACATCAAAAGCAGACTCGCTATGGCAAAAAAGGCATTTCTGGCCAAGAGAAGTCTACTAATATCAAATACCGGCCTTAATTTGAGGAAGAAATTTCTGAAGATGTACGTCTGGAGTACAGCATTGTATGGTAGTGAAACATGGACTGTGGGAAAACCGGAACAGAAGAGAATCGAAGCATTTGAGATGTGGTGCTATAGACGAATGTTGAAAATTAGGTGGACTGATAAGGTAAGGAATGAGGAGGTTCTACGCAGAATCGGAGAGGAAAGGAATATGTGGAAAACACTGATAAGGAGAAGGGACAAGATGATAGGACATCTGCTAAGACATGAGGGAATGACTTCCATGGTACTAGAGGGAGCTGTAGAGGGCAAAAACTGTAGAGGAACACAGAGATTGGAATACGTCAAGCAAATAATTGAGGACGTAGGTTGCCAGTGCTACTCTGAGATGAAGAGGTTAGCACAGGGGAGGAATT
Organism: Schistocerca gregaria; assembly: GCF_023897955.1. Classification (NCBI taxonomy): domain Eukaryota; kingdom Metazoa; phylum Arthropoda; class Insecta; order Orthoptera; family Acrididae; genus Schistocerca; species Schistocerca gregaria. Next base: position 446,680,571 of record NC_064925.1, on the reverse strand, counting down.
CGTGGCGGGCCGCATCAAACTAGTCAGTAGACTCATGACCCAAAAAAAAGGTATTCACAGTCATGTGAAGTTTCTTGAATGACATCATGTTAACACCAGTGACTGTTAAACTTTTTATTTCCACTATTGCAATTCCGGCCTTAGGCCATTATCAATTGCATATTTTTTGGCTTTAAGCCATGTCTACTTTATACAAGCTGACACATTTATATGTCTTTGTCAACGTATATAACAGCAAATGACGTAGGTCTTATGTATTATGAAGCATATATCAAGACAGAGAAATGGTGGGAAACTTTTTTATTTAATTTAGCTGATGAAATTTAAATGGCTCAATGGACTTTTATGGAACATAGTTGTCAATGTATATAACAGCAAATGACAACGACATATAAACGTGTCAGCTTGTATAAAGTAGACGTGGCTTAAAGCCAAAACATCTGCACTTGATGATGGCCTAAGGCCGAAATTGCAATAGTGGAAATAAAAAGTTTAACAGTCACTGGTATAAACATGATATCCTTCAAGAAATGGCAGTATTGTTTGTTCTGGTCCACAGAGCTCAAACACTTCAGACAGGGAGAGACTTGCTGAAGTTCTGAAGGAATAGTTACTCAGATTGTCAAGCAGAGTGGGCATCATGCCTGAGAAAGAAGTTGAGACTGGAACAGAGAAAGAATGGCCAAGAATCACTAATCTGACTTATACTGGCCAAATACAGAGAGATTGTAGATTTCTATGGAAATATGGTGTCCAGTGCATTTTGCTCCTGTCAACAAAGATAAGAAATTATCCCTGTAGTTTTAAAGATAATCTAGATCTTTGAAAGCCAGGGGCATACTGTATTGTATGTGAAGGTAGCATGTATTATGTGGGATAGACTATTAAAACAGTAGACGAGAGAGAAAAGCAACATCAGTAACACATCCTACTAAAACAACCAAGAAAGTGAACTGTCACTGAGCACTGCCTAAAATGTAATTGTCAACTAAATATGATGAGACTAGTATTATGATGCAAATATCATGCTTCTGGAAAGAGAAGTTAAGGTGTCTATCAAAATAAAGATGTTGAAAAACTCATAAGAAGGGATGGAGGTTTTAATTTTTGCAAAGGTTGGGGTCTGGCACTCAATTTATTAAGATTTCATCAGCCATCACATCCACTAGAACAGGAAAATGCAGAGAGAATGTGCATTTCACAGAATATTTTTGCAGGCTCTGAAAAATGAAAGCGCAGCAGAGGGCATGGAGGGCATCAGGAGTTGCTATAAATAGCTGCATGACGTCCACATTAGTTCACAGCCTGGTTGGAATCCAGACATTGGACTGCATATTGCTAACATTCCTGTTGTTTAGTGTAAGATGGAATTAGATATGAAGTTTATATATGTAGGTGAGAACAGTAGATAAGTGTGCATCCTCCATGATACAGGGTGTATCAAAAATAATAAACCAGTTTGGCACGTTTTATATTTCTGAAACTAATAAACATATACAATGAATTATGTTTTTTGATGAATCGGAAACTCAAGAAGTTTTTTTTCCCCCATACCTTTTCTCACGAAGAGCTTGCAGTAACCGAATTTTGTACGGTTTCATGTGTAAACGTCAACAACACACGCCAAATGGACATTGGAAGCATGTTGAGCTGTCGAGCTGCACAGCGAATGGATTTCTGCGAACTCCTTGTGAAACTATGGCTGGTGCATTCAATGTCTGTGCCAAACACTCTAGGATGGCCCGGCGATTTGCCTTTACACAAACAACATGTTTCTCGGAATTGTTCATGCCATTGTCTATTGCTCTGTGCTGTAGGAGGATCCACACCATACCTAGTTTGAAAGTAACACTGAACAGTTATTACTGACCCACACTGCGCAAAACGTAGAACACAAAGCGCTCCCTGTTGTCCTGACACCATTTTTAGTAGGACTGAAGTGGACACACACTGCTGCTACCTAGCAGGAAACATGTAAAACTTGAGAGTTTACTCTTTCCAACAATACATTGTTCATGCATACATCTCAAATAACGTAATAGTTATGATTTTTTTTAAATCGGATGATTCTTTTTGGTATGCCCTGTATTATTCAAATAATAATGCTTCCGAAGTATTTTAGGGAGCTGGTCTTCCTAACTAGTGTGTTCCTTCTCCAGTGCTTCCTCCGCTTCTTTATTTTTACTTTTTACTATGATTCACTTTATTTTCTCTCTGCTGCTCCAACATAATACATTCAGATTCCCCACCTTCAACCCTCACTTTACAATTAGTTTGCTCAATGCATAACCTACTCACTAGATCAGTTTCAAAGTTCTGTAATACATGAAACATGGAATTTAACTGATAAAGCAGAAAACAGAAAAAATCAGCATATGAAGTAGACAACAGGGAATACAGGTTCTTAAAAAAATTGACAGGAAGTAAAAAGTGCCAAAGCAGATAAGGCTAGGAGACAACTAAAAATCTGGTGAAGCATGCATGACTGTCCAAAAGATGCAAATCACTTGTAGGAAAATAATAGAAATCTTTGGAGAAAAAGATAAGGAGCAGCTGTATGAACACTTTGAACTCTGCCTATTGGCTTCTGTCTTGGGTTCTTTGGCCGACGTTCATTTAATGATTTTTCTGACCATAACATTTACCATGGAAGTAGATGTGCTGGTCACAAGGGACAGCGAAAACCTGGGACACAGCATGTATGGAAAACCGACACACACGGACCGATACCTGCACACACTGTCAAACCACCACCCGAGCAAGAAAGGAGGCATGATTAGTACGCTCATAACGAGAGCAGGACAAATATGTGAGCCACAACACCTCAAACGAGTAATGCAACACATAGAAACTCTTCTGAGGAGCAATGGGTACTCCACAAATTATATTAGAAGTGTAAGAGAGCCAAACACTCGGTGAAGTAAGGAACCAGAAAAAGAAACGTTGGGTACGACCTTTCTGCCATACATTCCCAGAGTGACGGACAGAATCGGCCGTATATTGTGCAAACAAGGCGTAAAGACAATTTTCAAACTGACAAGGAAGATCAAAGAGGGCCTTAGATCGGCAAAGGAGAAAAGAGACCCACTTGCAATGTCGGGAATATACCGTATACCATGCACATGCGGAAAAGTTTATGTCGGAATGACTGAACGATCAATTAACACCAGGATGAAACAGCATAAGTGACATTGCAGGTTGGGGCAGGTGGAGAAATCAGCCGTGACAGAGTACGCACTGAATGAGACTGACCATGTAATAAAATTCGCCAACACGGAAGTTCTGGCTGTAGAGAAGCACTATCACACGCGCTTGTTCAGAGAAGCTGTAGAAATACAAAAACATGCGAACAGTTTCGACAAGAAAGAGGAAAGCCTTAAGAAAAAGTGGATCCTGGCTTCCCGTACTGCAGCGAACGATCGTCGCAGGTAGCAAGAGGAGAACCGCACCGGAAATAACCGCAGAGAAGCCCTCGGACGTTTGTGCGCCAGGTACATATAGTCTGCGGCCGCGAAGTCGGCTCCAGTTCACCACTGGCAATGGAGGGTGAAGCTTTGACAATGCCAGCCACTCGTGCTGGCGAAATATCAGAAAAATCATTAGATGAATGTTGGCTGAAGAACCCGAGACAGAAGCCAATAGGCAATTTGTCACTTTCAACTCTAACCGCAAACCAGTATGAAGGAAGTAGGATGAGGCCGAAAGTGGGGCTCGAAGGGGAAGGGTGGGGGCATACAAAGCAGGACTGTAAAAGGGGAAGAAACTAGAGTCCAATATTATGGAAAGGAAAGAAGAGGTGGATGACCATGAGATGGGTAATATGAAGAATCATTTTATTGGGCACTGAAAGACCTAAGTTGAAACAAGGCACTCTGAGGGGGTAACAATCTCTAAGAATAATTAAGATTATTGAGAGCATCAATCACGACATAACTATTCCATTTGTTATGTAGCATATTTGGAAAGGACAAATACCCTCATACTGATAAGAAAACTTTAATAATGCAAATAACAAAAAGCCAGGTACTGACAGGTGTGTGTGTATGCGAGCGCACGCTGCAATGTCGTGGCTCCGTAACAATATGGATTATACTAGATGAATCACCTAACACATGCATTGCAAATATTTCAGGCATAGAAGTAGTTCCCAGACAGTTGCATGAGAAAATGGCACACATTCACCACTGACTAAGTTCCATCGCTATAACATATCTCTTCATCGAATGCTGCATGGAAATGATTTTGTGAATCTTGTGATCTTTTATACATAACCATTCAGAAGTGTTTATGGAGGAAGCAACATTTACAAACCATGGCCAAGTAAATCTCAGAAACATGCACTGCTGCTCTGATAACAATCCCCGTTGGCTTCTGCAGGTGGTACATAAGTGTCCATGGAGTTTAACCATGTGGTGTGGAATAGAGTACCATCACCTCCTCAGCCCCCTGTTCATAGAGAGAACACTGAATTTGCTCAGGTAGCTCAACCTCCAAATGGACCCGAATCATGTTAGACAACATTCCCCTTCAGACTAGGAGAAACCTGTGGTATCAACATGACAGCTGTCTAGACCATAGTGCACGAATTACAACTACGTGTCTTCAGGTATTGTTTCCAAATCGATGGATTGGATGAAGAGGACCTGTACCTTGGCCAGAGAAGCTGTCTGCGAGGACATACCAATCACACCAGATAGTATGAAATGGTGTATTACTTCTGCCTGTGCTGCAATTTCCACTGGGATGCTGGAACATGTACGGCAACGATTGCATGGCAGACTGCAATCTTGTATTGACATTGGTTCTTTACGCGTCAGACCTCAGAGATATTGTATTCACTTTTGTCTGTCTTTTGTTTGTCCTAGGTAATGGCCCATTTAACAAAATGGCATTTCCATAGATATATTAACATCTATGCACGGCTGCACATACACACCCGTATCTAACATTCGTTTGTGCAACCACATGGAACAAACAATTGTCTTTGTTTACGCTGTTCAAATTACTATAGATATAGTATACTTGCACTAGACACTAGTAACAAACACCTCTGATTCCTAATTTACTCTAATTTGATTGTGGTACTGTCAATAGGCATTGTTCCAATGAAATACTTGTACCTTTTGTAAATACAGTGAAACCTTTATTTCACGTTTTTGCGTGGTCCAGACTTAAACGAGAAACGGAGGAAACTGCAGAATTGAGTAAATGAAGGAAATTATATATACAATACAATGTTTATACAATAATTTGTGATAATGAATTTCATCAGTTCTTAAAAAGTCACAGATGTGTAACAGCAAGTAAAAACTCATCAAAAAACTATTGTATCTGGGTATAAGGTAATCGAGCTAATTTCCATCACGCATGACTGCAAATTATACATTTGAAACATACATTTTTGAAAGATCATCCTTTGTATACACCTAGAAAAAGACAAAAATTGATGAACATGTTGAATTAAACCAAAAACATCACAACAGCTAAGTGGTTAAACCATAAATGTACATGTGGACACCTGCTTAATGATGTACTTTGTCACCATTGCTGTTATTGTTTAATGATTTTCTTATGAGTCACACTTCATATGCTCACCACCTTTAAAGTGTTAGTTTAGGCTTGATGATCGAAACAGAGACATGAAAAAATGAGTTTACTTTCCTAGTTGACATATTACAAGCTTACTGGAAGTCAGCTCAGTGAATTTCTGCACACTGTGTAAAATGTAAATCTGAAAGAAAGCTCAGATGCTACAGTTTTGCTTCATGCCCCTATCACTGCTGCCAGCCTTTACAAGCTGTAGTGTGTGGTGGATAGTACATAAATGAGTAGTGTATGTAGTTGTTGCAACTGTATCATATCAGATTTGAACACAAAAGTCTTCAAAATGTGCCCTTGTTCTATTTCTGTTTGGTACCTCTGTCACAGCACTTCACCTGCACGGAAAGTATATTTTCAGCACTACACAAAATGCTTTCACCCCTTCTTGCAATCCCGTCACTGAAGGGCCACTTCCCCTCTCTACACATCCGTGAGCTATTTTACATGTGTTAGTGTTGTGTGGTGGCTATGCTGGCTATTGGGCAACTTAACAAGTCCCCAGCTAATAAACGTTCTCTAGCCAGAAATGGGCGACCTTTACTCAATTATGACCGAGCATATTCTTTGAGACTCAGGGTTTGAATTTAGAAGGTTGACAATAAATATTGTTGCTGAATACAGTACATTGGAAATAAATGCAAGAAGACAAGACTGAGTTACAAGTGGCACACGGAAACATGGTGGCTGTACTCCATCATGTATTTGCTGGATCCGGTACACTTCGCACTGATGGTCTTGTTTTCCATGACCACTGCAATCTAGCCGAAGTTGTATCATAATTTCACGGTGAAGCAAAATACTGCAAGTTGTGTTGGCAACACTGATCGTGGATTACATCAGAACTTCCTCTGTCTCATCTCACCTCTCCACAGCAGCCTAAAATAGCCCCTTAATTTTGCTACCACCTGTGATGCGAACTACCTGTCTTTTGAGCCACTTAAAACTTTTTCAGTCACATCTAATGTCAACAGGAAGACAACAGGATAAAGTCAAGCTAGACATCAAGTAAGAACTTAGAATCGAGGTAAATCTTACTAGGACGAAATGTAAAATTGGGGAATTTAGCATTGATCTTATGGGTTTCTCACAGCGGCTATGAAGTTATCGTATAGAACCGCGGAAAATGTAAAATCGAAGGTTCACTGTAAACACATATCCAAAACTGATAACACTATATATAGGCTGCAAAGGTGGCCCTCTGCCTACCATTACCATCTGCAAAATCCGTAAATCAATAGTGCCTCCCTTTCCGAATATCAGTATATGTTTAGGAGAAAAGTAGAAACAGGCGAGGCAATGCTGCCCCTACGATTAATCTTAGAAGATATGCATTTGTGTATTTTGAAACAGATATTGAAAATATTGACTGGAATATATTCTTTGAAATCCTGCAGTTATCAGGCAGCAACATGTTTCCTCCAAATTGTTCTGCAGAGGACAGATTGGAGGTAATAAGACTCACAGAACATGAAAGGAAGGCAGTAATTGAGAAGGGAATGAGACAGGGTTGTAGGCATAACCCTTTCCTTTACGGAAAGGAAGCTAAAGAGAAATATGGAAAGAGAATTGATGTTCAAGGAAAAGAACTAGAAACTTTAAATAAACATTGACAGAAGTAAAACATGGGTAATGAAGTGTAGTTAAATTAAGTCAAATGCTACTGGCAACAGTATGTCAGGAAATGGGGCTCTAAAAGTGGCAGACAGTGTTTGCTATTTGGGCATCAAAAGACCTGAGAACACAAAAGAAAAGAGGATACAAATGTAGAAAGGTAATAGTAAGAACAGCTTTTTTTTGGAAAAGAAAAATATGTTAACATAAAATATACATTTAGGTATTATACAATCTTGTTTGAAAGAATTTATCTTGTGTGTAGTGTTACGTGGAAGTCAATTATAAACAACCAATAGTACAGACAAGAAGAGAATCAAAACTTTTGGAATGTGGTTACAGAAGAATGTTAAAGATTAGACGATTTAGATCACACAATAAAGGAGGAGGCACTACATTTAATTAGAGAGGAAAGAGCTTTACGGCTAAGGTTATTCATCCTGATTTTTTGTGATATTCCTGATTTTTAACAAAATGATAAATGAAAAGCACTAGTTTCCTTATGTTCCACAGTATTAACAAAATGCTTCAGTTTTTCATCTTACATTGTTACACTTTTCTTTTCTTTTTCACCTACCCTGATACAATATTTTGTTAGCCCGAGTTTTTTGAATGTTGGTATTACACTTCATTTGCATGAAAGAACTAAACTGTGTTGGTTGACAAGTTCAATACCATATATCAATTCTTTTGGCAACACAATGGTACTGTAATCTCATAAACAACAACACATGTTCTAATTTCAGTATGTTGTACAGTTTATTGTTTCCAGTGCTTGAGGTGGTGACTGATAAACTTCATTTTAATATTAACTCTGTCAATCACATGAAAACACAAGTGCAAACTAAACAGTAAGATACCACAAGGATTCCCTTTTCCTAAAGGACACGGGGAGTATGCTCAGTGTACAGTTTGTACTGCGAAATTTAGCATTGGGCATGAAGAATGCACTGGCATAGCAACTCATATAAGGACCTACAAAACATTATTCTGCATTTCAGGTTAACACTTTAAGTTCAAAATTAATAAGTACTAATCATGAAGGTAGTTTCAAGTCCATGGACTGAACCAGCGGATGGATGTGTGTGTGTGTGTGTGTGTGTGTGTGTGTGTGTGTGTGTGTGTGTGTGTGTGTGTGTGCACACGAATGTACACCTGTCCTTTTTTTCCCCCCAAGGGAAGTCTTTCCGCTCCCGGGATTGGAATGACTCCTTGACTCCTTACCCTCTCCCTTAAAACCCACTTCCTTTCGTCTTTCCCTCTCCTTCCTGAAGAAGCAACCATCGGTTGCGAAAGCTAGTAATGCTGTGTGTGTGTGTGTGTGTGTTTTGTTCATTGTGCCTGTCTGCCGGCGCTTTCCCGCATGGTAAGTCTTGGAATCTTTGTTTTTAATATATTTTTTCCCATGTGGAAGTTTCTTTCAATTTTATTTCTATCATATTTAATAAAATAAACAAATGAGGAACTAATGAACTTGGAAATAGAACATTAATTGTTACATTAGTCTGAGCAAGAAATGTTAAGTTGTATGCAGCCAATGTATCAGTGTTTTTAATAATTATATTATTTATCTGCAAGAGTATATCCTTACCAGCTCACGTAAATAGCCCTGGCCCACAAAATCGTAGAGAGACAAACCAATGCGAGTCTCATGGTACCATACTTTACGCATAATGTAGTTGAAAAGTACCATTATGTTGATTCTACAATAGGGATCCCCATGCTGCAATTTAGCAAATACCTGTGGTGTGAAATAATGCCTGCAATGAAGTAAGAGTAACAGAAATTTTTAAAGATTATTTATTATATATTACAACAAAAAGCTATGGAAACAAATGAAAGCACAAGGGTGAATGAAATATAAACCAGAATTTTTGTTTTAGTCACCTTTTGGTGAAGAGCGGGACAATCACTGCTCATTGTAGGTTTCATTTCCAGTGACTATTCTCAACAGCTAGAACAATGTTGGACTGTTTCTTTAGTTTGAATTGCAATATCAGAGCAAGAGTACCGTCATCTGTTGGGCAACGCATTATAGTCAAGTTTCTCACGCAGAGGGCATAAAACCATCTGAAATTTTGAAAAGAGGCTGGCAGCACAGTTTGAGGACAACAACCTCAAATGTTCGGAAGACATAAACAGTTTTTAAAAGGAAGAGAAACAATTGAGAATGCAGCTCATTCATGTTGCTGGAGCAGGATGACTGAGGAGAATATCTGCATTTTTAGAGAGCTCACTAAAGACAGTTGTCTAATACCAGTTGCTGAAGTTGCTTTTGAGGTTGGCATAAGCTACGGTAGTGCTTAGGCAATCATTACTAACAACTTTAGGTTTGGAAAAGCATCCAAAGGCGGGTGCTTCATCATCTCACTGCAGACTACCAATTTCATTGTTTCAAGGTTTGTAAATGGCTGCTGTCATGTTACGAAACTGGAAGGACATATTTTTTGTAATGGACTGTGTCCTATGATGAAATGTGGGTGCATATTAAACCACCAAACCAAAAAGAAAGCACCTTGGAACAGTGCAAAACCGACAAATCTGCACCTCTCAGAGCCAAAAACAGTTTGTGTGTGGGGAAGATTCTTGCAACAGTCTATTTTGAATTTAAAGGTGTTCTTCACATAAATTTTCTCTGCTAATGTTCTACTGTGAACACTGCATATTACTGACAACTTTTGGACTAAACAAAAAATTTGCATATCACCAGAAAAGGCACACATTTCCAATCCAGGATGCAATCGGGCTTCATGATAATGCTCGATACGACACTGCTACCCAAACTCAACAAAATGTCCAAGAATTGTTTTGGACCACACTACAACATCCTTCCTACAGCCCAGACTTATCCCACTGCAATTTTCATTTGTTTGGACCACTAAAGGAAGCAATCTGAGGACACAGATTTGATGAAGTGTTCATGTGCAACTAGCTGTTCTTACAGCAACATTTATTTTACAAAAATATAACCAAGAAACTGCCTATCCAATGGGAAAAATGTATTTCCCATACAGGATACTACATAGAAAGACAAGTTTGTGTGTATGAATTTTTCTGAAGCTTAAATACAGTTATAAAAAGTAATTCCGGTTTATATTTGATTAACCCTTGTGATTTTAATAGAATTATCATAACTAAAAATAGAGATGGAATGTTTCCTAAAGTATCAATAGAATGACTTTTTGAAATAAATGATGACAATATATTGGAGGTACAACTATTTATATTTCTGATACACTGTATTTTGCTGCATGGTGTTCACAAACTCTGGTCTATCAGTATTTCTGCTTCTCCCATTGGGTGTGCAAGTCACTCTTTGTCAATGTTGTGACTTCAGTGACTGAAGAGTGTGTTTCACGCTTTACTGAGAGTGAAGCCACTGTCCATATTGATCAGGTCGCTGGTCACTCAACAGCCTCCTTTAAGAGACAATCCCAAAATGGTGATGTTTGTCTTAACACTTGCATTTGTTCACATTTCATGAAGCATACCGTAGCTATGTAGTGTTCCACTAATGCAGATTTAGTTGAGTTCGGCAAGACTCCCGTGCTCCAGGCATCCTTCTTTGACTGTCTGCACATTCTGGTTGATGTATGGCTAACCATATTACAAGGATTATGATAGGCACCCAGCTGACGAAGTCCCACCTCAGCTTTCAGAATACCTAATGGTGCTCATGTTTTTGGTGGAAGACGAAAACCGCATTTACACCAAGCGACAATTCTGCTAGTTGTTCTGAAACTTTGTTGGCATGCAGCAGGTATGCCACTGTGTTATTCTCCCCATAGTGTTCCATTTGTTGGGCCTGTACCTTCTGCTCAGAAGCAAGTCGGATTTGTCACTCACTTTATCTGTTTTCTTAGACTACATCTTTACGACAGGTGAGCTCCAATTGGTATGCTTTCTTTGTCAGATATTGCATACACCCCATGGATCACTGCATGTTGCACATCCTCAAGTTGTTGGCAATAATGGTAGCTGAAAGTGTGGAGGTACAAAGAGGCATGGATGGATTTCTTGTACACACTGTGCTCCATAGTACCATCTACTTTGAGCTTGACCAGGACAACTGAAAAAGGTAGTTCAACATTATCTTCCACTTCAATGGTGAACTGATGCTGAGTTGCAATGTTCAAACATTGAAGGAAATACTGAAGCCTTCACACCCATGTAGCCTCATGCCAAATGTGTCATCACAATAGCTACGAACACACATGAACTTCAGTGCACCATTTTAGAGATCTTTCTCTTCAAAATCCTCCATGTATATGTTCAAGCTCTACTGTTGACAGAGGGCAACCCTTGGTGACACCATCTGTTTGTTCATAGTCACAATTGAAGAGAAGGAATTTATATGTGCGAACAAACTGGAAAAGGTTAGTCATTATGGGATTGAGGTTCTCCCTGATCAATTGGAGAGCTGAAAAGGGAGGCATATGAAAACTGATCAAAACATCCTGGTTACGAAGGGTTGGTGACTGACATGGACTGAGTTTCTGATGTGTACTGATATTTACTGACCTTGGGCCTTCATACTGCCATTAGAAGTTTGGCTCCAGGTACATAAGTGTGCCTATGTTGCTTACTATAGGTTACAGAGCAATGTTGGCCATGGTGTGTAAAACTGCATGCTAGTACAATGTGCTGCACATGTGTGAGTTGAGGCTTGGGCCTGTCATGGATTTGCTTGGTCCTTTTCAGAAATATTTGGTACATTTCATTCAGCACTGCAACTGAGGATTTTATGGCTGGCACAACATTCTTCAGTTTGGCAGTATTGTGGTCCCATTGCTGTTTTACCAATTGCTATTTGTTTGTGGTATGAAGGAAGATGACAGGTCCAGTGGCTACATATACAAAAAGCGAAAGGCTAGTGATCTATTGTCAATAGATCACTAGCCATTAAAAATGAATGGGAATTACAGAAGAAAAGGATGAGAATTCTCAGTATCTATTACACAGCTACTTAATCAATTGGTGTTGCAAATTTGCTATAGAACGATATTAAAACGCCACGCAGAAAGAATTTGATTTAGTTTATGGTGAAAGTGCAAAAAACTTGCAATGATCAACAGATGGGATTCATTGCTCTGTACTTTCTGCTAAATTCACAGATATGGAACACGTGATAAAACTGAAGGTATGGACAGTCCATTTTCTGAAATTGCATGCATTATTACACTGCCAGTTGCAACATTTTTTGAAAAAACTGAACAAATAGCATGAAGACTTTATATATTACTGCAAAGTATGTTGTTTAAGTAAAGGAGTATACATAGAATAATTTTTCAATTTAAAACGGGCTATTGCTGAATTTTTGTGAATGAAGAAGGAAAGCAGGAATGAAAATTAGAATATCTGGATTGCATTTTAAGCAGACCTGACTGCTGACTGTCCACAATAAGACATTGCAAGGTGAGAAACAACTTATTTCTAATTTAAAAGGAAAATCCATTGTGGAACTGAGGAATTCTGACAAAAAACACAGTGTATTTATCTAAACTTACTCCCGTTAAAGGAAACATGAGTTTTGAAGAACTGATTGTGATTTTGAAAGAATCAAAGGATAGCTTTCTATATGTTTTGAGGACACTGCCAATCTATCACCTGTTTTATATTTAAATGTCAAATATACAAACAAGCAGGTGCACTGCGTACTTTGTACACATGTAAAGAATAGCTTTCTTTATGTTACCAAGGTACACATGTTTATGAGCAACATCACATTTTAATCTTTGTTTGATTCAATAGTGATATAATAAACTTACATCACATAAGCTAAACCACTGTTTTGTTAAACAATAATAAAATCAACTTTCATTACATCACTCTGTTGCCACGTACAATTGTTACCCCATACTAATGACCCACTCGAAGCAGTAAACAGTGCAGTTGCATCATGTCCCAGCCAGCCACTTATTCGTTAAATAATTATCTCAGACAACTGCCTCATTATGGGACTGTGCTGTTAGTTCATAACCTGGGCCAGTTTCTTGCACAAATTGTTTTTTCTTGCATAGCTTACAGTTCATTTTTATTTCGCATTTGATCACTTGGACGTATGACACAGCTAATCACTGTGTTAGCCGAAGCAGTAATGGGGGAATAGGTATGGGTTCACAATTGTAAAACAACAATGGAACAGTACAAGACAATGTTATTTGTGGTAGGCACAGTCCATACACAGGTGCGCCCCCTTAAGAGTTACAAGGTTGCATCAGACGCATCCTCATGAATATAATTCAATTTCTTTCCTGGCACCTACTCGGTGAAAGAAGTACGAGTGCATCCAAGTGGCTTTTCAGTATGAATTATTCATAAGACTTTTGTTTTGAAGGATTTTTTATAGCATTATCACCTGATGCTTTGTCAAGATGAATGGAAGAGACTGCCTGAATGTTAAAAAAGAAACAATGTAAATTACACCAATTTTTTTTAAACTAAGGCCGAATGCCCTAAACTGTTTTACAAGAGTTACTTTTGAGTGGCCCCAGATTGGTAGGTAAAAGCTTACTGAATACTGTGAATCAAATATGGTTCAATTGGCTCTGAGCGCTATGGGACTTAACTTCTGTGGTCATCAGTCCCCTAGAACTTAGAACTACTTAAACCTAACTAACCTAAGGACATCACACACATCCATGCATGAGGCAGGATTCGAACCTGCGACCGTAGCAGTCACACGGAATACTGTGAACCATCGGATGCAACCTCCCCTTGCCAGCATTCAGTAGTAAAATCACAAGAAAATCTGTGTTCATGCTGCTGCTCTTGAGTAGTATGAATGGGCAGTTCTTGATAATCTTGACTCTTCTGCTGATGAAATTAATTTATTGGCAATTCTTTTCAAAGCCAGAGCCTCCCCATATGGGTGGGTTAAAAGCGAATGTTGCTGCATACTTGCTTTCACAAATGATTCTCACTGATTTACATCCAGAGAACTGTCACTTCTACATTGGAAATGTATCCATACATTATTAGAATATAGGGAAGTTTTCCATGTAGTATGTACCTCTTATGGCATGGAAGAAAGAGAAAAATACTAATACAACTTAACATACGTAATCAATTCTTGGGCCCTTTATACAGACAGTTAATGAATATGAAACTAAAAAACAAAAGCATGTTTGTGGTGAAAGACTGATTATAGCACAGAGGCACTACCTCAGAGCAAAATACTGATACCATGTTCTCAGTTGCCTCTACAATAAACAGTACACAAAAAAGATTTATTGTTCAACAGTATTTTAAACCTATGAGGCTCATTTTTACACACAGCGTGAAGAAACTTTGCACTAACACACTTAAAAATCACGCAGTCAATCACAGAGATGGGCATTATCATTAATACAAGTAAACAATGCATCTCTAAAGCAAGATTGTACCCAAATAAACAAGTAGATGTTTACTTGCACTTTGGTCCTCCCTTCTCTGCCACTTTCAGAAAGTCTTCATAGTTGATTAACTGTTCATCATCTGATAAGGGTGGGCTATGATGATTCTCGAGCAGGACCCACAGAGCCTACGACATTTTAAAAAATAACAGATTGCAGGCAGTCACATCAGATAAAACCAGCAACAGTTCGAAGAATCAACGAATGTTCCATACCTTCAGTTCATTGCTGTTCAACAACTGACGGCCTCTTCGTTGTAGAAACACAGCTCTAGCCTCTTCTCTCAACTTTTGGGCAAGAACATCATCTTGCTTTGGTAGCTGCAAATTTAGATAAACAGTAATGGCCACGCTCATGAAGTGGTGAGAACGTGACTGCACGTTTAGGAGAAAAGTGTAAAAACACGTCGTGAATGGGACACTGACTAACCTTGCGATAGAACTTCGGTATTACGTCGTAGGACGAATGGTTTTCTTTCGGTTCAGAGCGCCATTCAGTCAGATACTTTCTATAGAGCTGCTGTTCCAATTCTTTCAGTTTCTCTGGTGATTTCCCTGCACAGCAAGTTACATAGTAAAGTATTTGGTGTATCAAATATACGTTAGGATTTACAGACGTACTTTCGTTCTATCTGTTACTTACTACTGCCACTCGATACGCATACTTGTAAAGCTTCTTTCAAAGAACTCAGTGGATTATCATCCATTATTTCAGGCAAACATAAACGTCAACAAAAAGTACATTTCAAATGATGCGGAATTATACCAAAGATATACTTAATAGCTACGACCAGAGAGTTAAACTACTAACTAGACTGTGGCTAAACGTCAAAATAATCATCTTGGGGTTGAAGAATTTTGTTCCGTGTTTGCTTTAATAATACGTATGTTTTTGGATAGAATCCGCCTTTAGCAGACCACAATTTTGTTTTCCAACTCAAAATGTTTCACTGCAGTTGCAGCATCTTCAGTGGGCTTTCATTTTTCATCTGTTACAGACAACGAGTGTTCTTTGCTTTTTGTATACATGTAGCTATCAGTTTTTAAATTGTAATTACAAATATTTGAGAAAACACATAAATTGCGAATTCATACCTTTTTACCGCATGGTGTGGTTTTTCTGATGTGTTGTGTGTCTGCAGTGACCGTTTTGTTCCACAGTTTGTCATCTGCAACCACTTATACTTTAAAGTAGATAAATTGTTTAAGCCAAAATTACGATTTGAAAACTTGTTATTTCTATGCCTGAAATTATTTAATTCTATGCGCGCCCTCGCGCGTGTGACTGTGCCTATTTACATAATGTTTCACTTACATTTTCCTTTTAATCATCTTCATCACTGTCAAACAGTGACAGTCCAAAACCCTTGAAAAAGTAATGTATGGTATAGTAGCTTCAACCTTTGTAAAAATAAAGTTTTAACAAAATGTCAGTTTGATTTCCAGTAAGGTTTCTCAACGGAAAATGCTGTATATACTTTCACTAATGAAATATTAAGTGCTCTGAGGCACCGGAAGTCACCTGTTGGGATTTTTTGTGATGTCTCAAAGGCTTTTGATTGTGTAAATCATGGAATACTTCTAGTTAAGCTCAAGTACTATGGTATGAATGGGACAGCGCTCAAATGGTTTAAATCATACCTTAGTGGAAGAGTGAAATAAACAGTTCACATAATATGCAAAAAACTGGTGATTTCTCAAACTGGGGAACAATCAGGAATGGGGTGCCGCAAGGTTCGGTCTTGGATCCTCTGTTGTTCTTATTATATATTAATGACTTGCCATTCTATATTCGCGAAGATGCAAAACTGGAACGTTTTGCTGATTATACAAGTACAGCTATCTCACCCAACAGACAAGAATTAACTGCTGAAATTGTAAACGATGTTTCTCAGAAAATGATTAAGTGGTTCTCTGCAAATGGGCTCTCATTAAACTTTGACAAAACACAGTATATACAGTTCCACACAGTAAATCGAAAGACACCATTAATAAACATAGACTTCTATCAGAAATCGGTAGCTAAGGTAGAATATTCAAAATTACAAGGTGTACACATTGATGTGGGGTTGAACTGGAAAAAACACACTGAAGATCTGCTGAAACGATTGAGTTCAGCTGCTTATCCTATTAGGGTCATTGCAAATTTTGGCGATATGCATCTGAGTAAATTAGCTTACCATGCCTAATTTCATTCTCTGGTTTCGCAAGAGATCATATTCTGGGGTAGCTCACCATTGAGTAAAAGAGTGTTCATTGCACAAAAGCGTGTAATCAGAATAATTGTTGGACCTCATCCAAGATCATCCTGCAGACACTTATTTAAAGAGCCAGAAATCTTCACTGTAGCCTCACAATATAATAGCAGTGTACATGGCTACAACACTAGGAGAAAGGATGATCTTCACTACTCATGCCACAAAAGTCTTTGGTCGCTTACCTCATAGCATCAATCGGGTGACATGTAGCCATATAGCATTTAAAAGGAAATTAAAAGAATTTCTGAATGGCAAATCCTTCTACTCATTAGATGAATTTTTGGATATAGTAAGTTGGTAATTTCCCCACTCCCCCACAAAAAAATTAAAAATACAATACTGGCCATTAACATTGCTGCACCATGAAGAAGACGTGCTACAGACGCAAAATTTAACCGACTGGAATAAGATGATGTAATATGCAAATGATCAGCTCTCCAGAACATTCACACAAAGTTGGCGCTGGTGGCGACACCTACAGCGTGTTGACATGAGGAAAGTTTTCAACCGATTTCTCATACACAAGTAGCAGTTGACCGGCGTTGCCTGGTGAAACGTTGCTATGATGCCTCGTGTAAGGAGGAGAAATGCGTACCATCACGTTTCCGACTTTGATAAAGGTCAGATTGTAGCCTATCAGGATTGCAGTTTATCGTATCGCGACATTGCTGCTCGCGTTGGTCGAGATTCAATGACTGTTAGCAGAATATGGAATCGATGGATTCAGGAGGGTAATACGGAACCCTGTGCTGGATCCCAACGACCTCGTATCACTAGCAGTCGAGATGACAGGCTTCTTATCCGCATAGCTCTAATGGATCGTGCAGCCATGATTCGATGCGATCCCTGAGTCAACAGATGTGGACGTTTGCAAGACAACAACCATCTGCACAAACAGTTCAACGTCGTTTGCAGCAGCATGGACGATCAGCTCGGAGACCATGACTGCGGTTACCCTCGTCGCTGCATCACAGATAGGAGCGCCTGCGATGGTGTACTCAACGACGAACCTGTGTGCACGAATGGCAGAACGTAATTTTTTCGGATGAATCCAGTTTCTGTTTACAGCAGCATGATGGTCGCATCCGTGTTTGGCGACATCGCAGTGAATGCACATTGGAAGTGTATATTCGTTATTGCCATACTGGCGTATCACCTGGCGTGATGGTACGGGGTGCCATTGGTTACACGTGTAGCGGGACTTTGAATTTCGCCGCGCTACACTCGTTCCCTCATATATAAATTATACCGTCGCCGCTGTATGAGCGCTCGACGGCAGAGAAAATATATAAGAAAATGAAGGTACTAAAATTGTAACTCTTTTTGTTTTCTATCCGCTTTTGTCTTTGAGAGCGAAAGCTTAACTTACTTATTAACTAGTATTGGTCGGATGAAGACGAAAACATCTTATTGATTTGCAGACGTATTTTGGAAGTTTCTATGAAATTCGGAGGATGGAAGCAGCAACGTAAAATACATTGCATTTAATATCAAGGCAGTTTTTGTATAAATTAGTAATTACTCGACAATGAAATTTATTGCAAGATTTCGGAGCAGCTACGACCTTTCACGCAGAAATGAAGCAGAAGATTTTTGGAGAACAAGACCTGGACGCCGCACGAGAGAAGACATGTTAACATGGTAAAGGATGAACTCTTGTCTACGCCATTTCCCCCTGTTAATCACATTTTATCATTCTCTGTTCTCTTTCAAATAATTTTTGTAGTGGAAATTGGTTTGACTTTTGCTCAGAAATGCCACAAGGACCACTCCAACTTTAGCTTTTCCGAATCACGAAGTCCGATAACTTTTCTGTAATACGAAGTACGATCTGCATTTCCTTCTTTCCCTTTTCCACAGTCATTAACGATTTTAAAAACCCCTTTTTATTCACCATTTCTTCTCACATTTTCTTTTTTATTAACCACTACACATGTCTCGGTCACCCCTTGTTCGCATTGAGAGCACTCTGAACAGTGGATGTTACAATTCAGATGGGCTCTCCCCTTCATTCGATCCCTGCAAAACCCTGTATTTCAGCAGGATGATGCATGACCACATGTTGCAGGTCCTGTACGGGCCTTTCTGGATACAGAAAATGTTCGACTGCTGCCCTGGCCAGCACTTCTCCAGATCTCTCGCCAATAGAAAACGTCTGGTCAATGGTGGCCGAGCAACTGGCTCGTCTCAATACGCCAGTCACTACTCTTGATGAACTGTGGTATCGTGTTGAAGCTGCATGGGCAGCTGTACCTGTACACGCCATCCAAGCACTGTTTGACTCATTGCCCAGGCTTATGGCCAGAGGTGGTTGTTCTGGGTACTGGTTACTCAGGGTCTATGCATCCAAATTGTGTGAAAATGTAATCACACATCAGCTCTAGTATAATATATTTGTCCAATGAATACCCGTTTATCATCTGCATTTCTTCTTGGTGTAGCAATTTTAATGGCCAGGAGTGTATTAAGTTTCATGTAATATTTTGTGTAATGTAATATCTTGTATAGACACCTTTTATTAACCTGACATGTTCCACATCATTACGAAGTGTCATATTCATGATCTATGGAACAAGTACTCATCTAATCTAATGTAATCTATAAATTGAGTTGACAGTTTCACTCTCACTGTAACTGTTTCACTGCTTTACTAACTGTGAAAACGAACATGGCGGGCAGTGGGACAACTGAAAGCGTAAAAACAAGATGGCTGACAGTGGAACAGCTGAAGGTGTTCCTTTTTAATACTAGATACATAGAACACAGAAGAGCATTAAAAAGTAACAGCTGTCATTTCACATTTGCTGGACATCTCATGGACAAGAAACATAACCCAACAAACATCAATACAGATTTGAAAATTCTCCAATGCAGCAACAGCCCCCCACAAAAACTAATAATTGAAGAAAATTATCAGATACAAAAAGCCATAGTGGAAGGCAAACAAGTGATACATGAATACACAGCTTCTGCAACGGCACTCTGTTCTCTGCCCTCAAAGAATTATTAGACAAGACCAACCTATAGAGCTCTCACCTCCGCCCCCCCCACCATCCCAGCCTCCCTCCACAAACAAAAATAATAAAAATAAAAAGCAAGAAATCCCTAAATCTACTGTCATTCTCTCTCTCTCTCTCTCTCTCTCTCTCTCTCTCTCTCTCTCTCTCCCTTACACACACACACACACACACACACACACACACACACACACACACACACACACACACACACACAAGCAAAAAGAAAAAATCACAGACACCTCTGAAAGATTCAGAACAACCGCCAGGAACACCTTCAACTGTGCCTCTGTAAACCATCTTGTTTTTACACCTTCAATTGTTCCACTGTCCGCCATGTTTGTTTTTACAGCTGGTAAAGCAGTGAAACAGTTACAGTGAGACCGACAGTGGCAACTCAATATATAGTGTTTGACAGTGATGAAGATGATGAAAAGGACAATGTAATTGAAACATTATGTAAATAGACATACACACACACACACACACACACACACACACACACAGAATTAAATAATTCCAGGCATAAAAATAACAAGTTTTCAAATCGTAATTTTGGATTAAACAATTTATCTACTTTGAGGTATAAGTGGTTTCAGTTGACAAACTGTGGAACAAAATGAGCACTGTAGAAACACAACACATCAGAAAAACCACACCATGTGATAAAAAGGTATGAATTAGTAATTTATGTGTTTTTTTCAAATATTTGTAATTACGATTTAAAAACTAATAGCTACATGTATACAAACAGCAAGCAACACTCTGTGAGTTTAACAGACGAAAAATAAAACCCCACTGAAGATGCTGGAACTGCAGTGAAACAAAACTGTGTTTTGCTAAAGGCGAACCCTATCCCAAAACATACCTAAACGCCAAAGTTTACATCTACGAAGCTATCGACAAAGAGGAAAATCTTAAAGGCCAGATCACAAACTGACCTCCACGTCAAGGTGTACTACGTTTACACGCGACACATCTTCCGAAGGACGAAAACCGAATGTCGGGAACCGTTTTTGGCTATCGTGTTTACATGTTAAGGTCTGAAGCAGGTTTTCTACCCCAGTTAAATATGGCGCCTGGGAAACAACTGATGCAGTTTACGATTTAATCAGCACAATCATTATTTCTCTTCAATCAGTCTAGATGTAAACAGCTTCAGTCTAATACTGCTACTCATCCTTCACTGCACAAAAAGCCACTCCGCCCATATTAGCCGAAAAGTTTTAAAAAGAAGACGATACCTGACAGTGCAAGCACGTTCAAAACCGGTTGCGTTTAATGGGAGCGACAGTAGAATGCGGAATTGAAAATTCGACAACCAGAAGCGGATTCCCAGAAACGATCTTTAAAGGCCTTTCTACACGGGACATATGAGGTTTCAAGATTACCCATGAAGCACCATTTTCACCAGCACCTACCGTGTAGACGGAGCCACCTGCACGAGATTCAGGCGTACGATTGCTAGAAGGCGGAATAGCATGGATCCTGTTCTCACGCATATGTAGGTGCTTCGCGCATGTGCAGACCTCCAAGTGGAGAGCGCAACTGACGAACAGCGCGGAGTTCTTTGTGAATTGTGTCTCCCGCTCAACGAATCCTTGTAGTTCGTTCATCCTAAAAATAGTTAAGGTTGGAACATCTGCTATAAGCGTTCACTGGATTTTAACCGATAAGACGCTTGTAGGAGGAAGTGAGTGTAAACCAGGGATCTGGATCTATCTGGAACTGCTCTTAAGAAAAATGTTCTTGTTCGCTCGCATAAGAGCCATAAAGATCCTTCTCATCAAAGAAAAAATGTGAGTTAATCTAGTAAATTTATACCGGCAACAGAAAAGCAACACTTCTATTGGTTTGTCCATATTTCTAGCTTTTATAATGAGGTCGTTTACACAATTACTTTCGCATAAACTGCACGAAAACAACTAAATACAGCGTCACAGTGTCCGTCTGAAATACAGTTAAATATAGTAATCATTACAAAAGGACATGAATACTTTATAGTCGTGAAGAGTAAATCTAAGCTGTTGGTTCACTTGATGGGAGTTGATGACAAAAACAGTAGACCTGTAGAGCAGACGACTAGACAGGCATGTATTGTGTAAATGCTATTTTGTTGTTGAACTGTCTGTCGCATGGAGCACTGCAGCAGATGGCGATTTTGTTGTTCATGTGGCACGCCCTGTGTAAAATGGGCTTAAGTATTTACATTTCAGCCAGCTACAGCTTATCTCTATTCACTGAAGAGATTCAACGAAGTCGTTACGCAATAAATTTTTATTTTCAAGCTCAAACACAATGAACTGAAAAATGTAAGTCAATATGAAGAGTAGTAATAAAAATCAAAGAGTGGAGAAGATCGCCCGTGCGGTCGTCGCCACAGAATAATGCTATGCTTCACTGTGCATTCACAGATGTTCTTCTGGCGACTCTCAGAAACGCCCCCCACCCCACCCCTGGCTCTGAAGAGCGGACATCAGGGAATATATATATATATATATATATATATATATATATATATATATATATATATAATGCCCAGCTCTCGTATGTCATAAAGGTGTTGCTTGAATTTCTTCAGCCTCTGTTATTGGTAGTGGCGGTACCACTTCATCTTGTGGTACCGAGGTGGTGTTGTCCACGTCCAGTAGTGCAGAAGATGACACTTTGTATTGGAATATATGTCCTCTTCAGATGGTAATATATGTGCAGGTCTGACCCATCCCAACAATACCACTTGAGTCGTCCCATTTTGATCTATATGCCTAGTATGACCTATATAGGAAATCAGTTATAGTTACCAGTTCCAATATTAGCAACTTTTTCACAGAAGAAATGGAAGCAATGGAAATATTAAAACAAACCACTGTGAACACACATTATAACAATGCAGAATTTGCATACCTTGGAATCAACGAACCTGTGCAGGACAAAGCTACTAATCCAACTCAAAAGACATTATTGTTAAGTAGTGAAGAAAACATTTCCAAAAATGAAAATCTACGAAAACATCACTGCACACCTGAAATACAAAATCACAAAAATGACAAACCTTGGGATCAGTAACTAGACTACACATAACTCACACCAGCTACAATGGCTCGAAAATGAAAACCTTAGCATGTGTACCTCAGGAATGAAAGTGAAACTGACAGAAGTATAGCAGATACATTGAAATGGAAAAAAGAAAATGGCTACATATAAAGAAGCTTACCCCTTGTGAAATCCCAGAGAAGCTGAAGATTGAAGCTGACAAGGAGAACAAAATAGAACATTACAAGGAATAAGAATACTATGAGGTTAAACTACAAAAAATAGGCAAAAGAAAAAATAATTAATGAAAAAATTAATAAGAAACGCTAAACGCCAGGCACAAAGGAGGTGCCACTCAAATCAGTTCTTCCCCACCATCCTCCCCCACCTGCCTGCAAAATTTTAAAATGGAAAACACAAAGAATATCACACATCAAAGACAGAAACCCACCCATACAACTAACCTCGTGTCCTATCATTGTACTCAAAAAATATTAAAACAACACAAAAACGTCCCACCACAGAGACACCAAAAAATGCCACAAATCTACAGATCATAGTAATGGAAAGGAAACCAACAGAAAACAAGATGAATGTACTAACAAAACAAAGCTTGTACATTTTGCTGATTACGTTCATAAAGGCTAAAATACACAATAACCTTAAGAAATACTCTTCCTCCAACACTATTCAACCAAATGGCCTTGCAACACTGAAATACATCTCCTTCTCCGTTCTACAACACCCCTCAATTGCATTTGTACATTACCCCCTCTTATAATCTTTACACTGAATGTCATGATTTACAACCAAACTACAATGACCCATGTGATCGAACTCTTGTATCAAGCAATGCCACCTGACATTACTACTGAACCTTCATCGACATATTCTTCAGTTAAAGGTATGAACACTTTTTTGATATGATTTCGATCCACCCTTTAGAATGAGAACCAGTTGCCATGCAGGATTAGCCAAGTGGTCTAAGGTGCTGCAGTCATTGACTGTGCAGCTGGTCCCAGTGGAGGTTCGAGTCCCCTCGGGCATGAGTGTGTGTGTTTTGTCCTTAGGATAATTTAGGTTAAGTAGTGTGTAAGCTTAGGGACTGATGACCTTAGCAGTTAAGTCCCATAAGACTTCACAAACATTTGAACATTTTTTAGAATCAGTTACCTATAGTGTCATACACAATCCCTGTTTCGTGCATAGCGGATTCAGCGGAATATTCATAGCAAAAATAGGAAGTTAACATGACTATTGCTTCTAAATTCAGCCTTGATGTTTCGAACCAGGTCCTTCTACAGATAGAACTCCATGTATTACTTCTTCTACATCTCCACATGTATTCATCAGATGTTCTTGAAGCTGGAATCTTTGTCAGCACCATGTAATTTCCACTAGCAAAATTGACTGGTAACACCCAATGACTGTAAAAATATGGTAGTAGATTTACGTTTAAGAATTCTATCGAAGAAAATTTACGCAGGATTGCTGCAGAATGGGATATAACCATCGGATTTGATCAATGACATCAGCTGTTACCATAGACGATGTATTGCTCAGATTTAACAGCAAAGACGAATGTTGAGAAACAAAAGAATGTAGGACAAAGTAAACAGGTGATAGACATAGTAGTAGTAGTAGTAGTAGTAGTAGTAGTAGCTTTATTCATCCGTGGATCTCTTTTCACAAGGATATAGGACATGTCAAAGTATTTACAAATTTAGATCAATTTAAAATAAGCTAATTTGTATACACATATATTTACAGACTTCTAGTTAGAGACAATCATTAGATTTACTCCTGCTATAAACACTTTTTTTTTACAAATAACTTATTAAATAATGTAATGCCACACTGTTCACTCATATCTCACTACCAGTCACTGCACACACTATACACACATTGTTTCATACCACTTAACTCACTACACACACACACACACAACACACACACACACACACACACACACACACACACACACTGGTGACCTCTGGGGCATTTTTTGTACTGCAACTTCCTATTTGTGCTATCTTGAAAAACTGAGTCAGCATCCCTCAATAATGAGTGAGATATTGAGCTCAGAAACAGGAAGAGGTGTTAGTATTGTGCTATGTGTAGCTTGGGGTAAGTATTTCTAGAAAGGAAAAAAAGAAGGAAAAAAACATAAAGTGAAGGTGTTATGTGGAATGTTGGATATTTTCTAATCGTTATTATTATTATTATTATTATTATTATTATTATTATTTGTATAACATTTTTTATCAGACCCCTAGTCTGTTTTAGCTACATAATCCTTCACTGTATAAAAGGTATTTTTAGTTGCCTTTTTAAATAAAAGTATTTTTGCAATTTCTTTAATCTCATTTGGTAATTTATTGTACAGTTTTATTCCTTGGTAGGAAATGTTGTTTTGAGTTTTATGATTATTTTTTCTTGGTAAATATAACTTGAGCTTATTTCTTGTTGCATGCTCATGGACAGAGCTGTTTATGCAATAATTACCAATGTTATTTTTGATGTGTACAACTGACTGGTCAATGTATTCACATGGAGCAGTTAAAATCCCCAATGTTTTGAACAGATCTTTACAATGGCTGCAATTAGTATTTTTGATTATTATTCTTATGGTTATTTTCTGGAGTTTGAAAATTGTTTTCATATTTTGTGTGTCTGTTCATTAGAAAAGAATGCCATAATTAAGAACTGAGTGTACATATGAATAATATGTAACTAAAAGACACCATACATTACACACTGATGATAGGATTCTAAGGGCATAACATGCAGATGACATTCTGTTTGCAAGTACCTTTGTGTGTTCACATAACTTCAACTGAGAATCCATATTCATTCCTAGAAATTTTGCGTTTGTTACACAGTCTATAGAGGTGCCATCTACATTTAATTTAACAGTATCATTTTTCCTCTTCAAACTGAATGTGATGGCATTAGTTTTCTTTATGTTCAATGTCACTTTATTGCTTATTGACCAATCATAAACGTCCTTGAGAGTTTCATTTGCTTTCTGGGCAAGGAGTTCTCATTTTATCTGAGTGACTATAATATTGCTGTCATCAGCGAAAATAATTTTCTTACCATGAGTAACAGTAAGTCATTGATGTATATCAGAATCAGTATTGGTCCTAATAT
The DNA here is from genome assembly GCF_023897955.1 of Schistocerca gregaria. Lineage (NCBI taxonomy): Eukaryota > Metazoa > Arthropoda > Insecta > Orthoptera > Acrididae > Schistocerca > Schistocerca gregaria. Next base: position 446,654,505 of record NC_064925.1, on the reverse strand, counting down.
GCTACCTTGCATAACCCCTATATTAATGTATTTTGGTTTGCTAAGTGTTTTACTTAATGTTTAGATCTATTTGAAGTATGTATTATCTCTGCTCTTTTTACCCTATATGTTAGGTATAACCAAAACCAGTCATTATCTATCCCTCTTGATCCTAACGCTTCTAATTTATTTAACAGAATCTTGTTGTCGACTGTATCAGACACATTATAATGATCTAAAAATATGCCTGTGACACACTCATCTTTATCAAGAGCATCAAGTACAACGTTTGTGAATTCTGCTATGGCTGACTCCATAGTTTTGCCACTTCGTAAAGCAAAATGTGATTTGCTGAAGAGATTGTATTTATTCAAGTAATTCATTAATCTGTCTTTCATAATTGCTTCTATTACTTTTTAGTATGGTGATACCAGGGAAATGGGCTGGTAATTTTCTGTGTTTTCTGCATTACCTTTCTTAAGCAAAGGTACAACACTTGCCTGTTTTAACTGCTCTGGGCATGTCCCTGATGTGAAGGATTCATTTGTTATATTTGTTAAGGGGCCATGTATAATCCTTATGCATTGTATCAGTACACACATTAGTACTTCATCTAAGCCTACTGACTTTTTATTTTTTAGTTTTTGAACAGTTTTATTGACTTCATTCTCTGTGGTTGGAGGTAATATCATTGTATTTAGTGCAACTTTCTTTAAAGGTGTTATATTTGTTTAGGGGAATTGTTGCTGTAACTTCTCTGCAATACTTGAAAAATGCTCGTTTACATAGTTTGCTAAGTGTTGTGGATCATTTATTACCTTATCATTCTCCCTTAGCAGTATGTTATTCTGTATTTTTTGCCTCTCCCCATTTACTTTTTTATAACATCCCAGACTGCTTTGCTTTTATTCTCTGCATTATGCATTATTTTGGCATTAAATTACTTTTTTTGCAGCTATCAGCACCTACCTATAGATCTTTTTGTATCTATGATAAAAATTTAAGAATTCTGGATCATTGCGAATCTTTTTCATGGAACTGAGGTGTTTAAGTGTTTGGTAGGACTTCTTAATACCTGCTGTTATCCATTTGTTTTTGTGAGATGTTGATACAGACATACATACTTTTGGAAATGCCTTTTCAAAGTTCAGTTTAAACAATGTGGAGAATTTACGGAATTTCATATTAACATTGGTTTCCTTATACACTTCATCCCAACTTTGTTTTTCTAGTCCTTTAGAAAAATCTTTTATTTTGATTTCTAATAGATGTCGTTTGTAGGCTTGTAGTTTCGGGAATGATTCAATGCCTGATTTTACTGTTGTTATTTGACAGAGATGATCTCATAGTCCAGTATCTTTTACAGCTACACCACATACATCATGTACAATCATACTTCGAACACAGTGTTAATTGCATCTCTTCTTTGAGACCTAGTGTCCTATTCTTCAATTAACCTATAGAGCTCAACTGAAGAATGGGATACTAGTGCAAAATAGAAAGCAAAAAGGGACAGAAGTAACATTAGCATGAGGTGACATGTATGAGTTATGTCCTGAACTTCATCTGATCTTTATAAGTCAACTGAAGTACGAGATACATATTTTCATGGTGCAGGATAGAAATTTAACGAATGTCGACTTTTTCGCCTTCGCTAGCACTGTTATCCTATTCTTCAGTTGACCTACAAAAGTCATACCTACAAACAAAAATCAAAAAGTAAAAGCTGTCAAGAATGAAAAACAATTCTTCCAAAATATATCAAACTCACTAAGAATGAAAATAAGTATTGAATGAATTGGAATGAACAAATAATTTAATACAAGTGACAAAAATCGTACACAATATCTAGCCCTGTCTTTTATAAGTACTTTCATTTATTTCGTTTTACAATGATGATGCTTTGCCACAGAAAATAACCGATTTATTATCTATGGCTCGGAAATTAATATCTATGAGTAAACTATGACATCATTGATTGAAGCTCATGGGTGTATTCCATCCTTCAGTTGACCTGTTTTCACTGTAAATAAACTTACTCATCCATAATGCAGAAGCAGTTGTGTGTGAAAATGGGACCTTACAAGTCTTGAATACTTTCAACAACCAAAGATACCGAAAACAAAGTATGATAAGAAAACAAAAAGAATGTACATCAAATGTGTAATATAGTCACATAACGAATAAATCCAGAGAAAACATTAACATTCATAGCTACAGTTTGCGACATAAACAAAATAGTCTGTTGGTCCATCGTGGTCAGGGGACATTGGCTTGTTAGGTAATAGTCAATGTCAATGAAATTCACCAACAGAATTGTAATTTAAGGTGTAATTTTATTTTATTTTGAATGCTACCAGGTTCAGCATTTCATTATGTCATCATCATGCCCCTCCAGAAAAAAGAGTATATACATAGTGTAGATCAGGGTGTACAATGCAAGCTTACAGAAAGTAATGGGTAACCGTAGTAGTGCTTAAAGCTTAAAAATGAAAGTAGTGGTGTTAAACCAAACTCTGTGTACATCCAGCATAATATACTGAAACATGTTTATATATTTGCTAGTCATAAAGTATATACCACCACAGATTTACAAGAGAACATGCAAAAATCAAAAAAGGCCAGAACCAGACAGTATACAATCAGGATATCCATAGAATATATATGTATTTATAGAATCCTATAAAATTCTTACAGATGAGGAAACTCCTAGTATATATGAGGACCGATCCTCGTTTAAAGTTAAATGTCACACAGTAATCTATGAAGTACAATAATATGTAGATTTACAGCCTAGGTACTATCACAACTGGTAATATAATTAGTTGTCACAGTATCAAGAAACGACCTGATGCACAACCCAATGGCAGTCGACATATCAAGAGAAAAAGAGCATGCAATGGCCATACTAAGAATACTCACAAATATTTTGTGGACCTAGGTTATACAGCAAATCGAAAGAAAAAGATAGGATTTGGTTTCCTTTATATCACTTAACAGCTCGGCATTATCACAGTGAAACAAACCAACAAGGATCTCAAATTCTACTTAACCAAGGGGAGTCGTCCAAGTTCTCAGCCAACAATGTCATATTATTTCCCTTGGAGTGTAAGGCAATACCCTAATGACCTATCTATAGACGATGAACCCATCTACATCATAAGACACAGCAAACAGTGTCATGATATGGAATGTGGGTATGGAAAAAGATAGATGGTAAATGAGTCTGTGAAGACCACCATATCATCAAAGTTGAAGTCCACAAAGTGAGCAACTACATCAAACTCCCTGAACACTGTTTTGTAGAAGTGCTTGTCTTATATAAGATCGATTTGGCTTATGATAGGGTGCAGTGGTTTTATGGTTTTGGTTGTGAATACTTAGCTTGTTGTCACTGTTTAGGCTTCCATCATTTCTTTGACGATGCATATTTCCCAATAATACACTTTAAGGGGTTGTACCGTGATATAGTCGGTTCTGTGAGTGAGACATGTAGTTTGTTAGCGACTCATTGTATTCCAGTAGGGTGATCTTCATCATAACTATATTGTCTTTTTAATTAAGCTAGACTGACCCATGATGAATTTGGCCCATTAGTGTCTAGCCATCAGTCATTTCTGGTACTTATTTTAGTAAATTTCATATTGTTACATTGTTTTTTATGTGGATGATAGGTGATAGTTTTGTTCTGCAATATTTATGTACCTCTACATTAATTTAAGCCTTTACATGTCTGACCATTATGTTTCCGACAATATACATTTTTCTTTCACTGTGTGTAAAACCAACCTGTTAAGTGAAATCAAATCATATCTTTTTATTTAGATTTGTTGTACAATTGTACAATCTCTCTCTCTCTCTCTCTCTCTCTCTCTCTCTCTCTTTCAACACGGCTCCTGATTGTGTACTGTTTATTTCTGATCTTGTTAATGTTTTTGTATGTTCTCTTGTAAATCTGTGGTGTTTTATGACTAACAAATTTGTACACAGATTTTAGTATATTCTGCTGGATATACAAAGAAATTTGGTTTAACACCACTACTTTTTTTTAAAGCTTTAAATTTTGCTATGATTACCCATCACTTGCAGTAAGCTTGCTTTGTACACTGCATATAAACTCTTTTTTATGCATGGGCCTGAAGGTGGCATACAATAAAATAACATCTTAAGTTACACAGCTGTTGGTGAATTGGATTGACACTGACAATTAAACAAAATAACATAAGAAATGATGCCATTTCTCCAAGCTGATGGCTATAATCTGACACTAGAATTGACCTGTTCATAGCATCACATGTGTATATTTGTGCACGAACTTACTGGGTGTTTCAAAAATGACTGGTATATTTGAAACGGCAATACAAACTAAACGAGCAGCGATAGAAATACACTGTTTGTTGCAATATGCTTGGGACAACAGTACATTTTCAGGCAGACAAACTTTCGAAATTACAGTAGTTACAATTTTCAACAACAGATAGCGCTGCGGTCTGGGAAACTCTATAGTACGATATTTTCCACATATCCACCATGCGTAGCAATAATATGGCGTAGTCTCTGAATGAAATTACCCGAAACCTTTGACAACGTGTCTGGCGGAATGGCTTCACATGCAGATGAGATGTACTGCTTCAGCTGTTCAATTGTTTCTGGATTCTGGCGGTACACCTGATCTTTCAAGTGTCCCCACAGAAAGAAGTCACAGGGGTTCATGTCTGGCGAATAGGGAGGCCAATCCACACCTCCTCCTGTATGTTTCGGATAGCCCAAAGCAATCACACGATCATCGAAATATTCATTCAGGAAATTATAGACGTCGGCCGTGCGATGTGGCTGGCACCATCTTGCATAAACCTCGAGGTGTTCGCAGTGTCGTCTAAGGCAGTTTGTACCGCCACAAATTCACGAAGAATGTCCAGATAGCGTGATGCAGTAATCGTTTCGGATCTGAAAAATGGGCCAATGATTCCTTTGGAAGAAATGGAGGCCCAGACCAGTACTTTTTGAGGATGCAGGGACGATGGGACTGCAATATGGGGCTTTTCGGTTCCCCATATGCGCCAATTCTGCTTATTGACGAAGCCGTCCAGGTAAAAATAAGCTTCGTCAGTAAACCAAATGCCGCCCACATGCATATCGCCGTCATCAATCCTGTGCACTATATCATTAGCGAATGTCTCTCGTGCAGCAATGGTAGTGGCGCTGAGGGGTTGCTGCGTTTGAATTTTGTATGGATAGAGGTGTAAATTCTGGTGCATGAGACGATACGTGGACGTTGGCGTCACTTGGACCGCAACTGCAACACGGCGAACAGAAACCCGAGGCCGCTGTTGGATCACCTGCTGCACTAGCTGCACGTTGCCCTCTGTGGTTGCTGTACGCAGTCGCCCTACCTTTCCAGCACGTTCATCTGTCACGTTCCCAGTCCGTTGAAATTTTTCAAACAGATCCTTTATTGTATCGCTTTTCGGTCCTTTGTTTACGTTAAACCTCCGTTGAAAACTTCGTCTTGTTGCAACAACACTGTGTTCTAGGCGGTGGAATTCCAACACCAGAAAAATCCTCTGTTCTAAGGAATAAACCATGTTGTCCACAGCACACTTGCACGTTGTGAACAGCACACGCTTACAGCAGAAAGACGATGTACAGAATGGCGCACCCACAGACTGCGTTGTCTTCTATATCTTTCACATCACTTGCAGCGCCATCTGTTGTTGAAAATTGTAACTACTGTAATTTCCAAAGTTTGTCCGCCTGAAAATGTACTGTTGTCCCAAGCATATTGCAACAAACGGTGTATTTCTATCGCTGCTCGTTTAGTTTTTATTGCCGTTTCAAATATACCGGTCATTTTTGAAACACCCTGTAGTTACCACTCCATATCTCTAGACAGTCGATGGGCGAAGTGTGGCCATATGCTCGTCTATCGTTTGGAGTAAATATGGCAATTCGGTCTGCGTGCCCCGGTTTGATCAGCAAAGAATTCTGTAAGCAGTCATAAGAGTTCACCATAAACGAATTCTGCAGTGGATGCTTCTAAATCCACTTTTAATGATGATGAAGGCCCAACCAAACCATTGCCAAAGCTTATGGTTCAAGATTGCGTGTGACACGTTAAGGCAGCTTTTAACATCCTATGCCAGCATTCCACCAGTCTAGTGCCTGTCAGGTGGTACACTGTGGTATGCTGATGGTGGAAACTGCGCAAGTTGGCCAGTTCTGAGAACAACGTCGATTCGAATTGACGCCCCTGGTCTATGGTGACATGTAAAGGGCAGCTGAAACGTGCGATGCATGACGAATGAAATACCCACGCCACCGTTTCCGCGGAAATGTCCGATAATGGAATCGCCTCCACCCATCTGGTGAAGCAGTCCACTTCAGTGAGGAGGTAACGGTATCCTTCTGATGGAAACAGAAGCTCCACGATGTCCAGGTGCACATGTCTGAAACATTGCGTCGTAAGTGGGAATTCTCGTCCCGCTTTGTGTACGTGTCGTCGAACCTTGGCTCTCTGACAGTCTATGCAAGTTTTTACCCAACTACGACAGCCGTTATTTATATTGGGCCACACTAATCTGTCCATCAGTTTGACACAGGCGTTTATTCCCAGGTGAGCCAGCCCATGGATGCTGTCAAATAATTGCCGTTGCAATATCTCAGGTACAAAAGGTCTCGGTTTTCCCTGTGACGTGTTGCACGAAACTCGGAAACATTCACCATCAGATGTACTGTCGCAATGGAATTCAGCGAGTTGTTGATTTGTCTCTTGTGCAGCAGCTAACTCCTTGTAGTCAGTAGCATGAGAGGTCGATTCCAACCGAAGCAGGAAATCCGCCACAATGTTCTCAGCTCCTTTTATATGTTGCAGGTCTGCCTTGAACTGGGTGATGAATTGAAGTTGTCAAAATTGTTGCGGCGAGTAGCCATCCGTGTTCTTATAGAAGGCTTGTGGTCTGTGAAAAGCGTGAATGGTTTGGCCTCCACTTATGGCCGGAAGTTCTAATAGCTTCGTAAATTGCCAGCAATTCCATACCGTAAGTACTCCAGTTAACTTGTGATGACATGGTCTTGCGGGGAAAGAATCCCAGGGGCTGCCAGTGGCCTTTGACATGCTGGTGTAGCGCTGCGCCAGTGGCTTGCTGGCTGGTACCCACAACAACTGCCAGTCACTCCTGAGGAACCGAGTTTACCAACACGATTGCGTGATACAGACACGCCTTGATCTTACCGAATGCCATCAGCATCTCTGGTGCCCACTTCAAAGGTCGTTTGCCTACTGCGCCCTTGACACCTAGTGCTGACATCAAAGGTGCCTGGACAGTCGCCACATTAGGCAGATGTTTTCTACAGAAATTAACTGCTCCAACGAACTGGTGTAGTTGGTGATATATGGAGGTATTCAAATAAGCCCAGTAGTGTCTTGACAGCCGTCCTCGGTATTTTGGCAGGTGCGACTGGTATCTGGTAATATGCTTTCTGGCAATCAATGACACTAAAATAACCGCGAGTGCCAGCGAGTACGCAAGATCCCTAATATGTGGTATCGCGTAACAATCGAGAATGGTGTGGGTATTGAGGACGGTAGTCTCCATATGGTCTTCAGGTCCTGTCTTTCTTCTTTACTGGATGAAATGGGGATGACCATTGGCTGTTGGTTCTACAGACGACACCCGAACGCAATAGGGCTTTAAATGTTGTCTGTGCTGTGGCGGAACGATCATGAGCTAACCGTCGCGGGTGCTGAGACACTGGTTGACCTGATGTAGTCGTAGTGTGATGGACCTTGCTGTGCTTAAGAGTCTTCACATACGGCACGGGTTCGCAGTTTGCTACGTGTGGCGTGAGCTTTAAGTGAGATGGGGAAGCTTAATATCACAACTTCTAACAGGCATTGCACTGACTTGCGAATCTGAGTCGATTAGATAAGCGCGGCCGGATTTAACGTCTGTGACGACAAGTCGATGGGACAGCGAGGGTAAAAGGAGAAAGGTTACTCACCAGTAGTAGCCCTTCGTCGCTCTCACCTAGCAGCAGTAGGCGGCAGTGATCGAACTCGCGACCGATGAGGCTTATAGCTGGCTGCTGTCGCCATTTGAGTGAGTGCACCGTTCCGCCTTGTTACCGAAGCGACATTGGTACCAGCAGATGTGCTCCTTAGACACGTTGCCTTCTTTTCTTGCTCTTCTTGTGTGTATCTACCTTGCCTCCGAGCAATGTCGATATCTGTCGCCGCAAGCCTGCCGCTGTGATTTCGTAGCTCGGCCTACAGTTGATTAATGTCCGCTCGTTGACATCGTTGTATCGCTGCAGCTTCCTGAAGGTCTGTACTGCTGCGTTCGAACGTCACAGATGACATCTAACGAGGCATAGACCTTATTGGCTACTAGGAGCAACGATAAATTATCGCGTGCGTCGGACATAAGAGTAAATATCTCTGGAGTGAGCATTGCGTTCTGCGCATGTTGGCAGCATTAAACCAGGATTGTCACGTATTTTCGAGACTTCGCTGTGCGTGTGTGCTTTCCGCAGCGTTTGAAGTTTGTAATATCAAGAGCTTTTGTTGTGTTTCACCGTTTGTTGATAATGCGATGGTGAATTACTGTTGTTGCTATGGGTGCAAAGAAAAATATGTGAAAGGAGGGATAGTAACTTTTCATGGGTACATGCCATGTAGCTCTAATTATAATTATCATATTAGTAAGAGACACTGTACATGTTAAAACTTTCGAGATGCATTATAATTAAGGCTTGATTCTGTAGACCCATATTTCTACTATTTTATGACTATATAATAAATATTACGGCTCGTACAAAAGCTTACAAACAGTTTCTTCCTCTCGTAAATTTGATAGTGGAACAGGAAAGGGAATGGTTAGTTGTTTCAGCAAATACTATCCTCCATGCATTTATCAGTGACTTTTCGAGTATGTACATAGATTACTCAGTCTACTATTTATTTAATAAACTGGGAGCAAGTACGTAAAACGCGTTAAATAAATACTTCAAAGTGTCACCAGTTAGAAAAATTGTGCTTTAGGTCGCAAAAACGAGAAAATAAATATGCAGAAATAGCAGAAAAATGGACGAATTAGCAGGGATATAATCGATAATGTGTGGCAAATTCGGTGTTTTTCGGACACTTGCAAAAGTACTAGCGTACTCTCAAGCCGTTTTGCAAGACTATCACTGCAAAAAGGGGTACGTCAGGCTCTTTAATACTAAACTACCAAAAATCGAGTCCATCTGAACTGTGACACCTATCGCAAAGAAGCAGAATGCAATATCACTTGCCCTTAAAAGTTATGTAGCTGGTTAATTACCGGTTTCAAATTGATACTGATAAAATGTCTGCGCAACATATGTAAATAATCCACGACACATATGAAAAGAATCCGTCTGTACTAGGGATGTAGTGGCATTCTAAATATACAGGGCGCTATACGGACAGACACACGACGTCCCGAGAACACGTGACCTGGCCTGCAATGTATGTTGACAACACGAAATCTGTTCTGCGCATGTGAATGCTCACTCCAGAGACATTTACTCTATGGCGTCGGAAAGCCCCACGGCTATTCTAACTGCCTCTGGCAACTGTGCGCGCCATACATGTTCCAGTGTCGTTTCTGGCAAGTCGGTGTCGTCGACTAAGCTTCGCAGGTGCCACCAAAATTCCGAAGGCGACTTATCTCCTCTCTTTTCATCATATAGTGGTTGTTGGATACCAGCTGACGTATCCATTCAAGGAGTAACAGTTTAAAATGCGTATACTTCTGCGTGACAGGTGGAGTATTATATCTGCGTTGATCGTTGCTGTTTTATTGTCGAGCTCACTAACGGTGATCATAAATTTGGTATCTTCGTTTTCAATGCCGTGGTGCTAGAAAGTCAGATGGAGCGTTGTAAGCCATAATTCAGGTTTATCAGGAATGAACTGCGGTGGGCGTATTTTCATCTTGCTATTGTTATCCGCTGAATGACCGTTCCTTGATGCAATACAAAAGTTCATCGCAGCGTTTTCCTGGTTTTCAAAACCTCGTCGTAAATCTTCGAGGTGCTTCAACAAATTGCCGCGCCGATCCGTAGTACTCTCTGTGTTACGCCGTCGCGCCGACTCTGCAGTAGACGATAACCGACGGCGCTGCGTCTGTTCGTGTACAGCGGAATTCAGTGTATGGGGTCACAACTTTAGCCAACTACAGCTTATCTCTGTCTGCTAAAGAGATTCAACAAAGCAGTTAGGCAATAACTTTTTATTTTTAAGCTCAAACACCGTGAGCAGAAATCTAACTCAGTATAAAGAATAGTAATAAAAAATCAAAGGGGGAATAAGATTGTCCGGTGCTTTAGGCCACAGAATAATGCTGTGCTACACTGTGCATTCACAGGTATTCTTCTGGCCACTCCCACAACATGAGCACCCAATAGCGGTATTGGGAAAGCGGTTTACGAAATCCGGTTTTGGGAGCAATATGTAAGCAGAGTGACTCTCCGTCACACCACGGCACTTAGGTCAATTCAAGTCACGTTACCTCAACTCGCATGGCTGTCCTCAGCTGTTTTTCTCCCGGGAATTGCGATCTTCGCTAGATGATTTTCAACTATTTTTACGCTCGAAGTGCATCTACACAACGCGGCAGCCCGTATACGTGGATGATGCAGTGCACATTTCTACGAAAATGACATTTATCTGACTCAAATGGTTTGCACATTGCAGGGATATTATGTGTATTACAGAAGGAAGACAGAAGTGCAAAACAAAACAAAAGAAAGTGTGGGTCCGATAAACGTCATTACATGGTACAGATGGGGAATTTCACGCATTATACAAGGAGCTCAAGGAAGAGGAATCTACCTTTTGTGTTTTAGAAATTCGAACCAGCAGCTTTTCCATTTGTTACGTCAAACTGCATCCAGAATTACTAAAAATAAAATAGTGTTGCCACCACATCCCATGAAAAATTGGTTTGTTTGAAGTTAATCTTAGTTGCTAATCCAGTGAAAATTCTTGTGCAATAGTCATATTTCTTGTAGGTTTTCTTTGCATCTTGTGCTTGGCTTCTTATAGTTCAAGTGCCTTATTTGGACTGGAGCTGGCTAGTGAAACCACATAAGTATTGACCAATGATGCTTGCAAAACTGTTTCACACACAATCCAGAGAACTACTTAACAATAAATAAGCCTGCCATGAGCACATGTTTAAACAAAGAACTTTCAGTGTCTGAAGGTTTCAGTCCATTTCTTTACGAAACACTACAAATGCCTGACAACATTAAAATAAATTCCGCCTACTAATTAATCTGTTTCTACACGAAACACTTTTTTTCACTTCAAATTGCAACCATTTCATTGTAAAATATTAAATATGGCACTGGTGTGCATAAAGATCCACTTTATACATGTAGTAGAAGGCAATCAATTTAGTATGCTCATGTTGTACAATTCAGACTGCTACCTCACTGCTTTAATTAATCTTCCATCATTTATCTTAAATTTTAACAAATGAAATAATGAAATAAAGAAACGCCTAGAAGACTTTTTTCGTTTAGCTTTTTCATCCCATACTGGTTTCAGGAACATTGAGTGACTTGGCTTATCTGTCACTGTGGTCCAGTAACATCCTTGGTTATTACAGTCTTGCTTCAGGTTTTCCGCTGTATCTATGTAGTTATTATTCAGCATGTTGACAATTTCTATTTTATCTGTGATGATTTTGTTACACACTTTCTGTTTCATTTGTTTTCTGTGTGTTCTTTTGTTGCCCTGCTCACCGATAATTATATCCCAGGGTGTTTTCATTTTGTTTGTTGATTTTCAAATAATCTCGTTAATTGGTTTGCCTTTTTCTTCTCTTATGAACTGTCAGTACTTCTTCTGGTACTGTTTGTGGATTAAATAGCTTCCCTGTGTTTTGTTACTCTTAAGGTAGCCCTCAGTTCTATTATTTCCTTTGTTATCCATTGCTTGGTTTGGAGAATTTTTCTCTTCCTCTTGGTTTTTGGAAATGCTGTATTGAAACAATAGGTTCACATTTCTTAGAAAGCATTGTATTTTTCATGTGTTCCCCAAGCTTGAAGAGTGTCTGTCCACTGTTCTTTTCTTAACATTACTTTAAATATGTTGATGTTTTGTTGGTTGAAAAACCTAAAGCCTAAAATCTCTTTCTACATTTTTATCTTCTGTTTGTGAATTCAAATTTTCATATACTCCACGAAGCTCTCAAAATGTAATATTTTATGATGAAATGGACTGCAATGGAGTTGCAACTTGAAGTGAAAAAAGTATTGTGGGTACAATCAGTTTGATTAGTGGAGTGAGGTTATTTATATGTTGGCAAGCATTTGTAATTTGTGGACTCAGTAACAGTGGAAAAATGCTTTTTTGTGAAGTATACGTCAAGTAATGTACTGAAATTGTTTGCTTAAATATGTGTTTGTGGCAGGCTTCTTTATTGTTAAGCAGCTATCAGGATTATGTATGAAACAGTTTTTCATATCATGGTCAATATTTATGTAGTTTCACAAGCTAACCCCAATACAAATAAGGCTCTTAAACTATTAAAAGCCAAATACAACATGTAAAGAACATTTATAACTCCTGAATGGAAAGGTACTGAAGGAGATATGACTGTTATACTATTGACTGTGCTGGCAACTAAACCTTAAACAAACCAGTTTTCAGGAGATGTGATGGCAGCTTGTAATGCTGTTGTAACTCTGTGTTCCTTTTAGTAATTCTGGGTGCACTTTGATGTACCAAATGAAAAATTGGTGCTTTGACATTATAAAATATTTATAAAATGACTATTCCTCTTCCTCAAGCTTCTTGTAGAGTGTGTGAAATTCCTGTTACGCACCATACAATGACATCATTTTTTTTGGACATACACTATTTTTTTGCATTGTTTGACACTTCGGTCTTCCCCCTCTAATATACAAGCTATCCCTGAAAGCTGTGTACCACCTGAGGCCTATGAATGCAATTTTAGTACAAACATAGACTCTAGCATCCATGTGTATAAGCTACTGCATTGTGTATGTGCACTTCACATGTTAAAACAGTTGAGGACAGCTATGTGAGTTGAAATCACATGACTTGAATTGACTTGATGTGAACTGATGTGATGGACAGTTTTAATACACCCTGATGTGATGGGACCATGACGTGATGGTGCTGTGATGGCCATTGTGCATTGGCCTATTGTGAGCTCGTTTTTGCTGGATAGTCTATCTCTAAGTTAACCCATCCATCTTCAAGCTTTTGCCAGTTCAAGTTTTTCAGAATACCAGTCATATTCTCCCATGGGTCAAACAAACTTTGACAATTATGCTATAGTTCTTTGTATATGTTCAATATTCCCTATCAGTTGTAATACCTCAGTTTTATTTTGTGCTTCCAACAAATCAAGGTAACTGAGCAAGATTCACATTCAAACATAATTCTGTAGAGATGTTGGCATCTTCAATGATTAGAGTAAATATTCACTTTAGTCTCTGCATGTTTATTTGTCTTGGACAAATATCTGTCTGTAATCTATACCACCTATTTGACTGAAGAAGATAGCCATTGCACCAAAAACAATGGTCACAAATAACACACTGACAATTGCAAGAGCAACAGACGCCACTAACACACAGAAGTACATGCTGTGAGTTGCAGAATAACCATGACTATGAGTAACACAACTCGATCACATAATAGAAAATGGAAAAATAAACACAACGGGCAATACCACCCCAGTTAGAATAATAGGCTTTCTGCTTAACTTCGACAGCTGCTGGGGTAAACACAGTGTGGCTATGTTATCAAAACAGCAAGAACACTCAGATACATTGTTGAAATTTAACTCCCGTTGGCATGATGGAAATGAGTATAAATGTTATTTGCCAAGTGCTTCATTACATTGCATTTGAACAGTTTTGCAAGTTCATCACCAATCGTGTACTTCTAGTGAGTCTTCAACTCACAAACCTCACAAGGTGAATCAAGTTCTCCAGAATAAGGTATGCTCCAGGCACTGCAAACTGGCAGTACAGCTGACACACGCATGTCTTTATGATGAAAGACACAATGTACATTTGTAATGTAAATATTCTAACACCACTCATACATTTTTCAGGAGAAATAATCCATCCACAACGAGAAGCTTAATAAATTACCCATTAACCTCATTAAATTTTGTCACAGTAAATCAGATTTAACTCTAATGATGAATAAAACAAAAACAACTAACTATAAACCTGTAGCCATGCCTCTTGGCACTTACAATATTCATTTGTCAATAGGAAGACTCAGTTTAACTATTTTGGTACATGTTTACATGTTCAACTCAGACAATCACGACTTTTGTACTGGTAAAGCTGTCCTTCACTGGCAAACTGTGCAGTGTGTTTATCCTCGAAATTATGAGAATGAAGACACTGCACAGTCACATCCCATCATGACAAGATAGCGAACCATTGGATAGTAGGATATAACTGCAGTTGATCAGCACTGCAAACATATCAGCAACATGGAATTAACTAATCTTTTTCCACAACTGTATTCCAATTCTACAGTACAAGTCACTTACACAATATATTGACCAAATAAACAATAGGTGATTTAATAAGTGCTAACATTCTTATACTAACATGTAAAAAACAAGCACCTTATTTATAGACATAATCATGAAAAGTAAAATTATTCTAAACAACAGACAATATTAATTCATATCACAACATTTATTTACAGTTGAAGATATGTGTGGTGTCTTACATGACTTTTTAGTTATTATACAGTTTCATATCCTTATGTCGGTACAATTCCCTTATTTTCTGTGAACCAAGAAAGTTGAGTAAATACAGTCCTGAAACATTGGATATGTATGATCTCAAATTGTCCAATCCATAGAAATTCCCATATTTTCTTGGTGATTAGAGAAGAATTATGATTATGAATCAGGACTAAGTCACTGATATTATAGTCATATATTTGACTGACTTTCTTATCAGAATAGGCCTTTCTTTAGTTCACTCTCATGGATAAGTTTATCAATGTTTGCCTTATGTCACCTATATGAGACTTTCTTGCTCACGCCAGTTTTGAATTGGATTTACATCAATCGTTATCCCCTGAGAACAGAAATTCACATGGTGTGTGTAACCAGTTATTTTGTTTGGCAAATCATTCACTATTCTCTCTATGGGTCTCATATATTCTAACCACTTAGTCTATGTGCAGCCTTGCACTATGTGTGGCTGCATAATCTGAGACAGTTCATCTAAATATTGTGAACAGGATTCTTTTCAGGGTCGTATTTTGAGGTCAGAATTTGCCTTATCCCATTGTTCCAGAAAAACTTGTCACTCATAAATGTTGTGCCATTGTGAGAGAGAAGCTCTTCAGGCTTGCCTCCTCTCACAAACTAACCAGTTTTTATGTGTCATACTCATCATATTTTGACTCCATACTTTCTAAACTTGTCATAAAATGCTACCACATAGTGGATTGCAGTCATCACTCATGTGTGAGACCCTTAGATATCTATAGGGCAAGTTAAATTGGCTTATTTGGAACAATATAATGCAATATTCCCTTGTGGTAGAGGTATGAGGTTTTTGTTTTCTGAGAAATCAAGCAGCCCTTGACTATCTGTCAAATTCAGTGTCACATACTGTAGAATTGCCAATACACATTGATTTTGTTTGCAAAGTTTAATATGCCACAATGACCCAACATAAGATGCATGTAACAAATCAGTTTTTTGATTGCTTCATGGGGAATGCACACATGCTATTTCTCACTATTCAAATTTTGTGATAATACAAGACATTAACTTAATCGAAATTGTGGGACATGAGCTGTACATGATTCTCTTCTAGCAGTTTTTCTGCTAAATAATAGTTAGACCACTGCTAATGTCTCTAGTTTGTTTGTCAGATAATCCTGTTCAAAATTATTTAACACACAGTTCACAACACTGCTTGCTTGTACCACAGTTTTACCATTTACTTGTTTTGTTGGAATAGGCAGCACCCTATTCCTATTTCTGAAGCATCAGCTGCTAGAAAAAAGTAGAATTCATGTCAGAATGATATAGTACCCATCATTCAAACAAGCTGGCCTTGATCTTCTGAAAAACAGCTTGCTACTCAGGTGACCAATACCGATGTGACCAATACCAATGTCAATGTTTCTTTAATAGATTGGTCAACGCCATGCTATTTAGAGTCTCATCATGTTCAGATCGTCTATACAAAGAAAAAATGGTGTGAGTTGTTTAATCATCTGAGAATGTGGAAAATTGGTGGGTGCTTTTCTTTTCTCTCTATTGGGCATAATAGCTTATTGATTTATAATGTGGCCAAGAAATTTAAGTTTGGCCTTACCAAACTTAGAGTTCTGGAAATTAGCAGTAATTGCTGCATCTCTAAACAGTTGTCATACTTTTTGGAACTGGGGCTCCTATTGTGGACTGGCATGAGGGCTGTCTGTTGGTTCAGAAGTTCCCTAGTGCAACAACTAGTTTATTTCTTTTAAGAGTACAGGTCTTTTTTGTCCATGAGTTGGAGAACGGTGGCAGATTGAATGGTTCATGAGGTAAAACTTCCAATTTGCACTCACAACAATAAGTCACTCAGGCTTTTTCTCAAAAATGTTGCTATACTTGGTGAGAATACTTTGCAGATCAACTCACTGCTGATCAACAGTATGACTTGTTTCAGGTACTTTATCTTCAGTGGTTGTTAGTATGCATTTGGTGCCCATCATCTGCACTCATACCTGTGAACAGAACCAAACACAGCCTTCAGTTAAACATAACAAATTGACCTTGTAGGTACGGGGCACTGATTGTAAAATGAATGTTCCAGCAGAAAAGTCGATCATTGCATTCTTATCTGCAAGGAAATCAACACCTAGGACGTAATCATCACCAGACAGTTGACAATGAGAAAGGTGTTACACATACCTGTTCTTCAAGTTTCACTTCAAGATGGGAGCCCACAGCTCATTGTCTACAGGCTAGCATTGCTGCCTCTGGATCATGGGGTCCCAGGTTAGATTCTTGGTCAGGTTGTGCAGTTTACTCTGCCCAGTGTCTGGTTGTTTGTGCTGTCCTCATCATTTTATCTTCATCATCATTCGTAACCATGGCTAATTTGGACTGTGCAAAAACTGGGCTGTGAAAAAATTGGGACTTTGTATGGGTGCTGATGACCACGCAGTTGAGCGCCTCACTTGGCACTTTTTTGTATTCAGAAATTCGTTTGAATAGGGAGGTTGAGACTGATGTCATTTCAGGCCCAGAATCAATAACTGATATGGTATCGATTCCCTCAATATGAATCGCGATAGGTGAGTCTTTCATTATGGGCTCGAACAAAGGACAACTGTCGTGGATATCTTGTAAGTCATCACAAATGTCAATGCCATCATTGTAGTATAACATGTGAATGCCTAAATTTATGCCTCTCACAGCCCCCTTGAGCACAATGGGGCTAACTTGTCTGGTTATAATTGGAGTTCCTGTGGGTTGTAATCACCAGGTTCATCCAAACACTGGCTCTAATTATGATCCCTGAGCCATGGCGGGACCAGCGCTAGTAGTATCTCTGACATGAGTACGATCAATTTCCTAGTACAGAGGTTTGTCTTGGGGCTTGGGCAGGCTCGGGATATAAGCGAGTGCCGACCGCGAGTAACGAGAACAACGCTTTGAGAACGAAAGGCAGAGGTGCTCGAGTCGGCGACTGGTTGGCTGGCAGAAGCGAAGACGGCGTGCCTGAGGCCGGGCGTGGTTATCACGTGGTTATACTGGAGGCGTCGGTTGATGGCGGGTGCTGTGCCTGCTCTGGCAATCTTTTAAGCTGTGGATGTGCCCGCTTCCTTGGAGGAACACGCTGTTAAGGTCTTGCGAAGTGATGGTCTGACATCTTCGCAAAATCGCCCCAGCATCAAGACATCCAGTTAAATAATCTAATTACTAAGAGCTCTTCGTTTATTGTGATTGTGATCGCTCTTGGTATAGTAAGACGTAGCTGGACGAGTGATGTTATGTTTGTTTGATTTCATTTGATGCCTGTTCCTAAGCGTGTGCTCTGTTTCCGCATACTATTGATGTATTTGCAGAACGTTAGTTCATTAGCTATCATTAGCAAGTGTTTAATTTGCTTACGATATCGGTTAATCCATGTCAATATGTCCTCTGCGGGCGATCTGAGTTTTTATTTCTAAAGGTTACAGTGTTGAGCTTTGTAGGCCCACTTAAGGTGGCCAATATGTGTGTCATTAAGTTCTGCTGAGTGTCGGTTCTCTTGAGCCAGTTCATTTCCCACGCTTACCGTATTTATCGGGTACTGTTTCACTTAAAGAAAGGACTTCCGAGCGAAATTAGTTGTTGTTTAGCCTTGATTTTGTAGTGTTAATTTGCTGGTCAATCTTGAATGTTAAAGTAAAGAAAAGTTTTTTTGGGCCTCCTGTTGTCGGGTGTGGTCTGTGTTTCAGTGAACTGAGGCAGCGGGCAACCAGATTAGATTAGATCAGATTAATACTTGTTCCATAGATCATGAATACGACACTTCGTAATGATGTGGAACGTGTCAGGTTAATGAAAGATGTCTGTACAAGATATTACATTACACAAAATATTGCATGACACTAATGCTTAAGTTAGTTTTTTTCCCTCCCTTAATTTATATCGAAAAATTCAGCCAATGAGTAGAAGGAGTTGTCATCTAGAAATTCTTTTTATTTTTAAATGTTGGTTGACTATCTGTCAGGCTTTTGATGCTGTTTGGTAGGTGACCAAAGACTTTTGTGGCAGCATAATTTACCCCCTTCTGTGCCAAAGTCAGATTTAACCCTGCATAGTGAAGATCATCCTTTCTCCTGCTGTTATAGCTATGCACACTGCTATTACTTTTGAACTGGGCTGGATTATTAACAACAAATTTCATAAGTGAATATTTATACTGTGAGGTTACTGTGAGGATCCCTAGATCCTTAAATAGATGTCTGCAAGATGACCATGGGTGGGCTCCAGCAATTATTCTGATTACACGTTTTTGAGCAATGAATACTTTTCTACTCAACGATGAATTACCCCAGAATATGATACCATACGAAAGCAGTGAATGAAAGTAGGCATAGTAAGCTAATTTACTGAGATCTTCCCTTTAGATTACAAAGTTTGGCTTACAGGCAGTGGATTTCGCCTGAGCTTGTGTGTTCCTCTTTGGTAGCGTTTGCTGGGTTCACATTTCGGTGGCCTACTCGATGTGAGGTTGCAAACGGAGCCACGTCTTAGTTCGAAGTTAAGTATTACTTCCTTCATTTGGCTCCACCGTTCGTGGTTAAACTTCAGCCTTACAATCTTGGCCCTGTTTTCTGTTGTTATATATTTATGATTGTACAAAGCTGAAACTTTCTATGCCCTAAAAGCCCATCTTACAAGCCAATGGGCAGTTGAATAATTTCGTGGTTCACTCTGCAAGATTCTCTAGTCTAGTAATTTGCAAGATTGCCCAAGTTACGTTTTAATAAATATGTTCTAAGTATTCATGTTAAAATTGAGGCTGTGTGTCCACTGTTATTTTACATGTAATGTTAATGTATTGGAATTGAAAGTGTCTTAATTAACATGTCTTAACTACATTTGTTTTGTTAAAGTTATGGTCAAATTCAGCCTTCGTGGCGTTTCTCAGTTTATGGGAGATCGTTGGCTAATGATTTGTTAACTTGCTTATAGTTTTATGTAATGAGTGTTTTATGAATAATCTTGCCTGAGTGGCGTCTGTCAATTTTTATGTGAGATTGTTTTTGGTAGTTAATAAACACATCGGAATTGAAATTTTCACTTTATTGAGTCAGCCCTTCCACTCCCTATAGATGTAAAGGTTAAACAAATCAGGTGTTAAGCAAAAACGTTCCAACCCCTATTATAAATAATAATAATAATAATAATAATAGATTTACTCAAAAACTATTCAACGTAATTTAAAAAGACTTTTACAAAAACTTGTAACTGTGATGTCTGAAGCAGCTATATCTAAATGGTACTGACAACCAAATATGCACTGTGGGGTCAACATATGATTTATCTTCTTTTTTTATTGATTTACTATGTTCGCTGTTCTAAAAGTTATTTCACAAAAATAGATGACTTCAAACAAACTATATGCTACACAAAAATATCTTTGGAACTGTGTATACCTGTACAGTGACACAAATCGAGCAACATTTTCATTTGTGTGTGGCCAACCTTTTAACAAACATACTAAAAAACCTGTTACTTTCATGTATGTAAAACTACGGTGGAATAGCGGTGCCATCTTTCAATATAATATTATCATTCAATATCTATTTTTTTCTTAGAGGTATTTATCTAAACTGAAGTGACAAAAGTCATGGAGTACCTCCTAATGTCGTGTCGGACCTCCTTTTACTCAACGTAGTGAAGCAACTAGAAATGTCATGGACTCAACAGATCATTGGGAGTTCCCTGCAGAAATATTGAGCCTTGCAGCCTCTGTAGCCATCCATAATTGCGATAGTGTCGCCAACGCAGAATTCTGTGCACGAACTGACCTCTTGATTATGTCCCATAAATGTTCAATGTCAACCATTGTGGCCGAGCGGTTCTAGGCTCTTCAGTCCGGAACCATGTTTTGCTACGGTCGCAGGTTCGAATCCTACCTCAGGCATGGATACGTGTGATGTCCTTAGGTTAGTTGGGGGGGGGGGGGGGGTTATGGGCGCTCACCTTAGGTATCAAAAATGGCTCTGAGCACTAGTGCTTAGAACCAATTTGAAATGTTCAGTGGGATTCACATCTGGCGGTACAGGTAACCAAATCATTCACTCAAATTGTCCAGAATGTTCTTAAAACCAGTCGTGAAGAATTGTGACCTGATGACATGGCGCATTGTCAACCATAAAAATTACTACTTTGAGTGGCTGCAAATAGTCTCCAAGAGGCCGAATATAGCCGTTTTCAGTTAAAGATCAGTTCAGTTGGACCAGAGAACCCAATCAAATCCACTTAAACACAGCCCACTGCATCATGGAGCCACCACCAGCTTGCAGAGTGCCTTCTTGACAACTATTGTCCATGGCTTCATGGGGCCTGCGCCACTTTTGAATTCCTTATATCAGCTCTTACCAACCGAAATTGGGTCTAATCTGACCAGACTGCAGGTTACCAGTCATTTAGGGCCCAACTGATATCGTCACAAGCCGAGGAGAGGGCCTGCAGGCGATGTCGTGCTATTAGCAAAGGCACTCGCTTTCGTCGTCTGCTGCCATAGCCCATTAACGACAAATTTAGCAGCACTATCCTAACGGATACATCCTTCATACGTCTCACATTGATTTCACGCAGTGTTGCTTGTCTGTTAGGGTTGACAGCTCTACATCTACATCTACTTCTGCATCTACATCTACATCTACATGACTACTCTGCAATTCACATTTAGGTGCTTGACAGTGGGTTCATTGAACCACAATCATACTATCTCTCTACCATTCCACTCCCGATCAGCGCGCGGGAAAAACGAACACCTAAACCTTTCTGTTCGAGCTCTGATTTCTCTTACTTTATTTTGATGATCATTCCTACCTATGTAGATTGGGCTCAACAAAATATTTTCGCATTCGGAAGGGAAAGTTGGTGAATGAAATTTCGTAAATAGATCTCGCTGCGACGAGAAACGTCTTTGCTTTAATGACTTCCATCCCAACTCGCGTATCATATCTGCCACACTCTCTCCGCTATTACGTGATAATACAAAACGAGCTGCCCTTTTTTTGCACCCTTCCGATGTCCTCCGTCAGTCCCACCTAGTAAGGACCCTACACCGCGCAGCAATATTCTAACAGAGGACGAACGAGTGTAGTGTAAGCTGTCTCTTTAGTGGACTTGTTGCATCTTCTAAGTGTCCTGATAATGAAACGCAACATTTGGCTCACCTTCCCTACAATATTATCTATGTGGTCTTTCCAACTGAAGTTGTTCGTAATTTTAACCCCAGGTACTTAATTGAATTGACAGCCTTGAGAATTGTACTATTTATCGTGTAATCGAATTCCAACGGATTTCTTTTGGAACTCATGTGGATCACCTCACACTTTTCGTTGTTTAGCGTCAACTGTCACCATACAGAAATCTTTTCTAAATCGCTTTGCAACTGATACTGGTCTTCGGATGACCTTAATAGACGGTAAATTACAGCATCATCTGCGAACAGCCTAAGAGAACTGCTCAGATTGTCACCCAGGTCATTTATATAGATCAGGAACAGCAGAGGTCCCAGGACGCTTCCCTGGGGAACACCTGATATCACTTCAGTTTTACTCGATGATTTTCCGTCTACTACTACGAACTGCGACCTTCCTGACAGGAAATCACGAATCCAGTCGCACAACTGAGACGTTACCCCATAGGCCCGCAGCTTGGTTAGAAGTCACTTGTGAGGAACAGTGTCAAAAGCTTTCCGGAAATCTAGAAATACGGAATCAACTTGAGATCCCCTGTCGATAGCGGCCATTACTTCGTGCGAATAAAGAGCTAGCTGCGTTGCGCAGGAACGATGTTTTCTGAAACCATGCTGATTACGTATCAATAGATCGTTCCCTTCGAGGTGATTCGTAATGTTTGAGTACAAAACCCTACTGCAAACCGACATCAATGATATAGGTTTGTAGTTCGATGGATTGCTCCTACCACCCCTTATTAAACACTGGTGCGACCTGCGCAATTTTCCAATCTGTAGATACAGATCTATCGGTGAGCGAGCGGTTGTATATGATTGCTAAGTAGGGAGCTATTGTATCAGTGTAATCTGGAAAGAACCTAATCGGTATACAATCTGGACTTGCCCGTGTCAAGCGATTTGAGTTGCTTCACAACCCCTAAGGTATGTACTTCTAAGAAACTCATGCTAGCAGCTGTTCGTGTTTCAAATTCTGGAATATTCCATTCGTTTTCCCTGGTGAAGGAATTTCGGAAAACTGCATTCAATAACTCCGCTTTAGCGGCACAGTCGTCGGTAACAGTAGCATTGGCACTGCGCAGCGAAGGTATTGACTGTGTCTTGCCGGTTGTGTACTTTACATACGACCACAGTTTCTTCAGATTTTCCACCAAATTTCGAGACAATGTTTCGTTGTGGAACCTATTAAAGACATCTCACATTGAAGTCCGTGCCAAATTCCGCGCGTCTGTAAATTTTAGCCAATCTTCGGGATTTCGCGTTCTTCTGAACTTCGCGTGCTTTTTCCGTTGCCTCTGCAACAGCGTTCGGACCTGTTTTGTGTACCATGAGGGATCAGTTACATCTCTTACCAATTTATGAGGTATGAATCTCTCAATTGCTGTTGCTACTATATCTTTGAATTTGAGCTACATCTCGTCTACATTTGCATAGTCAGATCGGAAGGAATGGAGATTGTCTCTTAGGAAGGCTTCTAGTGACACTTTATCCGCTTTTTTAAATAAAATTATTTTGCGTTTGTTTCTGGTGGATTTGAAAGAAACGGTATTGAGCCTAGCTACAACGACCTTGTGATCACTAATCCCTGTATCAGTCATGATGCTCTCTATTAGCTCTGGATTGTTTGTGGCTAAGAGGTCAAATGTGTTTTCGCAACCATTTACAATTCGCGTGGGTTCGTGGACTAACTGCTCGAGAAAGCATTTAGGACAATCTCGGAAGATGTTCAAAACCGGTGGCAGGCAAAAAACAAGTATTTTTGCCAACATATCGAGGGAAGGTTGAAGTCCCCACCAACTATAACCGCATGAGTGGGGTATTTAGTTGTTACGAGACTCAAAATTTCTCTGGACTGTTCAGCAACTATATCATTGGAGTTTGGCGGTCGGTAGAAGGAGCCAATTATTAACTTAGTTCGGCTGTTAAGTATAACCTCCATCCATACAAATTCGCACGGAGTATCTACTTCGACTTCACTACAAGATAAACCACTACTGACAGACACAAACACACCGCCACCAACTCTGCCTAATCTATCTTTCCTGAACACCGTCTGAGATTCGAAAAAAATTCTGCAGAACTTATTTCAGGCTTTAGCCAGCTTTCTGTACCTATAGCGATTTCAGCTTCCGTGCTTTCTATTAGTGCTTGAAGCTCAGGGACTTTCCCAGCACAACTACAACAATTTACAACCACAATTCCGACTGTTCCTTGATCCAAGCACGTCCTGTATTTGCCATGCACCCTTTGAGATTGCAGCCCACCCCGTACTTTCCCGAGGCCTTCTAACCTAAAAAAACCACCCAGTCCACGCCACACAGCCTCTGCTACCCGTGTAGCCGCCAGCTGAGTGTAGTGAACTCGTGATCTATTCAGCGGAACCCTAAACCCCACCACCCTATGGTGCAAGTCTACATAGACGCCGCTGCTCTCGGTCGGTAAGCGAAGGCTGTCGGCCAGTTCGTTGTCTGTGGTGAGTGGTTGTGCCTGATATTTGGTATTATTGGCACGCTCTTGGCACTGTGGATCTGGGAATACGAAATTCCCCAACGATTTCCGAAACGGAATGTCCCATGCGCCCAGCTCCAACTACCATTTCGCGTTCAAAGTCTGTTAATTCCCTCAGTGCGGCCATAAGCACGCCGGAAACCATTTCACATGAATCACCTGAGTACAAATGACAACTCCGCCAATGCACTGCCCTTTCATACCTCGTGTACTTGATACTACCGCCTTCTGTACATGAGCATATCACTATCCCATGACTTTTGTCACCTCGATGTATTTTCTTCGTTTTTGTGTAAAATAATGTTCCAGAACCTCATAACTTCCATCGAAATAACTGAGTTATCACTGTCACAGACAGAGAGGCTTAAAACCCTAACAACACGCATTCTGGAGAACGACGGTTCAATCCCGCGTCCGGCCATTCTGATTTAGGTTTCCGTGATTCCCCTAAATCGCTTCAGGCAAACGCCGGAATGGTTCCTTTGACAGGGCACGGCCCACTTCCTTCCTCATCCTTCCCTAATCTAATGAGACCAATGACCTCGCTGTTTGGTCTCTTCACCCAAATCAATCCAAAACCCCAACAACAGATCAAAAAAGGTAAAGACTTGGCTAATATAATTTTCTGTCTGGATTGTATAAACGTTTGCCGATTATCTTCGTAAGTGCAAGTTACAAATTTAATATCTCTGCCACAGTAATGCAAATAATATTAACTAATGAAACTAAGATTCGAAAGTGGGCAGAAATGATTCTAACATAATAATTTCAATATATGTACATTGGGGGCAGAGTAGTATCTAAGTTTGATTTTACGCTTCCAATATGCAACATTCACATTCAAACGTAATTTTGAACAGATTTTGGTACCTATAAATATGAGATTTGTTTTACTGACTGTAGATATGCAATTGTCTCTCTCTTTACGAATATGGAGACAACATCAGAGAAAGTAAGTTCGGGTTCAGCAGTAGTAACTGAGAGAGAGGGTAGATATGAAAGAACGTATCAAATAGCCAAGGAGACAGTGTTTTAGGAAAGGAAGGACAAACCTAATGTGAAGATAGAAAGTAAAGACAGGACTCTATTAAGATACCCACGTGAAATTAAGGATGGATGGAAACAGTACACTAAAAGTCTGTATGAAGGTCTTCTGATCTGAAAACTGAGAAGGATGACGCAGTAAATGAAGAGGAAAGGGAATACTTTAACCTGGGGTTAGCAGTGAATAAGACTTTGGAGGAAATGAAAAAAAAAAAAAACGTGATGTGGACGATCTTTCAGAAAAAATCTTAAGGGATTTAAGAGGAAGAGCGGAAAAGGAACTGATCTCTCTTTTCAGTTACATCAGCGACGAAGGGGAATATTCAGAGGACTTTCTTGTTCCATAATAGTCCCAATCCCAAAGAGGATGAGTTCTGAAAAGTGTGAACAACGCAGGAGTACTAGCCTAATATCGCAGTCAGCAAAAGTTCTTCTTAGAGTTGTGAACAGAAGGCTGTCCAGAACGCTAGACGAAGAAGAATAACAGTAAGAAGAAGAAGAAGAAGAAGAAGAAGAAGCACTTGGAGAGGAGGAATATGTGAGATCTGATCTTCTTCCAGTATGTACAACGCTCAATTTACTTACCGGACTGCTGCTAGGTGAGGCTGTCGACAAGCGCCGACATTTCAACAGGTACACACTCTGTCATTTTCAAGGCAAAACTGCTGCAAATATGCACTGTGCAAGACTATTTAAAACTTCAGTCTGCAGAGAAATTCCGGAAAGCGTGCGCGCACCTTACACACTAGCACCACCACACAACAAAAGATGACCGACGTCCCAAGTTGTCGAAAGTGAAAATTGATAAACAACAGGTGAAATGCCATTGACTCTGTCCATCTGTTTCCGCCCGCCCCCCCCTCCCCCGCCCCCACGGCCGAGGACATCATTCGGTTCCTTACCGTTGTACTCCAAAACAGCCACCCTTTTCAGCACCCCCACACCTTCCAACAAATCGCCCTTGCCGCCTCCTCCGTTTTCAACCTGAACAACTTTGCCACTTACTCCCACAGCCAAGCCCACTTCACCTCCACCTGCCTCGACACCCTAGTTTAAACCTCTTCCCTTCCCTCTCTTCCCCTCCCCCTCTCTTCCCGCCATGGCGCGGCACGAGTATCACATCCTCTTCTAGAACATTCGCTCCTTCTGTTCCAACAAATACCTACTCATGCACACCCTCTCCCACCACCAGGTCGACAACTTCCTCTTGAACGAAACCTTTCTCCACCCCCACCATTCTGTTCGCACCTCTCCCTATATCCTCCATGCCCTGACGCTCCTGGTCCTCGTGTGTAGGGTGGAGTCGCGATTGGCCACCTTAAGCATATCCCCGTCAGGCCACAACCTCTCCTCAATGACCCCACAAAACACCTTATCCTCAGCTTCTTCTTCCCCTCCCTCAATGTGCCACCATCTATGTTCGCTCTACTGGTCCTCTTCCTTATGACTTCATCTCGCACATTGACCGCACATTCTCCACCGACCTCAGCATCCATAGCCATTCTCCTGCTGCCCTTCGGTGGTGGCTTCAGTTCCTCTCCACGATCCAAGGCGACCTTGTTCTCCTTCCCCAGCACACCCGACCAGAAAGTGACACCACCCCAGATGTTGTCATTGCCTCTGCCAACCTCCTTGGGCATATCGCCATCGCCATCCTTGACAGGTAGCGATCACTTCTCTGTCCTTATCACCACAACATCTGCTCATTGCCCCCTCCAGCTCCCCACCCTGTACCCCCTCCCAACGTCATCCATGACTACCACCATGCCAACTGGGATGCCTACTGGGATCCATCACCACCCAGGTTGAAAGCAATCCTCTTACTTATCGCCATCCTGACGACATCATCCATGCCTCGTCCTTCCTTCAGAAGTTAATTACTGATGCAATGGAGGCCCATGTTCCTACTAAAACCATCCACCCCCTCCGTCCCACTCTCCTTCCATGGGCTGTCCTCCTACTCCGTGAATCCCGCTGCCTCCGCTCCTTCCTGCCCACTCTTGACAGGGATACACTCCAACACGACACGTACAGAACCTTATTACAGCAACGAAACGACGAAACTGGTGCCAGACCTGCACATGACTGAACGACACCCTCCCTACCAACTCCTCCAAGTACTGGTCCGCCTTCCATCGCCTTAGTGGTTCCCATTCCGCTCCCCACTACCCCCTTCTCCATAATGACCACCCCCTTCCTGACGACAGAGTAAGGCCAACCACTTCACATCTTTCCGAGGTCTTCTCCATCCCAGATGATTCCCAGTTTGATTACTCTCTTTTCCCCACCATCATGGAACGTGTCGATACCTCAGTCGCTCCACTTGCTCCTAGTGTCCAGTACGTGGGGCAGTTGCCCCCCTCCAACATCAACACTCCAATCACAGCACAAGACATTATACTTATCCTCCAGTCCAAACGCAACACGGCCCCTGGTCACAACTGTGTCACCTACTGCCACCTTAGAGAAAGCCCCTATTCCTTCCTGACTGTCCTTGCCTATCTCTATGACGTCATCCTCTCTACCGGCCTCTACCCTGACCTGTGGAAGACTTCCCACGTCCTCTTATTCCTCAAACCCAACAAACTCCCTTCTGCTGTCTCTTCCTATCGTCCCATCTGCCTCACCTCCATCTTCAGTAAGGTCTTCAAATCCATCCTCTCTCGCCGTATCCATCAGCATCTTAATCAACACCACCACCTCCCCTTACCCAGTGTGGCTTCCGGCCCTCCTTCTCCGCTGAAGACCAACTCGTTAACCTCGTTCACCTTCTCTCCCTCCAGCTCAACTCCCTTCGCTCTGTAATTTTTGTTTCGCTCGATCTCCAAAATGCCTATGCCAGTGTATGGCATCCCAGTCTCCTCTTTAAAATTCAAACCTCCGTCATGGCTATTAATTTTGTCCATTTGGTCGCTTCCTTCCTCACACGCCGTCCTTCCTATGTCACCTTCCACAACACCAACTTCCATATCTTTTCTTCCACTTCTGGCGTCCCCCAAGGCTCTGTCCGCTCCCCTCTCCTTTATCTCTCGTATATGGCTGATATGCCCAAGCCACCCCCACCTGTCTACCTTCTCCAGTTTTCTGATGACACCGCCTTCCTGGCTCTCTATCCTATCCTTCAATGGTCCCAACGCACCCTCCAAACCCACCTTCACCCGTTCACTACTTGGTGTTAACAGTGGTTCCTCCGTCTCCACCCCTCCAAAATCCAGGCAATCATCATAGGCCACACCACCTGCTCCTTCCATCTCCATGATTTCTACCTCACCCTTTATGGTCGTCGCATCCAACTCACCCCCACCCTGGGTCTCACCCTCGACCGTCACCTCACCTAGACCCCTCACCTCCAGAACATTCAGCAGAAAGCCAATTCCCACCTCCGCCTTCTGAAACTCCTGTCTGGCCAGACATGGGGATTGCATCCTTCCATCATCCTCTACACCTACAAATCCCTCATCTGTCCTATCGTCTGTTATGCCAGCGTTGTCTGGATCTCCACACCCGCCATGCGCTCCACCTTGCCTTCCGTATCCTCCTTCCTTCCTCCACATGGCTCCTGTATGAACTCATCCCCTTCCCCCAACTCCTCCTGTTCCTTCAACATCTCCGCATCCTTGACATTGTCCGCAGTCTTGATCCCCCCAACCACTGGTTTCCTCCTTCCTCTCCACCCCCCGCCCTCTTCTCGACAACTACCGCTGAGAGCGCAGATCGTCGAGCGTGCCGACGCGCGATCTCTCGTGACTTTGGATATATCGCCTGCGTGCAAGTCAACGTTAGCTGCCTCGTCCTGAGTGCCAACGGCTTAAGGCTAAGTTCGGATGTAACGTGCGTTGACGTTCGCTAACACGCGATGGAATTTCAAAAGAGTTCAGATGACGAGGAGCAGAGCGCGTTAGTCGCTGCAGCTACGTTCGCAGTCTCTTTCGGTTTCAGTTATCTTGCAAGCGATTTTTCAGTGGCGGAGATACACAATTCACACGAAATTGGAAAATATAGTACATCTGGGATAAATCGTCAAGTACGTAAATTTATCTGGATGAAATTAAAAGACATGGTGATGCTAAAAGCAAATGGATTGATATATCTCAAGGATTTGGATAGTACGCAATGTTTCTTCATTTCACCGGAGTTCTCGATGGTAAAAATGTCAGAATAAAAAATCCACTACGTTTAAGTTCTTATATTTCACTTATAAACTTTTTTTCTGTAGTGCCATCGGCGCTATGTAACTCTGAACATCGCTTTATCTGGGTAGACACATTAATGGAAAAGACAGCGACACAGAGATTGTATTACGTAGGAACAAATGGTTCAAATGGCTCTGAGCACTATGAGACTTAACTTCTGAGGTCATCAGTTTCCTAGAATTTAGAACTACTTAAACCTAACTAAACTACAGACATCACACACATCCATGCCCGAGGCAGGATTCAAACCTGTGACCGTAGTGGTAGCGCGGTTCCAGACTTTAGCGCCTAGAACCGCTCGGCAACACGTATGAACAGCATTGTACAATCTTAGAGTAAATCTAAACAAAGACTTTTAACGGAAAACCACGATAGGACACTCATTTACGTGAGTGTAGGTGATGAAGCATTTTGGCTGGTAGAAAGTTTAATGACTCCATACGAGGAAAAGCGGCTGATATTTAACTATCGATTACCTTTAGCGCATAGGTATGTTGAGCGCACTTCCAGCATAGCTTGTAATAAGCGGAGAATATCACATCGTTCATGAGCTATCAGTGTGGATTGTGTCGAACACAATGTAAAAGTGAGTACAACACTTCCCAGCTGCGTTGAAATGAGTGACGGATTTCAACAAAAAGACATCGCCCTGTTAGAAGGAAATCCGAACAAGGATAAATGCTACACACAATGGACTGCCCACTTCATTAGCGGATAATGTTCGGGTTAAATTTACGAACTGTTTTTTAATTACTTGGCACAAAGAGCAATCACAGCTGTGATACTACATTTCAACTGATGAAAACCCCAACAGCTGCTTCAAAATGATTTGGCGATCACAACCAGTGTCAGTGTGTTGGTGTTATGTTGACGAGTTGCACAAGGGATTAATCTGACAAGTACCCTTTGGGTCGTGCAAGCGTCAATTTCCATCCCACACTACTACAGAAGTCAGACAGACGCTCCTAACATACCAAAAAGAAATGCCTGAAAAACTTTAAGCAATAAATATCTTCTGGAGCCGTCCGCTGTAAGGAAAAGACACAAAAATATTCTATTTTCTTACGTAAGCAGTGGGATACATGGGTACTGAAGTACTGCTAGTTAGTGCAAGGAAAACATTAAACGAACGGAAAATATTATTTATTGCAAAATTTAAGAAAAATCAAATGAAACTTTTATTTATGAACTGATACACAAGTTTCTGGGTTCTTTTCAGAATAGAAGGTTACCTCTTATGGATAGGAATCCTGTTAATGACATTAATATTCAAAGTGTGTGAAAGCTCTTTTATCCCTTTTCTTTAAGAATGTTATTTACTCGGCAGAATGGCTGAGAGCCGCGCCTACTCAACTTGAATAATTATCCGATTGAATTTTTCTAAGTACAGTCGAGGCTGTCGCGTGAGAAATGTAATGAAGTGACGTGAATGACGTACGTTATTTCTAATGAAGGGAAGATGGGGCTCGCCTACGCTGCAGCACACAATACCGTGAGCTGCGATGACTGCCGCCTGTGTCGTTCGCCGCTGAAAAATAACAAAACTATCTCTTTCTATCTGGACTGATCTTCGCCAGTCGAACTCTCACTACGTCTTGATGAAGTCAAGGACTCCTGTCTGGCCCTTGTCTAACTATTGGCATGGTACTCCGGTCAGATAACTAGTCGACCGCGATGCCACTCAATGTTTACTCGCAGGCGCTAACTAATACTCTGTGTTCACACCGCACATTAAGTGTTGCGGGCATCACAGTGAATAATCGCGAGCGACTCAATATAGGGCATCTTTCCGATTCGCTAGCGACAGAGGTGCTCTCTCAGTGCAGTACTGAGCACAGATTTTGTTCCTCGCTCTCTGCGTACACGTACGAGCGCACTCGCTTCCGCTACGTGTTCCCGCTACACCGGAACGTCTTCTCTCCACGCAAAAAGCGAAAGGGTATATCATACACTGTTTGGCCCTCACTCCTCCGGCTCATTGCGTCAGAAATAGTCCACCAATCAGCGTTACTCTTACAAATGGGAGAATGGCTAAGCCGACCAATCCGGAAATATATAGCATCTGCGTTAGGCGTTTACTGTCCACTTGGGAGAACTCTGAAATTTCGCACTAGGTCCGTCAAAAAAATGCGAATGCTGGGGCTCTCCCAAACAATACAGCGGGTTTTGCTTTTAAGGTGAACACGCAGGCCATTATCCCTTTTCTCTGGCAAAAACTGTTTTTGTCCATGGGCGGTCGGCCGGCCGGTGCAGCTGCATGCTAACCAACCCTCCTACAGACTTTCCAGTTGGTTCGTTGCCTCCACCGAACAAAAAATGTCTGTGGCCATCGTGTCTTGAATGTTTGTGTACGGCAGTCTCGACTTTTTAATCTCGGTGCGCACTTGCAATTTATTTATTATATCTACATAGCGATTAAATGGAAAATGTGTAAAATTGACTCTACCCTATCGATTTTGGGTTCGAATGAGACGTCTTGATACGCAGAATACGATGGTGAGGTCGGAAGGTCAGGAGACCGCGCCGCCTTACACTAGTTTCATGACAATATAGTCACACCTTCAGGTGACAAACTGTTGATCTGAAGACGATACAAAAATCAACCAAAGTGTACCGAATTGATGTATTATCATAGAGTATACCATAGGATCCCGTATTTGAGTCGAATATCTGAAGGAGTTGTCAAAGCATTGCGTCCAGAGAACATTATTCCTATTTTTTCGTACCTAAGAACCTTGGTGCCTCCGTTAGACGATTACATCGATAGGTCGTGTGGTGAACCAAAGTGTTTAGGATCTTTGGTAGTGTTAACTCTGCCGCATGGAGCACGGGCAGAGGGAGTCTGGCTGGAGTAGGCGCTGGAGGAGGTGTGTTGTGTGACGCTCCCTCGAGTTGCCGCGCTTTCGGGGTCTGGCAGCATGTAATTGCGCTCGACTTGCTATGATAGTTTCTGACACGGTGTCGCGGACGGGAAGCATTAGCTGGCGCACATCAAGAGCTCGTTTCGCCTGGTGACAGTGTCGAGAAGAAGGCGCGCCAACATCCAGCTTCTGCGACGGCCGACAATAAGTGACTGTCGCCACCTCCTCGACCGACGACTTCAGATCTTCAATCAACCAACAAGGAAGACTGGAAGCACGTAAAGTTTTAGAACTGTATGGCAGACCTCAGATTTTAAAATTGTTGCATCACAAAATTACAGCAACTAGCATGAACCTTTGTTGCTCATTGTCCCAATTGCATCACCAAGCATGGTCCTTTCCTTTTCCGAAATGAACCCGAGTGTCGTTGAAGTTCAGATGCCAGCATTAAAGTAATATCATTCCATTTCACTGCTTTAATTTCAAAGTTCAGTTAAGGTATTCATAGCTGGCTATAATATTTAGATTACACAAGCACAAATTAAGAGTGCTAGTTTTGTTAGGATATTTTAGCTTACCTGTGACTGCAACTCAGCTTGGTACGTACTAAATGTTACTATTGTTAATTGTTCAGAATCATTTAATTCAATTTCGAAGTTAAATCTCTTATTTCTAAATTGCGTAGATTCAAGTAGCCTTTGAAATGATTGTTGAGGCAGCCCAAGACTAACCTTATTTTACTGAATTTCGTAGTGCTTCAGAAACAAATCTCACTATTAATTTCAGTTACCGAGCGAGGTGGCGCAGTGGTTAGCACACTGGACTCGCATTCGGGAGGACGACGGTTCAGTCCCGTCTCCGGCCATCCTGATTTAGGTTTTACGTGATTTCCCTAAATCGCTTCAGGCAAATGCCGGGATGGTTCCTTTGAAAGGGCACGGAAGATTTCCTTCCCAATCCTTCCCTAACCCGAGCTTGGGCTACGTCTCTAATGACCTCGTTGTCGACGGGACGTTAAACACTAACCACCACCACCACCACCTAATTTCAGTTACTAAATTAACTTTCAAATTTCCGGTTTTATTAGTTCTTTTGCTAAATCAAGTCAGAGTGTAGCGAAATTTATTACTTCTGACAAACTTTCAGTTTTCACACGACACGTGTCAACCTTCAGTTGCCACGCTTTTAGTGCTAATTATATGTGCAATAACCTTTCTTTTTCAGTTATTATAGTAGTTGTCCATAGGACTGGCGACCGTAATTTTCCCCAAATCTCAAATATCTAATTAACGCCAACCAAATTGTTAACGTAACGATCGCACATTTACTTTCTTTATTAACTTTACCCCTTTTCAAAATTAATTTCCACCGATTTCATTTGCATTTTTCCTTTCATTTAGATGTAACCCTTTCCTCCCTCTTTACCGACAGATTAACTTCGGTGACGATTGCTTTTCCCAAATTTCCATTAGGTACATGCAGTTTAATTTTTCACTGTCATTAAGGTCGATAACTGAGGGGGAGGTTACAAGCATTTAAGGTAGATTATACAGTGACTGTGTTATGGTATTTTATATATTTTTACGCAAACTGAAGTTGGAGGGCGAGAAAGGAAAGGAAGGGGAAGGGACAATTGATGGTAGCTGCATCAGGATCGTACGCAGAATCAACGGTGACGAGTGAAAATGTGTGGCAGAGCGAAATTCGAACGCGGGATCTCCTGCTTGATAGGCAGTTGCATTAACCATTGCGCCACCCAGACACAGTCTAATGACCTTTTGAAGGTTAAACAGCTATTCATAATTGGACAAAAACCATTGGGACATCTACTGTTTATCGTTTGGAGTAAATTACAAATTTTTCCCGCATCGGGATGTTATTCCCATCATTCTGCTCTATTTTAAACTGGAGTGCCGACCTCTTGACGGTTTAAAGATTTATCACACTTGGAAAAAGAATATTCGGTCTTCTACTGACTATCATTTAGGTTAAATTACAATTCTTTATCTCTGAAGATGTGAGTCTGACGCTGCGACACTAGCTGGATCAGAAATAAAGGTTTATCACACAGCTCAAGCGGTCATGTTCATCATGGTTCAATTCTACAGCTATGGATGCGCACAATACAAAATTTGCTGCTTGGGGATTTCCAATAACAAAGTAGGAGTGAAGTCCACAGAAGGTCATCTCTACAGTGGAAATTTGGGACTTTCAACTCGAAATCGGAGAAGACAAATGATGATGAATTTTCTTAACAACCGACCGAAAAGTTAGGAGGAATGGAACTGGACGAACTCTCGATAGAAATTACCAGCGGTATTGAACCGTTTATACTACATAGACATATTTTACAAGAGAAATCCGAAAAGCAAGTAGATATGGAAAAGCCCCGACGGCACGGTTATGAGTAAAGTAGATTACTAGGGCACGTCCTCACATCGAACAACCGAATTTGTTCAGCTTTCGGAGTCATAAATCTCTGCTACACTTGTAGCAATCATAGGCTGTTAAAGCCAGGAACCACCATCAACACTCAACTTGGGAGTAAAGATATGACTGGAGGAAAGATCCGACCAACAATAAAAGAGTTGAAAGAGAAAAGAAAGTAATTTCAACAAACGCATAAACAAGAAACTACCAATGGAAAAGTGAAGAAGAATGGAACTGAATGAACTCGCGATAGAAATTACCAGCAGTATTTGAACAGCAGCAAAGAGAGTTTGTGCTCTCCAAAAACAGAGAAATCCGAGATGCAACCTCGAAACAGAACAGCTTACAGAGAAATGCGAAACACTGATAGAGTCGCATCAAAATACAAAGATCTCAACAAAAACGTAAAGAGAAGGTGGTCAGAAGAAATAATTGAATGCAAAAGACAAGACTGTTCGAGGAGCTCATCAAAATCAGTTTGAACATGAGAGTCCTTTTTCCAGTCCATCGTAAAGCTACGTTATCATCCACAACATTCGGAATGGTGGAGGAGAAGTTGTTACTGAAAGAAACAAAATTATAATAACTGTCGAGAGCGTTTTCATCAGAAGCTCTACAGAGAGTCAATGATAAGGCAAAGCGTGCATGATTAATCACGAAAAATTGTTATGAATGAAGAACTGGAACCTATCGATAAAAGGTGAGAACACTAACGTCGAGAATTACAGACATGTTAAGCTTTTATTTACATTTTACAAGTTACCAACAAAAATCATTACCAACTATCTGAGTAAAAAATGCGACTTTTTCGAGCCAGTCGAACAAGCGAGATTCAGAAAAGAATAGGTACAAATTGCGGAGACTATCCGTAGGCTGCAGATCCTTGATGCCAAACTACGACTACTTCAACAGGGCTATTGTTAGCCAGGTTATAACCCAGAATTATTTTTTATCTGTGAAAAAATACTCAACAGTGTGTGAATAGCATCAACACTCGTGCACCCCTCACGCAACACAGACCCATTATATGCTGGCTCTGTTCATCGTCCTCCCTACTTCCCACGTTTCGACTGTGTTGAACGCCAGGTCTTGTAAAACTGGGACATAACACTCAGAGTAGTTCTCTGTCAGTGTACGTACAGCTTGGATATGGTCATCAGTACTGAATCCTCTGGCCCGCCCGGCTAGCCGCGCGGTTTAAAATTGTAAATTTGTGGTAATATCTTGTGGGACCAAACCGCTTAGGTCATCGGTCCCTAAGCTTACGCACTACTTAATCTAAGTTAAACTAACTTATGCTGTGGACGACACACACACCCATGCCCGAGGGAGGACTCGAGCCAGCCTCCGACGGGGGGGCGGGGGGGGGGGGGGGGGGGGCGGGGGAGCCGCGCTGACCGTGATAAGACGCCCTAGAGCGCGAGGTCTACCACACTGCTTCCCAAGCGGGAAGGCGTGCCGGTTCCCGGTGCAAATCCCCCCGGCGGATTAGAGTCGAGGTCTGGTCTGCCCGCCAGCCTGTGGATGGTTTTTAAGGCGGTTATCCAACTGCCTCGGAGAATGTGGGCTGGTTACCCTTACTCCGCCTCAGTTACACTATGTCGGCGATTGCTGCGCAAACACTGCCTCCTCATACCACGCAAACATCTGGGGTTACATTCGTCCGGTACGAGACGTTCCCGGTGGGGTGGGGTGGGGTGTGGGGGGTAAGGGGGGTGTCCACTGGGTGCCGAACCGCACAGTAACCCTGGGTTCGGTGTGGGGCGGCGGTGGAGTGGGTGGACTGCTGTGGCCTGTTATGGGGTTGCGTACCTCTGAGGGCTACGGCGGAACGAAGCCTCTCCATCGTTTCTAGGTCGTGGGTTTAATACATAATACACTGAATCCTTTTCTGAATCCCTTCTGTTAGATTGTGTGGAAAGTCAAATTTGTGACTCAGGCTATTGGTAACGATTTTTGTTAGATGCTTGTAAAACATTGATAAAAGTATAATTCTCGGTTTTCATACTGTTACCTTTTTTGACAGGGAGACTGACTTATTCATTTTTCCATGACTCTGGAATCTCCCCTTCCTCTACACATTTGTTTAATAGGATGAGGAATGTTCCTTCGTCTCTCCACCAATTTTAAGCATTTCTTACATGACCTGTTTTTGTTTGGCTCCTCACAAGTCTTGAGTATTTTCAGATGTTATTCCTTTTCAGTTTTATTGTTAGGTTCCAATTCTTATGATCTCACAGTTATTACAAACTTTCGTGATTTGTCATGCAGGGTTTTACTTGATGGTGATTGACTGTCGAGCTTCCGATTAACAAATTCTCCTCGGTCGTTCCGAATGTTGTGGATGATAAGCTTGCCTTCTGATTGGCTTGAACGGAGGACTCACGTTCAAATTGTTTTTCATGGTCTCAATGCGTCTTGTGTTTTGTGTTCCATGACCTCTTCTGTACGCCTCCTCTTTGCGTTTTTGTCGAAGTCTCTGTATATGGATGCGACTCTGTCAGTGTTTCGCCTTTCCTGTCTCAAGGTTGAATCTCGGATTTTTCAGTTTTTGGAATGCACTAACTTTCTTTACCGTTGTTCGAATACTGCTGGTCACAGCAGTCGACGGTTCGTTCTGTACCATTCCTCATCTCTGATGGTTGCTAAGGAAAGTCGTAACCATTTGTTCTCTATGGTTTCACTTTGAAAGTTCCAAATTTCCAAGGAATCATTTTCTGTGGACTTCACACCTGTAAATGTATTAATAACGCCTAGTATTAAGGAAAATATGGTAGTTTCTGAATTTTTTGGTATTGTCAGATCGTCATAGAACTGTTATAGTTCTTCATCGGCTGAGATGCAAGTAGTTGCGTAGGCACAAATTATTTGAAGGCTAATCTTGCATTCAGCTGAAGAAACACGTAGGCCACGCTGTCTGAAATAGACATGGTCTCGGTGATAAGGTGCTTCCTCCTGCTGTGAATTCTCCAATATGCGAAATTGCGTCTGAGTTTTTCTGTGATAGGAGGTGCTCAGATTGGAGGACAGTAATCGCTTTGCCTCTGAGTCTCGTGTCACTGATTCAGAACATGACCAGCTTGTTCTGCAGTTCATATTCCAAACAGCCGAGATCTCCTTTTGTGTTTATTTTGTACTTTAAGCTTATTAGACAATTTTTTAGCCCCACTCCCCCTCCTCTCAAGCATAAGCCATGGAGCAGACTGAAATTTCAGTATGAGTTTTCCGAGTCTCCAACTCTGCTTGCCTGAGGTGTGCTTGTTTTCAACATATTTGTTCAGGGAAGGTTTGGATCTTGTCTTCATGTGCAGGTCCATTGTGGGTTGAGAAGAGGTGGAGGGAGGTGTAGGAATTAATAGATACCTGTATAGATAAGGGATTTATAGTGTATTCCCATCCAGATTTGCAGATGAGGAAGAACAAGTGCTCGTACAGGGCAGGGTCGCCGCTCCCTGAGACGTTTCTGCTCCTGCGGGGTCATGAGAGGGAACCACCCTTCACAGCCGTCACATCTACAATGCTTAGCAGCTTATTTTTACTAAATATTTCACTAAACGTTTATTTATAAGTGTCTCATGTTTACAACAGAGGTGTTCTGTGTAGCTGAAAGTATTCTTCTCCCCACTAATCAACTCAGTACAGGTATGGTGCCAATGTTAGTCATTTGCAGTGCAACATGGTCGTCTCAACGTGTTGTCCTTTAATATTTGTGCCCCCCTTTTCAGCGTTTTTTTAATAACATTACTTTGCCGGTTCCTTTAACCAAAATTCTACTTGTATTGTAAGATATAAGCTCTGCATTATAGACAGAGTTCAGTAAAGTGAATACTGCTTACTTACCACACACGATGCGACTAACTCCGTAAGACTGTGACGACGACCGTTCTCTCAAACTAATTGGAGAAAATGAGCTATTTTATTTTCATGGTAACTGTAGTTTTTGCATGTACGGATGTTGATGAACTAGAAAACATTTATAAGCAGCTGAAAATAGTAAAAAAAGAGCTGAATCCATGTTTAATACACGCGGCTGGCTGCATTCTCTTTGCGATGCCCCACCCAGATTTAGCCTAATATGGATACTTGTTCGCCTATAACGGACTGTGAACCGTGATTGACTCCTGAATTTTTGTGGGCGGACACTCGCATGTGGTAAGTAAGCAGTATTCACTTCACTGAACTCTGTCTGTCATGCAGAGCTTATATCTTACCACCAAGTAGAATTTTGGTTAAAGGAACCTACAAAGTAACGTTATTAAAAAACACTGAACAGGGGGGCACACATATTAATGGACAACACGTTTAGAGGATGATGTAGCACTGCAAATGACTAATATGGACATCATGCCTGCACTGAGATAATTAGCGGGAAGAAGAGTGCTTTCATCTACACTAAACACCTCTATTGTAAACATGAGACACTTACAAATAAATGTATAGTGAAATATTCAGTAAAAATAAGCTGCTAAGCATGAAAGATGCTTATCTACTGTGGTGGTGCTTTTATTAGTAATGTACGTAGTAATCATTACTTTCGTATTATTTCACAATATCTGATAATTCAGTATAGAAATGTGCTTTGTATCATTATTAAAACATTAGACCTTATGACTACACTTTCATTAAACAAAAAAACACTGTACCCTGCACTTTATCAAACTGGAAGCTACTTTCGTCACATGCAAATAAATTTATGAAATCATGTAGACTAAAGTGCCACCACAGTTATTTTCTGTTGTAGGTAAGAAAATTACACAGTACATTTTGGTGTCTTCTTCTGCAACATTGCTGAAAATTTGTAGTAATATCTATAGCGAAACAGCTGGTTGTTGTGTACACAGTTCCGCGTAGTCAGCGCGTACACAACTTTCCCACTAGAGCGCGCCCCACTAAGCACAATAGCGCAGGCGCAGCGCTCGTCCATCTCCGCACTACGAGATGGCGCTGCCTTAGAGACGGACCAAATTTTGCTTCCGCCGATCCGCGTATTCATATGTAACGCAGCCAATGAGATTGCTACTAACATAAAACCTTTTCTCCTCGCGGATCACACTCGCGCAGTGATACATGAACGCACGAGGTATTATGACGAGTGTACAGACCTCTGATTAGTCAGTCTGTATTTGTCTGCGCCAGTCTGCATTTGTCTGTACCAGTCTGTACGAGTTCTACATTTGTCTGTACCAGTCTATAGTCAAGTTTCAGTCTGCGCCTAATAAGATTACCATATTCCTGTACATAGCCATGATTATAAATGTATAGACACTTTTGTCAAGTATCAGAGATAAATGTGAGAATAAGATTAACGTACCAATACCAAAGG
Organism: Schistocerca gregaria; assembly: GCF_023897955.1. Classification (NCBI taxonomy): domain Eukaryota; kingdom Metazoa; phylum Arthropoda; class Insecta; order Orthoptera; family Acrididae; genus Schistocerca; species Schistocerca gregaria. The sequence goes on along the minus strand of NC_064925.1, from coordinate 446,614,192 downwards.
AACTTCAGATTCTCAATTGTAAATAGGATCCAGAACCAAATTAAGTAATTTTTATGCTTGTTATTATTTTAATAAGTGTGTGTGAAAATTAATCAAGTTCTGTTTAAAGTTGGTCACCATCAATCTGATACTCTAAGCGTGCAAGTGTTATTTCTATTGTCTGACCTAACGGCAGAAGATAAACACGCCACGATAAGACCACGAGACATATTGCTGGCACTCGCCTACTTCGTTAGAGCGACAAGTCAAATAACTGACGGTGTGGGTACTGAAGGTCTTACAGTACGCACACCACTCTGGTAAAATTCTCTGGAAACACTACGATGTTTTACTCAGTGACGCCAGTAATAGAAATTTAGAACACTTTATATTCATAACCAGCTCATATAACTTCACAAAAAGAGAAAGAAGGTCATAACCTTCACCACATATCGTCCTGGTATGAATCTGTTACACACAGATACACTGAATACCACTGAAAAATATATACTTTAGTCTTTTAACAGGTGGTGACCACTGCTTATAACCTCTAACGAGAACTGTTACAGTGCGGTGAATTTGCAGCTTCTAATTGTGGCTTAGACGTCGTAGCACTTTCTATCTCCATACTTGGCCAGCACAGTAGATCGTGTTGCAACTTAGTGCATGCCGTTAACCAGCATACTGCATTTTCAAGCATATTTCTTGGACAAGAGCTGCTTAAAACGCTGCAGAATTAATAGTAGAAAGTACTTTGTCTCGTCCACCTGAGGCTTATAGAGAAATATGCTCAATTTTGCCCTACCCGCCAAAAAAAAAAAAAAAAAACGTAATAAAGGGGCTCGCCATTTCACGTCTGCAGCTGGTGGTCTAGTGGCTAGCGTTGTTGCCTCTGGATCACGGGGTCCCGGGTTCGATTCCCTGCCGGGTTGGGGACTTTCTCTGCCCGAGGAATGGGTGTTTGTGTTATCCTCATAATTTCATCCTCATCATCATCATCATTCGTCACAGTGGGCTCGATTGGACTGTGCAGAAAAATTGGAGTGTGAAAGAACTGGGACTTTGTACAGGCACTGATGACTGCGCATTTGAGCGCCGCACAAAACCAAACATCATCATCGTCATTTCACATGTAACTCGAGACTCTCTCAAGAGCACTTCTATTTAGAGAATGTTCTAGTGAGTAAAAGGGCGGTAATTTTGCCGCCACAATCCTTCCACGAGGAAGGCTGAGGCAGCAGGCACCCAAGCGCAGGGGTTTCCTTTAGATTACAAGTTTGACTTACAGGCGGTGGACTTCACCTGAGCTCGGGTGTTCTTCTTCGGTAGCGTTTGCTTGGTTCACGTTTTGGTGGTCTATTCGACGTGGGGTTGCAAACAGAGCCACGTCTTGGTTGGAAGTTAAGTATTACTTCTCTCAGTCGGTTCCACCGTTCGTGGTTAAACTTCGGCCTTACAAGCTTGTACCTTGCTTCTATTATTACACTTTTATCATTGCACAAGGTTGAAACTTTCTGGCCTAAAGTCTATCTTACAAGTCAAAGTGCGTTTGAATCATTTCGGGGTCGCGCTGTAAGGCTGACCAAGTTGTAAATATGTTTTAAGTATTCGTGTTGAAGTGAGGCTGTGTGTCAAATGTTATTTTACAGATAACTTTAATTGAAAGGGTCATAAACAATGTGTCTTAACTAGAGTTGTTTGTTAAAGTTATTGAAATGTTCACTTTATTGGGTCAGCTCTTCCACCATCTTTAGATTTAAGGATTAAACAAAACAGCTGTTAAGTGATGGCGTACCAGTAGCGTTTGAGTGTGACCCAGACCCCACCGAGCTATGGATCCAAGTTGTCAACAAGACACTGTGCAAGCTTGTGGCGGCTCCGTAATGGTGTGGGCTGTGTTTACATGGAATGAACTGGATACTCTGCTCCAACTGATCCGATGATTGACTGGACATGACCATGTTCAGCCATTCATGGACTTCATATTTCCAAACAACGATGGAATGTTTATGGATGACAACGTGCCGTCGTCACTGGACCACAATTGTTCGTGATTGGTTTGAAGAAAACTTTGGACAATTCGAGAGAATGATATGGCGACTCAAATCGCCCGACATGAATCCCATCGAACTTTTATGGGGCATAAAAGAGAGGTCAGTTCGTGCAGAGAATCCTGCACCTGCAACACTTCTGCAATTATGGACGGCTGTAGAGGCAGCATGGCTCAATACTTCTGCTGGGGACTTCCAGAGAGAAAGCACGGTTCAGTAGTTCTGATGGGGACTTTCAACGACTTTATGAGTCCACGCTAATTGGAGTTGCTGTAAAAGGAGTTCCGACACGGTATTAGGAGGAATCCCATGACTTTTGTCTCTTTAGTGTAGAGCTGGCACTGGTGTTACGGAACTTACATGGGCGGTGATTCTGTATCAATTGATTACGTATTAATACCGCCTTTAAAACGTCGAGAGTGGAGACGGGTTTATTTGGCATTCCGCTGAGGCAGCAGTCCAGTGTGCCGGCGACCATTTGACGTGTTTGGAGTACGAAAGGTCGCGTAATGGTGCTCCTACCCGCCAGCAAGCCACCTGACATCCACGCAGTACTTATCACCTAGCACACAAGCGTTCAAATGGTTCAAATGGCTCTGAGCACTATGTGACTTATCTTCTGAGATCATCAGTCGCCTAGAACTTAGAACTAATTAAACCTAACTAACCTAAGGACATCACACAAATCAATGCCCGAGGCAGGATTCGAACCTGCAACCGTAGCGATCGCTCGGTTCCAGACTGTAGCGCCTAGAACCGCACGGCCACTCTGGCCGGCACACAAGCGTTATCGAAAAAAAAAAAAAATCGCTTGGTAACTGCCGTAGAGTTGGTTAAGAAAACGAAATGTAAGCACACTATTTGACCTTTGTTGTGTTGGAGTGTGGAGGGACTAGCTTCACAGTTGAAACCGGGTATTATCAGGACCAGGGAAATGATATGGAAGGGCTTGGTCCCCTTCACTACCATCAGATATCTTTGAACAACAACAGCTTTTACTTTTTTATATTTTCTGTGATTTTCCTTATATTTGCCGTTACGTGCTTTCAAAATGGTGAGTAAGACGTCGTTAAATCACAATAATAATAACCTCAAACAAAATCAACAAATGAGATCTTAATAATAGTGTCCTTTTTAACATTTTTAAATTAAACAATTTTAAATAACTAGCCAATTAACATAATTAAAACAATTCTAGCGAATTCTAGTCCCAGGCATTAGGCGGACCCCCTCCCCCCCCCAAGATAAACAAAGACAACATAGCGATTATCCAAAGGTTTACACAAAATATTTACAATAAAACTTAGAATAAGTACACAGTATGTATTAACATTAAAGAGAAAATTTCCTGTGCGAAGCCAGTTAATCAATAGTGTCTTGGCCGACAGTAAAATTTCGTTTTCAGAGCAAGTAAAATAACATAAGATACTCAACTTGAGCACAGACAGCCAGGACGCACGACTGCAAACAAATAGCAAGTCGCGCTAGAAAAATCTCGAGAGTCGTGCACATGGTCGTAAGTAAGTCAGGCCCACGCGGCAAGAAGCCGCCGACGTGGAACACTCTTCTAGCAACTTAGTAAGTGCTGTTAACAAACAAGAAAGATAATTTTCTGATTGGTTTATACTTCAAGTAAACTTGTGGTTTAACCATGATTGCACTTGTAGAGCTTTTGGAATCAGCTGATACGCGCTAGGAAATAAGCTTCGCTAACAGAGAACTAAATAAAGGGAGCTGTAATTTCTTCCAGGAAGAAATACAGGGTGTATCAAAAAGTATCATCCGATTTAAAAAAAATCATAAGTATTGTGTTGTTTGAGATACGTGCGTGAACAACGAAATGTTGGAAAGGCAGATTCTCGAGTTTTACATGGTTCCCGCTAGGTAGCAGTAGTGTGTCCCCAACTGTGTTATAAGTTTTGTACTGTGTGGGTCAGTAATAACTGCTGAGCATGACTTTCGCACTAGATATGGTGTGGATCGTTCCACAGCACAGAGCATTGGACGATGGCATGAAAAATTCCGAGAAACAGGTTGTTTGTGTAAAGGCAAACCGACGGGCCGTCCCCGAGAGTCTAACACAGACGTCGAATGCATCCGCCATGATTTCAAATCCGCAGAAATCCGTTCGCCGTGCACCTCCACAGTTCAACAGGCCTTGGATATCAGTCTGGCGTGTGTTGCGTCGAGGTTTACGCATGAAACCATACAAAAATCAGCTATTGCAAGCTCTTCGTGGAAGTGACAAACAACAACGAGCGAAGGTCTGTAATTTCGTTCTTGACAAGATGGTGGATGACAGTTTTCTTCCACGCTAAGTGTCTAGAGACGAGGCAACATTTTATTTAAATGGAAAGGTGCCATTTTTCTTTGCCGAGAACGCTGTTACAGGAAGCACATATCTGGATATGCTTGAGAACTTTGTTTTCCGACAGTTGGAGACTGATTCGAACGACTTCATTTACCTAGAGGATGGGGCACCACCACACTGTCATCTGTAAGTGCGGGAATTTTTAAATTAAAGGATTACTGAACGACGCATTGGTCGCACTGGACCAAATGATTCAGCCTTACACTACTGGCCTCCGAGGTCACCGGACTGACTGTATGTGATTACTTCTTGTGGGGCTTTATAAAAGACTCTGTTCATGTGCCTCCATTACCAACAACAATGAATGAACTGAGACATCGCATAAGAGCAGCTGTGGAAGCTGTAACTCAAGACACGCTCGCTGCAGTGTGGGAACAATTTGAATTCTGCGTTGACATATGCCATGCATCTCAAGGAGGGCCTACTGAACACTTATGAGCAGCCGCTGGTGAAGTATCAGTGCAGCACTAGTGCAGCAGCAGTGCAGTAGCGAGTCGCATATTTAGCTTTCATATTTGTTTTGTAGTTGGATTCTTAATTTCTTTTAGAGTGTTTGTGCGCTTGCATATTTAATTACACAAAATCCTTGCATATTCTCGTATTTGAGAGGAGTAATATTGCTTATTGATAGCCGTACAGTATAAATTCGCGGAGTCGTTAGATATTAGCAGTAGGATGGATAGGGTGTGTGCGTGCTGTGTGCGGGCGCAGGAAGAACTGGCCGCGGTTCGCGAGCAGCTGATGGTGCTGTTGGCCACGGTCAGCGGCTTTCAGGCTGCTGCCTCGAGGTGCAGCGACGGCGGAGGGTCTGGCGCATCGCTTGAGACACCCCAGGTGTCACTTGCTGCGTCCGCTCACTCAGCCGCCGAGGCACCTTCTAGTGTACCCGGCGCGTTGGGGCCGCCCTCACCTCAGAGTGAGTGGCGGACTGCGTCGCTGGAGGCAGAGGGCCAATGTGGAGGCTGGCCGGCTGGCCTCGCCCGTTCATCCTGCCAGTGGGCAGGTGGCCGCTCCTTCAGCAGGGCCCGAGCAGACACACGGGGGAAAAGGCTCCAACGTTAGGCGGGTGATGGAGCCCCTTAGGAAAATAGCGTACAGGGTTGGAAAGCAATTCAACGTGCACTCTGTTTGTCTGCCGGGGGGCCTCATCCAAGATGTGGAAGCGGCATTGCCTGCGGCTATCGAGCGTACGGGGTGCAGTCGTCTGCAAGTAGTTGCTCACGTCGGCACCAATGATGCCTGTCGCTTGGGTTCTGAGGCGATCCTCAGTTCGTACACGCGGCTGGCGGATTTGGTGAAGACCGCTGGCCTCGCACGCGGGGTGCAAGCAGAGCTCTCTATTTGCAGCATCGCTCCCAGTGTGGATCGGGGTCGTTTGGTTTGGAGCCGAGTGGAGGGTCTCAACCAGAGGCTTCGTCAACTCTGTGACGGTCTTGGCTGCAGATTTCTAGACTTGAGCTATTGGGTGGAGAATTGTAGGACGCCCTAGATAGGTCAGGGCTGCACTACACAAAGGAAGCAGCTACTCAGGTAGCAGAGTACTTGTGGCGTGCACATGGTTTTTGTTTTAGGCTAGGCAGTAGTGCGAGGTGTCCTGATGAACACTCACCAGTCGACGTGCAGTCAGGAAAATCAGCACGCGTTCAGTATAAAGACACTTCAGCTATCAAGATATTAGAAGTAAATTTTCAGAATGTTCGGAATAAAATACCTGAATTTACTGCCCTCCAAGAAGCGTGTGGAGCGCAAATTATTCTCGGGACTGAGACGTGGCTGAACCCTGAGATAGGAAGTTCTGAAATATTTAGTGAGGGCTGGAAAATGTATCGGGAAGACAGATTAGACACCGTAGGTGGTGGTGTCTTCATTGCAGTTGACAAAAATATTGTGTCTACTGAGGTCGAAGTAGAGTGTGATTGTGAAGTTATCTGGACACGTTTAACAGGGCTAGGGGAAATAAAGTTAATTGTGGGGTGTTATTACCGGCCACCAGGTTCCACCGTGACAGTTCTAGAATCATTCAAAGGGAATCTACATTCTGTAACGCGGAAGTACCCGGTTCATGCTATATTAGTCGGAGGCGACTTCAGCCTACCTAGTATAGACTGGGTTGCCTATGGATTCATTACAGGTGGTACAGACAAGCCGTCGTGTGAATTACTTTTGAACGCATTATCCGAAAACTGTCTTGAGCAACCAAATCGACAGCCAAAGCGTAATGGAAATATTTCAGATCTGGTAGCCACGAACAGACCAGACCTCATCGACGGCGTCAGTGTTGAGACAGGGATTAGTGATCATGATGTTGTCATTATGACTATGGTTACGAAAGTTAAAAAGTGGGTCAAGAAGGCTAGGAGCGTATTCTTACTCGAAAGAGCAGCTATGCAGTTGTTAGCATCCCACTTAGTAAATGAATCGACTTCATTTACTTCCGGCACGATGGACGTGGAAGAATTATGGGGAAATTTTAAACACATTCATTGTAAATCACGCATTGGACAAGTATGTGTCGAAAATGTGGGTTACGGACGGAAAAGAACCACCATGGTTTAACAGCGCAATTCAGAAAATGCTCAAGAAGCAAAGGCAGTTGCACTTGCGGTACAAGAAGAATCGGGAGAATGAGGACAGGCAAAAGTTAGTAGAGATTCGTGCTGCCGTAAAAAGAGCGATGCGCGAAGCATTCAACCACTACCACCGTCATACCAGAGCAAAATATCTTGCTGAAAACCCAAGTAAATTCTGCTCTTACGTAAAATTGGTAAGCGGGTCTAAGGCTTCCATCCAGTCACTCTCTGATCAGTCTGGCCTGGCTACGGAAGACAGCAAAACGAAAGCTGAAATTTTAAATTTAGCATTTGAGAAACCTTTCACGCAGGAAGATCGTACAAACATACCGCCGTTTGAGTCTCGTACAGATTCCCGTATGGAGGACATCCCTGGGGTGTGAAGCAGCTGAATGGGTTGAAAATAAATAAATCGCCAGGTCCTGATGGGAACCCAATTCGGTTTTACAGAGAGTACTCTACTGCATTGGCTCCTTACTTAGCTTGCATTTATCGCGAATCTCTTGACCAACGTGAAGTCCTTGCGACTGGAAAAAGCGCAGGTGACGCCTGTAAATAAGAATGGTAGAAGGACGGATCCTCAAAATTAAAGACCAATATCCTTAACATCGGTTTGCTGCAGGATTCTCGAACATATTCTCAGTTCGAATATAATGAATTTCCTTGAGACAGAGAAGTTGCTGTCCATGCATCAGCAGGGCTTTAGAAAGCATCGCTCCTGCGAAACGCAACTCGCCCTTTTTTCACATGATATCTTGCGAACCATGGATGAAGGGTATCAGACGGATGCCATATTCCGTGACTTCCCGAAAGCGTTTGACTCGGTGCCCCACTGCAGACTCCTAACTAAGGTTCGAGCACATGGGATTGGTTCCGAAGTATGTGAGTGGCTCGAAGACTTCTTAAGTAATAGAACCCAGTACGTTGTCCTCGATGGTGAGTGTTCATCGGAGCTGAGGGTGTCATCTGGAGTGCCCCAGGGAAGTGTGGTAGATCCGCTGTTGTTTTCTATCTACATAAATAATCTTTTGGATAGGGTGGATAGCAATGTGCAGCTGTTAGCTGATGATGCTGTGGTGTACGGGAAGGTGTCGTCGTTGAGTGACTGTAGGAGGATACAAGATGACTTGGACAGGATATGTGATTGGTGTAAAGAATGGCAGCTAACTCTAAATGTAGATAAATGTAAATTAATGCAGATGAATAGGAAAAGAATCCTGTAGTGTTTGAATACTCCATTAGTAGTCACGTCGATTAAATATTTGGGCGTAACATTGCAGAGCAATATGAAGTGGGACAAGCATGTAATGGCAGTTGTGGGGACGGCGGATAGTCGTCTTCGGTTCATTGGTAGAATTTTGGGAAGATGTGGTTCATCTGTAAAAGAGACCGCTTATAAAACACTAATACGACCTATTCTTTACTACTGCACGAGCGTTTGGGATCCCTATCAGGTCGGATTGAGGGAAGACATAGAAGCAATTCAGAGGCGGGATGCTAGATTTGTTACTGGTAGGTTTGATCATCACGCGAGTGTTACGGAAATGCTTCAGGAACTCGGGTGGGAGTCTCTAGAGGAAAGAAGCCGTTCTTTTCGTGAATCGCTACTGAGGAAATTTAGAGAACCAGCATTTGAGGCTGACCGCAGTACAATTTTACTGCCGCCAACTTACATTTCGCGGAAAGAGCACAAAGACAAGATAAGAGAGATTAGGGCTCGTACAGAGGCATATAGGCAGTCATTTTTCCCTTGTTCTGTTTGGGAGTGGAACAGGGAGAGAAGATGCTGGTTGTGGCACGAGGTACCCTCCGCCACGCACCGTATGGTGGATTGCGGAGTATGTAAGCAGATGTAGATACGAAAAAAAAATTTTGAGTTTCCCATTCATCAAAAAAACAAAATTCATTGTGTATGTTTATTAGTTTCAGAAATATAGACGTGCCAAACTGGATGATTCTTTTTGATACACCATGTATAATAAACAGCCTGCTAGCGTCTTACTATTAACTGCAGCTCACAACATGCTTAAAAGCGTTGGATAATAGTAATACCAGAGAGCCGACCAGCTTCTAAAACTTAGTGAAAACAAATGTTAAAACTTAGAGTTGGTTCTCTTACATGGGAATTTTAAAACAAACACAATTAAAAAAAAAAAATACTGAACACGGCGTAGGTCCCTCACACAGCTATGCCTGACTACTGAGCACATTACACTACCGTAACAACATTAACCACGGCAAACATTTCTTTTGAGAAAGAACACTGGTCAACAGATTAAGACAATTTACTTCAAAAACGCACACAAGGAGCAGGATAGTACACTATTCACAAAATCTCAGAGCCAAGTAACCTGGTACATTAAAACTCAAGAAACTGCAAAAAGTGGGGAATTTAAGGAGATGGGACCTGGATAAACTGGAAGAACCAGAGGTTGTACAGAGTTTCAGGGAGAGCATAAGGGAACAATTGACAGGAATGGGGGAAAGAAATACAATAGAAGAAGAATGGGTAGCTTTCAGGGATGAAATAGCGAAGGCATCAGAGGATCAAATACACTCCAGGAAATGGAAAAAAGAACACATTGACACCGGTGTGTCAGACCCACCATACTTACTCCGGACACTGCAAGAGGGCTGTACAAGCAATGATCACACGCACGGCACAGCGGACACACCAGGAACCGCGGTGTTGGCCGTCGAATGGCGCTAGCTGCGCAGTATTTGTGCACCGCCGCCGTCAGTGTCAGCCAGTTTGCCGTGGCATACGGAGCTCCACCGCAGTCTTTAACACTGGTAGCATGCCGCGACAGCGTGGACGTGAACCGTATGTGCAGTTGACGGACTTTGAGCGAGGGCGTATAGTGGGCATGCGGGAGGCCGGGTGGACGTACCGCCGAATTGCTCAACACGTGGGGCGTGAGGTCTCCACAGTACATCGATGATGTCGCCAGTGGTCGGTGGAAGGTGCACGTGCCCGTCGACCTGGGACCGGACCGCAGCGACGCACGGATGCACGCCAAGACCGTAGGATCCTACGCAGTGCCGTAGGGGACCGCACCGCCATTTCCCAGCAAATTAGGGACACTGTTGCTCCTGGGGTATCGGCGAGGACCATTCGCAACAGTCTACATGAAGCTGGGCTACGGTCCCGCACACCGTTAGGTCGTCTTCCGCTCACGCCCCAACATCGTGCAGCCCGCCTCCAGTGGTGTCGCGACAGGCGTGAATGGAGGGACGAATGAAGGCGTGTCGTCTTCAGCGATGAGAGTCGCTTCTGCCTTGGTGCCAATGATGGTCGTATGCGTGTTTGGCGCCATGCAGGTGAGCGCCACAATCAGGACTGCATACGACCGAGGCACACAGGGCCAACACCCGGCATCATGGTGTGGGGAGCGATCTCCTACACTGGCCGTACACCTCTGGTGATCGTCGAGGGGACACTGAATCGTGCACGGTACATCCAAACCGTCATCGAACCCATCGTTCTACCATTCATAGACCGCAAGGGAACTTGCTGTTCCAACAGGACAATGCATGTCCGCATGTATCCCGTGCCACCCAACGTGCTCTAGAAGGTGTAAGTCAACTACCGTGGCGAGCAAGATCTCCGGATCTGTCCCCCATTGAGCATGTTTGGGACTGGATGAAGCGTCGTCTCACGCGGTCTGCACGTCCAGCACGAACGCTGGTCCAACTGAGGCGCCAGGTGGAAATGGCATGGCAAGCCGTTCCACAGGACTACATCCAGCATCTCTACGATCGTCTCCATGGGTGAATAGCAGCCTGCATTGCTGCGAAAGGTGGATATACACTGAACTAGTGCCGACATTGTGCATGCTCTGTTGCCTGTGTCTATGTGCCTGTGGTTCTGTCAGTGTGATCATGTGATGTATCTGACCCCAGGAATGTGTCAATAAAGTTTCCCCTTCCTGGGACAATGAATTCACGGTGTTCTTATTTCAGTTTCCAGGAGTGTAGGTAAAAAGACGAGGGCTAGTAGAAACCCTTGGGTAACAGAAGAAATATTGAATTTAATTGATGAAAGGAGAAAATATAAAAATGCAGTAAATGAAGCAGGCAAAAAGGAATACAAACGTCTCAAAAATGATATCGACAGGAAGTGCAAAAAGGCTAAGAAGGGATGGCTAGAGGACAAATGTAAGGATGTAGAGGCTTATCTCACGAGAGGTAGATAGATACTGCCTACAGGAAAATTAAAGAGACCTTTGGAGAAATGAGAACCACTTTCATGAATATCAAGAGCTTTGATGGAAACCCAGTTCTAAGCAAAGAAGGGAAAGCAGAAAGGTGGAAGGAATACGCAGAGGGTCTATACAAGGGCGATGTACTTGAGGATAATATTATGGAAATGGAAGAGGATGTAGATGAAGATGAAATGGGAGATACGATACTGCGTGAAGAGTTTGACAGAGCTCTGAAAGACCTGAGTCGAAACAAGGCCCCCGCGGAGTAGACAACATTCCATTAGAACTACTAACAGCCTTGGAAGAGCCAGTCCTGACAAAATTCTACCTCCTGGTGAACAAGATGTATGAGACAGGCGAAATACCCTCAGACTTCAAGAAGAGTATAATAATTCCAATCCCAAAGAAAGCAATGTTGACAGATGTGAAAATAACCGAACTATCAGTTTAATAAGTCACAGCTCCAAAATACTAACACGAATTCTTTACAGACGAATGGAAAAACTGATAGAAGCCGACCTCGGGGAAGATCTGTTTGGATCCCGTAGATATGTTGGAACAAGTGAGGCAATACTGACCCTACGACTTATCTTAGAAGAAAGATTAAGGAAAGGCAAACCTACGTTTCTAGCATTTGTAGGCTTAGAGAAAGCTTTTGACATTGTTGATTGGAATACTCTATTTCAAATTCTGGAGGTGGCAGGGGTAAAATACAGGGAGCGGGAGGCTATCTACAATTTGTACAGAAACCAGATGGCAGTTGTAAGAGTCGAGGGGTATAAGAGGGAAGCAGTGGTCGGGAAGGGAGTGAGACAGGGTTGTAGCCTCTCTCCGATGCTATTCAATTTGTATATTGAGCAAGAAATAAAGGAAACAAAAGAAAAGTTCGGAGTAAGTATTAAAACCCATAGAGAAGAAATAAACACTTTGAGGTTCGCCGATGACATTGCAATTCTGATAGAGACAGCAAAGTACTTGGAAGAGCAGTTGAACGAAATGGACTGTGTATTGAAAGGGGGGTATAAGATGAACATCAACAAAAGCAAAACGAGGATAATGGAATGTAGTCGAATTAAGTCGAGTGATGCTGAGGGAATTAGATTAGGAAACGAGACACTTAAAGTAGTAAAGGAGTTTTGTTATTTGGGTAGCAAAATAACTTATGATGGTCGAAGTAGAGTGGATATAAAACGTAGAATGGCAATGGCAAGGAAAGCATTACTGAAGAAGAGAAATTTGTTAACATCGAGTATAGATTTAAGTGCCAGGAAGTTGTTTCTGAAAGTATTTGTATGGAGCGTAGCCATGTATGGAAGTGAAACGTGGACGATAAATAGTTTAGACAAGAAGTGAATAGAAACTTTCGAAATGTGGAGCTACAGAAGAATGCTGAAGATTAGATGGGTAGATCACATAACTAATGAGGAAGTACTGAATAGAATTGGCGAGAAGAGGAGCTTGTGGCATAACTTGAGTAGAAGAAGGGATCGGTTGGTAGGACATGTTCTGAGACATCGAGGGATTACCAATTTCGTATTGGAGGGCAGCGTGGAGGGTAAAAATCGTAGAGGGAGACCAAGAGATGAATACACTAAGCAGATTCAGAAGGATGTAGGCTGCTCTAGGTACTGGGAGATGAAGAAGCTTGCACAGGATAGAGTAGCATGGAGAGCTGCATCAAACCAGTCTCAGGACTGAAGACCACAATAACAACAACAAGTAACCAGGCATGCATGATGACTCAATGAAACCGAAACACGAACATGTGCTCAAACAGTTTAAGAGCGGGAAACTGGTGTACAGTATGGGCGGGTGGGTCGGCGGTGGGCGTTTTGGAAAGAGCAGGACAAAGTTTCTTTTGTAAGGCCATTTACTGGCAAAGCTATGCTATAGGGAGTACATTGTCAGGCCAAGTTAGGCTAGGGAGAACCAGAAGGTAAAGAATGGCGAAGGTTAGTGTCTGTGAAAACTAAATCCACAGTGCCGCAGCACTGGGAGAAGCGGGAAGATCCTACACTGCTCTTCAGACTTGCAAGAGAGCAAGAAAACTAGAGCGGGTGCCCGTCGACGGGTGGCCGTGTATATTCAACGCAGCCATGTGGCTTCGTCCGCCCTGATTGGTTGGCTCTGAGCACTATGGGACTTAACATCTATGGTCATCAGTCCCCTAGGACTTAGAACTATTTAAACCTAACTAACCTAAGGACAGCACACAACACCCAGCCATCATGAGGCAGAGAAAATCCCTGACTCCGCCGAGAATCGAACCCGGGAACCCGGGCGTGGGAAGCGAGAACGCTACCGCACGACCACGACATGTGGGCCCCTGATAGGTCAGGACCGAGAAACCCACGGGGCGGCAATGGAAGTTTCCAGTGTGTGGCTTGGTCAGCGACGCCTGTTGCGGCGTTACCTCTTCAGCACACGAGGGAGGCGCGTGATTGAGGTAGCTTTCCTTGGTGCTGAGACCCTGTTGCTAGACCGTGAGACAAGAAAAATTACAGGGAGCCAACACTGCCGGCCGAGGCTTGGCCGTAACAAAAAAAAAATGAAGTTACCATTTGAAAGCTCATTTAATAAAGTAAAATCCCCTACGGTCTGGCTCATCCTTCTCCCCCTTCTGTGGGAGCGGAGAACGTAAGTGAATTCGCTTAAAAAGTGAGTTATTTAGATGTAGATCATTTTAGGTTTCAAAGCAAACAATAGTAGATTTTACTTAAGTATTAAAGGCTCCTACAGAAGGCGGCAGGCCGGCCAGAGTGGCCGAGGGGTTCTAGGCGCTTCAGTCTGGAACCGCGCGACAGCTACGGTCGCAGGTTCGAATCCTGCCTCGGGCATGGATGTCTATGATGTCCTTAAGTTAGTTAGGTTTAAGTAGTTCCAAGTTCTAGTGGACTGGTGACCTCAGAAATTAAGTCCCATAGAGCTCAGAGCCATTTTTGAAGACGGCAGGGGCCTTAACCTAAGGGAGGGTGTAGAGACTCTAAAGACCTCCTATGGGTCGCAAAAGGACTTACTCATGTCAACAATATTATGTGTTTACAAAAACAAGTATTAGAAAAAATCAAAACAATATATATTTGTGACAAGTGAGAAGAAAGTACATTGAGAGATAATCATTTGAAATAGGCGTATATGCTGATTGTCTTTCTTCGTAAAGTTATGTTTAAACAACAAAAAATATTTTCATGTTACCACTGGAGCCACACACAGGGCGAGTGGCGTGAGGTGGCCCAGCCCGTTCACTGGAACTCAGCGCTGGGGGAGGGGGGGGGGGGGAGGTGAGTTTCACACATTTGCACACATTTAGAAAAGGAGTTAACACTAGGGGAGTAATCACTACGCTGCACCAGTCCTTCCCACGAATTAACACAATTAACCTCTTCACATTAATAGGTAATACAATCGAACTCTTAAAACTAAGGGAGGGTACATGCCTGATAGGGTTTTCTGCTTAGTTTTTTTTTTAAGTTATGGGCGATATTTGCCCTGAGGCTGGGGTTGTGCAACCATGGCAGGGGCAGCCGTAACCATCTGCAGAATCCCTTTTTGTCAAAGTCCATATTAGTACAATAATAAGAATGGCAGTGGCTGGAGTTATCGTAGCACAGGGTATAACGGTGGTTTGTAATTTGGTGGCTGTTTGCCATTCATTTAAGTGTGCTAACAGGCGGTGATAAGAAATTTGTCCTTTTTCATGTTTTAAGAGGTCATCAATTGACGCTAAGAGGTGATCATTTGATACATTAGACAAAACTGGCAAGTTAGCTGGCAGAGGAACGACGAATGAACTTTCGGGTAGAAAAAATGTAGGTAAATGGGTGTGAAAACTAAGTGAGTAAGCCATAGTGTCACGAAAGGTTATTAGCGTCGGAATAATATCACAATAAGAACGGTTGTAACAAGGTTAGGCTGGTGTGTAACGTCATGGTAGCGTTAGTAAGGCGGGTGGGAGTGCGGCAGCTGACTGCACGGCTACACTGCATCAGCCAGGGCAGCCGGCTGCAAGGCCGAATCTAGCGCTATGTCAGAATGGCATGCGCCAGATAATTTCCAAGGCCAGTGCGGCAGCTGTGAAGCGACGCCGACCATCAAATGCGGAGCGCACGCAGTGTGCACATGGGCTGTACGAGGAACACAACACAACGCTGCACAAAAACTTCTCGATTGGAGTAGAGATTTATGGGATTCAGAATGAGCAATGATGAATATGAACGTCACAAAAAGGGGGTATACCGTTACTGAATAAAGGGGATAGACGTGCATAATCGATATGGTTTATTCGACGGTGACCAAGGAAACAACAATTATGGCCCTACGTCGGAGCGGCGGGCGTCAGACATCACGCTAGATGCGTTGTTACAGTGGGTTCTGTTTAAAATTACAATATGCATTAGTAAATTGGTTCATAAGTGACAGATACGTCGTAATTAACGCTAGTATTAATACTCGTATGAAGGAATTGTTCATACAGAATCAAGAATTATGTAGTTAAGTGTTATACTTGAAACGTATTCAAATAAATTCAATATTTTCAAAAGTGCAGAAATGCTAGCTTGTTAACCAGATCCTCCTATATAATAGGCTTTAGTCAAAAACGACAAGTGTCGACACGGTAATTGAGAAGGGTCTCAGCAATAGAGACATATGCATGTGGACAGAGGGACGAATAGCTTGGTACTCTGACGAGAAGTAAGAAATGAAATAGAAGATTCGGAGTGTTGGAATCGAAGAAGAAAAGACGACAGACCCCAAAGACAGGGAAAATCACCTCTCCTTAACAAGTTCCCCCCCCCCCCCCCCCCCCCATTGTTCCAGTACTTCACTGTGGCGCCGGAGAGAGAAGTGTGTTCGACATTCCCTGCAGAACGGGCTTGCCACAGCTTCACCTTCCCAGTCCCCGAAAATTAACCCTAACACCCCCTATTAACTGATCAATGAAGGGTACACAATTAGCATTCTGTGAGACAAAGTGATTAAAGTTTTGGACATAGTATTAGTTACATCCCATAACAAAGTTCCTATGAAATCCATTGTAGCCCAAACATAATGGTTACATTAACATGAAAATATAAAAATGAGGTACACAAATATCATATTACATTGTTGCATACGCTATATCAATAAGTAAAAAAAAGTTAAAAGCCTCTTTGGGCTGACCATCCAAGTGTAATAAGTTCACATTGTGAGAAGAAGTTTCTCATGCAACAATGTATTTGCTAAACACCATCAAGTGAAATTGAAAAAGAAAAGTGTCACCAGTTTAGCGCAGGTGGGGCATCTCTTTGCCTGGGACTATAAAAGTTGGGTTCCTATTCTCAAATACAAAGGGTGTGTCGTTGGATGTCAATGCTGTTGATAACGGGAGAAGAAAAACAAAACTTGACGAGAAGCTAGAGATGTCCATAGTGGAAACAGAAAACGTAAGCAATGGGATTTAAATTGAGCGTGATTTCTGAAGGACTTTTCCATTATGAAGGTATAGTGCACAGCGCATCGTTGACACGATGGTATCGCCTACTTAACTGTGTATATGACAATGCTCCGATTCCAAGGTAGCTGCTACGTACTTCTTCCTAAAACTCGACATCTCTTCAAAAAAACTTCGTTACGCGAAAATTCGCTGTCCTTATGACTCCGTAGTGCTGTCCTCATTGGGCACAGCCGGTTGATCAAAACTCCCTCTATCCTTGGGCGTATCGCAGTGTCCTGAGACGTGTCATACAGTTAAATGCTACTACTTCAGTAGTCGGTATTCCTTCCGAAAATACTATAGAAAAACAGTGTCAAAGAAGGCTCTAGTTTTGAACGGATATTTCCGCTTACTGGCATTTTAGCTGCAGGCTAGACGCGGTTAGCGTCTGTTGGGGCCGGATCAGCTGTCGTCAGAGAACACGTAACACTGTTCTCGTGAACTCTTCTTCAACATCAAAAATTAAAGTCTAACTGTGTTAGTTCACCTGAACTGAATAGTTTTGTGTTGGAATACGCCAGGATAAAAGCCTCCAAAAGGCATTTTTAGGTTGAAAGTTGACAGGTGAAAGTAGGTAGGACAGACTATGCCGCGAAATTGAAAAGTTAAGAAACGGCACAGTCAGGTAAGGGTCAAGGCAGGTGCCAGCTGCGTCACGTAAGGTAGGTGCCCTTGCAGGTGATGCAGCTGAAAGATGAAAGTGACAGTTCCAGATTCGTACCCCTTACCGAGAATTGACGAGACATTAGACCATTTGGGCAACTGTAAGTATTTTACCGCTATTAATTTGCGTTCTGGGTACCATCAAATCCCTGTTGCACCCCAGGACCGCCATAAAACTGCTTTTGTTGTACCTACAGGATTGTATGAATTTGTAAGAATGCCATTTGGTTTGTGAAACGCCCCCGCCACTTTCCAAAGATTTACAGATTTGCTTCTGCTACAATATTAATTCATTAGTCGCCATCCATGTTCTTCTCTGTGTCGGCCGTGCGTATCTTCCTAAGTCGGCATCGGTTTCCTTCACGAAGTGGTGGAAACAATGGAATACAATGCTACGTCGATTTAAATAATTCTCGTAAAACTTGAATACTGTTCACTTTTATCATTTACAAGACAATAAGACTTGCTATGTTGGTTGCACAAACTATAAATACTAACAAGATGGCTGACTTTCTGCACACACTAAAAATTACGTCCATCCCATACAAGGAAACAAGCGAGGGGGTATCTTAACTGCTTTTTGGAGTATGGAACCGAAGTGAATCAGATATTGACATCACAGAGATTAATTTTTACATTCCTCTTACTTTATTCTTAGGCGCAGCATTTAAAGTGTCGTATCATTATGTTTCGTAAAGTGTCAATACAAATTTTATAGTCACAAAGTACATTACGTTTTGGAATTAAAAATAAATAAAGCATTGGAATTTTTTTATTATATACAGATGAAAGCCGCACTTAAATACTACTTTTATACATAGTTGCCATTTAAATTAAGGCACTTATCGTAGCGATGGACGAGCTTCTAAATTCCTTCGTCGTAAAATTCGGCCGCCTGCGCCTGCGCCTTCAACCATGTGGTTACCTCTTCTTGAAGCTGTGCATCGTCATCAAAACGCTGCGTAGCCAACCACTTCTTCATTGCTGGGAATAAGTGGAAGTCGCTCGGTGCCAGGTCGGGACTGTACGGCGGATGAGGAGACAACTCCCACTTAAAAGATTCGAGAACTTCACGAGTCGCATATGCTGTGTGGGCCCTGGCGTTGTCGTGAATCAGCAAGATCTTTGAGCCCAACTTTCCCCTGCGCTTGTTTTGTATTGCTCTTCTGAGGTTGTGCAGAGTTTGGCAATACCTTTGAGAGTTTCTTGTAGTTCCTCTTTTCAGGAAATCCACAAAAATCACACCCTTTCTGTCCCGAAATAGGTAACCACGTGGTTGAAGGCGCAGGCGGCCGAATTTTACGACGAAGGAATTTCCAAGCTAGTCCATCGCTACGATAAGTGCCTTAATTTAAATGGCAACTATGTAGAAAAGTAGTATTTAAGTGTGGCTTTCATCTGCATATAATAAAAAATTCCAATACTTTATTTATTTTTAATTCCAAAACGTAATGTACTTTGTGGATAGCCCTCGTATTTGAATACATCAGAGAACAAACATATGTTTTTCCTAAACAAACGACAGTGGTTCCCAAACATTCGAATTAGAGGGTGCCAACACAGAGGGGTGAAATAAAGTGGTTGTTTGGCTCGATTTTGTGTATGGGATTGGCGAATCGTCCATCCATACATGTATGTTTATTCAGACATTCTCGCGAAAGGTAATGACTAGATATTGTTTCGAAATACTGTTGAGAATGCTGCATTTCACTGACGATACAAAAGCCGCTGTTTCAGATCGCATCTGAGAAGTTCAATTTGTCATCGGCGACTACACAAAAATTAAAAAAAAAATGTTATGATCCTTTCGAATTACGATGTATCGATGACTCAAAATTCCGAGGACGAACTGTATGCAGGCAATATTTGAAGCTAAAGAGACACAAGTATGGCATCAAAAGGTTTAAATTGTGCTGCAACAGTGGATACTGCTACAGTTTCCTAATTTACACTGGAAAAGTACTTGATAAAAAATACCACACCGACATATAAATCTGTGTCGACATGTATTCAATAAGCGCCGTACATTATGTATCAATAGTTTGTATACCAGTGTGTATTTGACAAGCAAACACATAACAAAGATACGCATTTGATTGATACCCATAGACTAAACCACACAGGAATTTCAAAATAAATTGTGATGAAATCGAAAAGCGAGGAAGTGATTACAAAAAAGAATAGTCAAGGAATTGTCGTCCTGAAATAGAAAGACAAAAGAAACGGTTTGTTTCGTTTCACCAAACATTCCAGTGAAATGGAAAATGTGACAACCAAAAGAGAGGTTTATCGAAATCCAAAAAATATTACCGAATATAATCAGTGAAAAAAATTGCCATTGATCTTTCTGATCAGATGAGTGCATATAGCAGTGTGTTAAGAAAGACAGTGAACTGATGTCGAAAGTTATCATTCGATCTTTTTTGAACACCATTGTCCAGCTGCACTTCGTGAATACGTCTACACTGCGAAATTGGTCTGGAATTCTGTGCGACTATGTGCCATGTATGTATTACCTATGTGAGAGTTGATTGACGCCTAACCAAGCACTATTAATGCAGCTTTAATCTATCTGGCTTGAAAATGAAGTTGGTAGATCGAAACTAGTAACCAGTGTAATACAACGCAGCCGTGACGGAATTGCGATACAGAATTTAAAGGAAGGTGCCACTAAAAATCCCATAGGACGGCGCACTTAACGCTTTTACTGACTTATCTGTAGTTGGTTCCGACTGATTAGCTGCCGGCCGCGGTGGCCAAGCGGTTCTAGGCGCTTCAGTCCGGAACCGCGCGACAGTTACGGCCGCAGGTTCGAATCCTGTCTCGGGCATGGATGTGTGTGATCTCCCCAGGTTATTTAGGTTTAAGAAGTTCTAAGTTCTAAGGGACTGGTGACCTCAGATGTTAAGTCCCATAGGGCTCACAGCCATTTGAACCATTTTTGAACTGATTAGCTAAACGTGAGGGGTGTGGTATTGAGCCCACGTTATTAATTAATTGTTTCATGTGGTCTCTGAGGGATTTTAAACACATGAACTTAGTATGCGACTTCTGTGGGCTCTGTGCTCTAGGACCTAATATTATTTATTCTGTTGTTTTTGGTAGAGTTAGATAGACTTCTTTATTCATAAACTTTGTTCATTTCATTGTATATTTTAATTACTGTATATGAATCATAGGCTTGGGTTTTACCAAGTAAAATGTAATCCTGCTGTTTATGGGTATCAATAATATTGATCCTTAACTCATAAGATACTGTTCTATTTATTTCGTCTTTTAACTGCTGTTACGTGTATAATAGGCATTGACCCTTGTTACTCACATAAAGTGTTCCAGTTATTTTTCATGTGTTTTGCAAGCATTTATATGTTGTTCGTGAATTTCAGCCATAGGCTTTTCTCTGATCAAGGCTTCTGCTATAAATCAGAATAAATAACACACAATAAATAATTATTGTGTATTATTTTAAAAATCTATTATGCTTCTGTCATTACAGTGCACGTTTCAGTAACAGATTTTTGTCACTTGTTATTATTGGCTTTGGGATTGCGTTGTTAATAAATTGTGTATTCTGGTAAGAAATGTATATGCCCCACGACCCCAAGTCAATTTTCATTCCGCAGCCTATGCTGCTGTGATCCTGCCATACTGCCGTTTATAGATGTGCACTATCTGATCAAAAATATACTGTAAGGTGTCAGGCAAATCCAACACCTACCATGAAAACCCTGACATGATAGAAAATCAGGCAATATGTCACATAGCTCCAAATAAATCCTGACATTAAATTAACCAAAGTAATACGATCAACGGGTGGAATACCACAGACTAACACAAGAATGTCTAAATGCATGTCATACCTTCCCACCGTGAAACAGACGCAGTTCCGAGGGGAGAAACGAGAACAGAAGCCGAGAGCAGAGCCATGTAGGCTAGAAGGCCCTACGATAACAGCGGGACAATGGGACACACGCATCGCCGGCCGACCGCCAAGATGTCCATCCCCCAGCCCATGTTAAAAGATAGAGCCCTCCAGAAGAACAGTATAGATCTTACGATAACACCAGCTGCAAGTTTTAGCGTGAGACTACACGCCTCTCTGTTACGTAGCAAACATTAAGAACATTGCCCCACCACGAAAAGTATAATGTTTCTCATTGGATAGACAGAATTTTGGTAGGCGGAGCTTAAGGTTAACATTGAGACGCTGACTGGTCAGTTGAAAACACAGCCAGATACCTTTTTCTTAAACGAACTTCGGTAAACAGTAGTAAGGATAAGTTCGAGAGAGTTGCTACCGAGACGGCGAGGCGTGTGGAGCTGCGGCGCCAGCCGCCCCTGACGCTGCCTAACTACCAACAAGGTAATGAACACACGCGATGCAGCATAAGAGAGCATAAGGCTTCACTCAGAACTGCAGAAGTCTCGTCTGTTACATCCCATTTTTACGTAATACTAGTGTCGATCGTCAATTAAACTTCGTGGTATTCACATTTGCTACTAGAAGTTAAAATCTGAAACGCCATGATTTTTCTGTTATATAATTATTGAGAAGCCACATCAGTCACTGTAATTTACGACAAGCTAAGCAAGTTATTAAAGATAATTGAGGGTCACTGTAGACCATTTTTGATAGTTTTCTCTTTTATGAAACTTAATTTAAACGTAGATTATAGATGTGTTATGGCATAGGTCATCCTTCGATCCATTATAGAACTTGGAAACCCATTCAGTGAATATTCGTTCATATTTTTGTTGAACACAGTTGGTTTTTATCATCCTGTATTAAAATATTTCCTTTTATCAACAGTACAATTTATAAACAATGTTTTGTAAGTAGAATAAAAATTCCAATGGTAAACTTAACTGCTTTATCGACGTTATTTTACCAGCTAACTAAAAATAGGAAAGCCAATCCCATCCACTAAATTTTAGTTAGTATTAAGATTCTTTTACAGGGAGTGGAGTGGAGCTGATGCTGAAATCATTAAGTATTTGATTATATAATCGCTAGTCTCACTGAACTCTTCTGAACTCTACGTATCATGTGTGGTCTAGCGTCCCCTTACCAGCAACAGGTTCCAGGTTCAAACTAGTCAATTCCCTAAAAAACACTCTCACAGCGTCGTTGCGCGAAAGTGGTAGGGAGACACGACTTAGAACAAACGGACACTACGCAGAATGTTGGAATACGAACACACCAATGTAATGCGTAATTGACTGTAAGATGCCACGAGAGGCCGACTTGCCAGTACAAAAGAGGGTGGGTGGCAGTGTCAAGTAGAGAAGTGAAATGGATCGGCCAGAAGAGCTCAGTGACTTCGAATGTGGATGTAACCTAATAAATCCATCAGGGACATTTCAGCTCTTCTGATGCTGTTAGTAAAGACTGACATTGGCTAAAGCTGCGCTAATCGACCGGCGATGATGTGGCTGTAACGAGGAAAAGGGAAGGATGTGAATTAACGAGCGAGTCGTCGCGTCCTGAAAATATTCTTAGTTCGGAAGAAGCAGTGGCTGCACAGGCCGCTTGGCAAGCCGACCACGTGGTGGCAGACGCTGGCCTAAGCAAGAGGGGTCCAGCGGCCGCGTGGCTGGGAATTCCATGGTGACACTGTGACGAGAACGGTGCTTTGCGTCGACGAAGGAGATTGCTATGCCGGGAGTGCCAAAGATGGTGGACTTTGTGAAACCTTAATGGCAGACACCACGGTTCATATAGAAATTAATAGTTGCCTGAGGAATCACGATACCTCAAAAAGAAAAATGTAAATTAGCATTATTTCCACAACGATTCTGATGGTATAATCAGATTTTCAATATTTTTATTAGTTTAAACTTCAGTATCTGACGGTAAATTATACAAGTAACACCCATCAACGAATTTCCAGAATTTAAACGCTTCATCCGATTTCGTCGATCGACATATCTAGAAATCTAACCTAAATTGGTTTAAATTACAGGCATGTAACTTGAATAGTACGTGAGTTATTGGAGGTCAAAGTGGCCGTTTACTATCGATGGCGTCAGGCCTCAGGTGCTCCACAATTACAGGAAAAAACGGTAGCAGCATGCTTATAAATATATTTATTCATCTATGTCTTTGTTTACATCCGATATATACTATTCATCAGGGGAAGATCAGTTTGGATACCGTAGAAATGTTGGAACACGTGAGGCAATACTGACCCTACGACTTACCTTAGAAAAGATTAAGGAAAGGCAAACCTACGTTTCTAGCATTTGTAGACTTAGAGAAAGCTTTTGAGAATGTTGACTGGAATACTCTCCTTCAACTTCTGAAGGTGGCAGGGGTAAAATACAGGGAGCGAAAGGCTATTTACTATTTGTACAGAAACCAGATGGCAGTTATTAGAGTCGAGGGGCATGAAAGAGAAGCCGTGGTTGGCAAGGGAGTGAGACAGGGTTGTAGCCTGTCCCCGATGTTATTCAATCTGTATATTCAGCAAGCAGTAAAGGAAACAAAAGAAAAGTTCGGAGTAGGTATTAAAATCCACGGAGAAGAAATAAAAACTTTGAGGTTTGCCGATGACATTGTAATTCTGTCACAGACAGCAAAGGACTTGGAAGAGCAGTTGAACGAAATGGACAGTGTATTGAAAGGGGGGTATAAGATGAACATCAACAAAAGCAAAACGTGGATAATGGAATGTAGTCGAATTAAATCGGGTGATGCTGAGGGAATTGGGTTAGGAAATGAGACACTTAAAGTAGTAAAGGAGTTTCGCTATTTGGGGAGCAAAATAGCTGATGATGGTCGAAGTAGAGAGGATATAAAATGTAGAATGGCAATGGCAAGGAAAGCCGTCGCAATCAACCTTGCCGAAAGGCCGCACCTGCTGATTATGCAGCCGGTGGCACAGCGCCGTACTACGGGACGTCGCCGGCGAGCGCCCGAGGACCTAGCACATTTGCATGTATAAGGGCGATCAGAAAGTTTTCGTTTGAGGGCGTTGCCGCAGCATATATGCAAAGTAGCGCTACTTCGATTTGGGTATATTTGGACTCAGATATGGGTATATAAGCACAGACATTTAGACAAGGCACTCGTGTGTCATTCGTGTTTTTCCGACGTTCGTAAGGTAATTGCGGAAGAGCGAACAACGGCGACGTTATTACCAATGCGTCCAAACAGGACCAACGCGATATTATTGTTTGCTTGTCTGCCGATGAACAAATCCCAGTTTATATCCATCGGAGAATGAAGCATGTGTATGGGGCAGCATGTCTGCCGGAAACCTCCTCTGTGGACAAAGGGTATTGCTGCTTCATTTTAGCACACGTCTCCACATCGCAAATATCGTAACGCAGAACTTACGCCAACTCACCCGCTCTGCAGTTCTGGTCTCTCCACTTGAAATTTTTTCGACTTCGGTTCCTTAAAAAAGGCCTGGAAGGGCCGACGATTGCTGTCGGACGAGGATATGCAACAGACAACAACGGACTTCTTCACGCAGCAGGACGCAGGGGGTTTTACCGAACGAGTATCTTCAGCCTCAACGCTCACGGCGATTTTTCCTCCTGATTGGCATACCGACAGTGGGCTGTACGGCTTTCGAAAGGAAACTTTTTGATCGTCCCTTATAGAAGGCTCGCCGGTGTTATCGCGTTAGGCGACGGCATTTGGATACTTGGCACTTCTTTTCTCATGGACAACCTTATTTATGTTTTTGCATTACCACGAGCAAACTGATGTTCTTCGATGTCAGTCAGATTGTAGGTGGCACACGATGGATAATATGCACAGACGAATGGAGTGTAGTCTTTTTGTTTGGATTTTTCAGTTGAGAAAGTAGTACGGCTTAGCCCTTATATTAATTGGTAGTAGATGGTAATGAATATTCTTCCAGATTTTGTGCCAGTTAATGTCTTTATACTTTGTTTTGTCGGATTCCTACTTTTACTTTGCATCAAATTCTTGTACACCTCTCTCAGTCTGGTCATATTGTTTTCAGGAGTTCTCATTTTAATATAGTTATATTCGATGAGGAAATGTTTCAGATGATATAATCCATTCAAGATGTGGTGGACATCTGTGGACATCTACTGGGGGGGGGGTTAGGGGGGCGGGAGGGTATGGCGAAGAGTCCAACGTGGCCGGAGCTATTATATTTGACATAGATGTCATGAAGAAGGAGAAGTAGGATACGGAAATATTAAGGAGTGAAGAGATACGATTCAAGTTCTCTGAGGCTATAGACACTGTAATAACAAATAGCTCAGTAGGTAGAACAGTTGAAGAGGAATAGACGTGTCTCAAAAGGGCAATCAAAAAAGTTGGAAAAAAGAAACATAGTACAAGGAAGGAAATTGCTAGGAAACCAAGGGCAACAGAAGATATACTTTAGATGATCGACGAAAGAAGATAGGTGGAAAGCGTACGTTAAAGGCCTCCATGAGGGGGAAGATTTGTCTGGTGATGTGACAGAGGAAGAAACAAAGGTCGATAGGGAAGAGATAGAGGTTCCAGTATCAGATTCAGATTTAAAACAGCTTTAGAAGACTTGAGATCAAATAAGGCAGAAGGGATATGCAACATTCCATTGGAATTACTAAAATCATTGGTGCGAGTTGCAACCAAACGACTATTCACGTTGATGTGTAGAATATATGGGACTGGCGATACATCAATAAACTTTCGGAAAAACATCAACTGCACAATTCAGATGATTGCAAGAGTTTACATGCGCGATAAAAATCGCGCAATCAGCTTGAAAGCTCGTTCATCCCAGTTGCTGACAAGAATAATATATAGAAAATGGAAGAGAAAACTGGAGATCTGTTAGATAACAATCACTTTGGCACTAGGAAAGATTAAGGGAGATTCAATTCTGAAATGGTTTATAATGGAAGCAAGACTGAGGAAAACTGAGACAAGTTCACAGGATTTGTCGAACTCAAAAGAGTGTTAGACAATGTAACATAGCGTAAGATGTTCGAAATTTTGAGGAAAGTGGGGGTAAACTGTAATGAAAGAGGGGTGATATACAATGTGTACAAGAAACGAGTTGAAGACCAAGAACTGAGTGCTCAGATTACAAATGGTGAAAGATAAGGATGTAGCCGTTCGCCCCTGGTGTTCAATAAATGCATCGAAGAATCAAAGACGGAAATAAAAGAAAGGTTCAAAAGTGGGAATAAAATTCGGAGTGAAAGTATATCAGTGATACGGTTTGGTGATGACCTTGTTACCCTACGAATAAAAGTTACAGAATCTGTTGAATGGATTGAAGCATATAATGTGTAGAGAATACGAGCTTACGGCAAATCGAAGAAATGGTTCAAATGGCTCTGAGCAGTATGGGACTTCACAGCTGAGGTAATCAGTCCCCTAGAACTTAGAACTACTTAAACCTAACTAACCTAAGGACATTACACACATCCATGACAGAGGCAGGATTCGAACCTGCAACCGTAGCGATCGCGCGGTTCCAGACTGAAGCGCCTAGAACCGCTCGGCCACACCGGCCGGCTGCAAATCGAAGAAAGACGAAAGTAATGAGAAGCACCAGAAATGAGAATAGTGAGAAATTAAAACATCAGAATTGGTTTTCAATAGGAGTTAATGTGTGGAATGTACGTTTGGAGAACAGCATTCTGTGGTAGTGAAACATGGACTATGGCAAAACCGGAACAGAAGAGAATCAAATCATTTGGGATGTGGCGCTACAGAGATATGTTGAAGATTAGGTGGACTTATAAAGTAAGGAATGAGGAGGTTCTCCGCGGGATCGGTGAGGAAAGGATTATATGAACAATACTGACAAGAAGAAGGGACAGGGTGATAGGAAATCCGGTACGACATCAGGGAATACGTTCCATGGAACTAGAGGAAGCAGTAAAGTGTGAAACTGCAGAAGAAGGCAGAGACTAGAATACATCCAGCAAATAATTCAGAACAGTTGCAAAGTGATTCTACACTAATGGACATTAAAATTGCTACACCAAGAAGAAATGCAGATGATCGGGTACTCATTAGACAAATATATTATACTAGAACTGACATGTGATTACATTTTCAAGCAATTTGGGTGCACAGATCCTGAGAAATCAGTACCCAGAACAACCAAAATGGTTCAAATGGCTCTGAGCACTATGCGACTTAACTTCTGAGGTCATCAGTCACCTAGACTTAGAACTAATTAAACCTATCTAACCTAAGGAATCACACACACATCCATGCCCGAGGCAGGATTCGAACCTGCGATCGTAGCCGTCGCTCGGTTTCAGACTGAAGCGCCTAGAACCGCACGGCCACTCCGGCCGGCCAGAACAACCACCTCGGGCCGCAATAACGACCTTGATACGCCTGGGCATTGAGTCAAACAGAGCTTGGATGGCGTGTACAGGTACAGCTGCCCATGCAGCTTCAACACGATACCACAGTTCATCAAGAGTAGTGACTGGCGAATTAGTGACTAGCCAGTTGCTCGGCCACCATTGACCAGACGTTTTCATTTGGTGAGAGATCTGGAGAATGTGCTGGCCAGGGCAGTAGTCGAACATTTTCTGTATCCAGAAAGGCCCGTACAGGACCTGCAACATGCGGTCGTGCATTATCCTGCTGAAATGTAGGGTTTCGCAGGGATCGAATGAAGGGTAGAGCCACGGGTAGTGACATCTGAAATGTAACGTCCACTGTTCAAAGTGCCGTCTATGCGAACAAGAGGTGACCGAGACGTGTAACCAATGGCGTTCCATACCATCAAGCCGGGTGCTACGCCAATATGGCGATGACGAATATACGCTTCCAAAGTGCGTTCACCGCGATGTCGCCAAACACGGATGCGACCATCATGATGTTGGTGAGAGATCTGGATAATGTGTTGGCCAGAAAAAATGACGTTTTGCCATTCGTGCATCCAGGTTCGTCGTTGAGTACACCATCGCAGGCGCTCCTGTTGTGATGCAGCGTCAAGGGTGATCGTAGCCATGGTCTCCGAGCTGATAGCCCATGCTGCTGCAAACGTCGTCGAACTGTTCGTGCACATGGTTGTTGTCTTGCAAACGTCCCCATCTGTTGACTCAGGGATCGAGACGTGGCTGCACGATCCGTTACAGCCATGCGGATAAGAAGCCTGTCATCTCGACTGCTAGTGATACGAGGCCGTTGGGATCCAGCTTGGCGTTCCGTATTACCCTCCTGAACCCACCAATTCCATATTCCGCTCACAGTCATTGGATCTCGACCAATACGAGCAGCAATGTCGCGATACGATAAACCGCAATCGTGATAGGCTAGAATCCGACCTTTATCAAAGTCGGAAACGTGATAGTACGCATTTTTCCTCCTTACACGAGTCATCACAACAACGTTTCGCCAGGCAACTGCTGTTTGTGTACGAAAAATCCGTTGGAAACATTCCTCATGTCAGCACGTTGTAGGTGTCGCCACCGGCGCCAACCTTGTGTGAATACTCTAAAAAGCTAATCATTTGCATATCACAGCATCTTCTTCCTGTCTGTTAAATTTCGCGTCTGTAGTACGTAATCTTCGTGGTGTAGCAATTTTAATGGCCAGTAATGTATAAAATGAAATGGTTGTCGCAGGAGATTTCGTGAAGGGCCGCATCGAAACAGAATATCGATGACTAAAAGAAAAAAAGGAGAGCTGCCGCCATGTTATTATGTGACTTCTTCACATGACGTTCAGCGCTGTAGATGACAATGTCAATGAGCTGCAAACTGCTGGTGATTCGACTCCAAGTTACTCCCTCGGTTGCGTAAGGGTTTTCGCACGCATGAGCACAGGGACGCAGGTTTGACAGCAGCTGTTGTTCAGAGCGGGAGCGCACATCCCCCGACGTGCGTCGCCGGAGGCAGCGCGCTGGCGGCGAGCCAGAAGTGCGCATGCGCGCGGGAGGCTGGCGACAAGTGGTAGCGAGCAGCGGCAGTTGGCCGCGCGACGCAGGCGGGACGGGCGCCAGAGACGGCGGCGGCGGCAACGGCGCTCCGAGGCGCGTGCACCGAGACACACACTGCGTAAGCTCCCGCTTCTTCTGCCGCACTTACTCAGAGGCAGGCGTATTTTTCTTCGTCGAAATGTGCAGTATTATCTCGAACTGCGGGCAAACGCAACCAAATGTCCCCATTTTTATATGATGGCAACTAACACCGCTCTGGCTGCAGGAAATTTATTAAAAACCGCGACCTGTTTCATGCCAGTTTAGGCACACCCTCAGGTGATCCAAACAGAGATTAGAACACCGCTCCGGCTATAGGAAATTTATTAAAAACCGCGACCTGTTTCATGACAGTTTAGACACACCCTTAGGTTATCCTAACAAAGATTAGAAACGAAATATTTTACTATTTTTCTTTTTACACTGGCTTAGTGAATACTGGAGTAGAATAACTTCGCACGTCAGGTACTTTATTTTCCTTGTTTAACGCTTTTCTTGATGCGTCTCCCCGTCCTTCAGATGACGGATAAAATTAAAACCCGCTAGAAGCGTTTGTCAATTAGATAAAAAGAGATGTCACTAAAACAATATCAAACGAGAATTTGCTGCGGAGAGAGTAAAATAAGCGCTTCAAATCGTGCAAAATTGTTTATAAGCATCCATAAAAACATCAGCTGTAGGTGATGCGGGATCGGGCATAAGTATCACTGAACTGGGCAGAATCCCATGCAAGCCGGCTGGAGTGGCCGTGCGGTTCTAGGCGCTACAGTCCGGAACCAAGCGACCGCTACGGTCGCAGGTTCGAATCCTGCCTCGGGCATGGATGTGTGTGATGTTCATAGGTTAGTTACGTTTAATTAATTCTAAGTAATAGCCGATTGATGACCTCAGAAGTTAAGTCGCATAGTGCTCAGAGCCATTTGAACCAATCCCATGCAAGCAGCCACGAGGAAAAGTGCATTGCCGCGGTAGCAGAAAATCCCGCGAGATGGCACTTATTTTGCTCTCTCCCTACCAAATACTCGTTTTATTTTCTTTTAGCGTCATCCCGTTTTATCTGTTTGACGAAACGCTTCTAGCGGGTTTTAGTTTTATCCGTGAAATGAAGGGTGGGAAGAGGCTTCAAGAAAAGCGTTAAATAATGTTGTAGACACAATAATGCAAGTACCTAATGTGCGGGTCTGTTCTACTCCATTAACGGTATACACTAACCCTGTGTAAAAATAAAAGTTGTAAAATACTTCCATTGTAATCCCTGTTTAGGTTATCTGAAGATGCGCCTAAAATGGCGCGAAACCGGTCGCGGCTTTAATAAACTTCCTACAGTCAGAGCGGTGTTTGTTGCCTTTATATCAGAATGTGCAGCAGCTTTCAATTGATAACTTCCGCCGACAACCTCAAACAACGCGGAGTCTTCATTTACACCTTCGTTACACGTGTACATGTATTAATTTTAATGTAACCTATGCCTACGTTTGTGAATAAATTGCGATCATAAAAAGCCTACTAAATTGGACTTTTAAAAACGTTTCGACCGAAAGAAGCAAAATAATGACCATTAAAAGTGACAAATATTTTTAATTTCATCTATGTAGTAGTATTTTACAGTGCATAAACGCTAGGTTAAGTCGAAAAAAAAGCTTTGGTTATTCGATTGTTATTCTCAGTACTCGTGGTTTGTCAAAGAGACTGTGTATATATTAGGCGCGGAGTGATTTGCAACAAACTACGAATTGGCGGAACCTCGTTTCAAGAGCTTGCAAAGAGCCTAAAAGCTGAAATAAAGGTTACAAATTTAGCACATTTGTGGAACTATATTTCTTGAAAATTGTTTGTACTTAGTTTCGACGCCGGCAAGTCCACTGTCATTGCAAGTTCATATTGTGAAGAAATGGTATTCTCTTGATGGTGTACCATTTATAGTTGTTAGTTTCCCAAAGAGTAATGAGGACATCCTATACGTATTCCAGGGACAATATCAATTCGGGCTTCTTACATGTATTGCAGTAACAGTATTAGTTTGTGCGTACATCTGTACAGTATAGTTTAGTTTGAAGTTAAATTCATGTACAATCATCGAAATAATACAATTGTATGGAGAAAGTGGCATTATACTGAAATAGGTTGAACAATAGCAGACAAAAGCACATACCCTACCGTAATCGATCCCTGAAAATTGCTAATGGTTTATTCACTGCGTGCAGATACTTGACTGAGTAAAGTGTTCTGTCATGCATCTGGCCTGCTGTTAAGTTGCAAATCGGAAATAGATGCCTACTTCTGTTGTTGACGAATTATTTTTCATACTGATAGGACCTTCTCAGTCCGTCGGTACAATTGTAAGTTGTGGCAAAATTTCTGAACTCTTTCGATAGTGGTCGAATTTGAAATTAGATCTTCTTTTTTTACCTTTTGACACACACACACAAAGAAACATAGTGTTTTTCAAATTATCTCCAATTTTCCTGTCCGGAACTGTTACTAACCTGAAATTTGGGGACGTCTAAAGCTAAAAGTAAAGGGTGGTCACAAACAAGACTTTCAGAATTAAAAATCTACTTATTGCAAGCGTTAACGTCACAAGTGGTACAATAAATTTAGATACTTATCCTTTGTCCTCAGCTCGTGGTCTTGCGGTAGCGTTCTCGCTTCGTGCTCACGGTGTCCCGGGTTCGATCCCGGCGGGGTCAGGGATTTTCCCTGCCTCGAGATGACTGGGTATTGTTATGTTGTTTCGTCATCATGATTCATCCCCATTACGGTCGGAGGAAGGCAGTGGCAAACCACCTCCGCTACGATCTTGCCTAGTAGGCGGTGCGGGTCTCCCGCATCGTTCCCTACGCTCCTCAGAGTATGGGACCTCATCATCATAATCACTTATCCTTTGGGTGTAAAATGATTGTGGCGTAACAGTTCTAGAACGAAAATATGACAAATGCTTTACAAAATCGGATGAAGTCTATAACGTGATGAAAAGGTCGCTTTAAATGTGTAGTTATCTTCCAGCCTTATCTAAGTGTAGACACTGACTTCTCATAACCAGCGTAACTTTCAACAATAAACTTCTCCAGTCCCAGACCGAATTGCTTCGACGTTTTCTCTTGTAATATAAACTGTCTGCAAATCTAGCGGATGAGGCGGGACATGGTTCTCAGTAGGGCGTTTGATCACCACGGAGAGCTCTGGAGTTTGCTCCCATGCTGGCCACAATGCTGATAAGGAGTACTTATAGTAGAGACTTCCACTCCTCCCAAATCGCGGTTGACAACTGCTAGGCCAGTCCATTAGCCCAATATCATCTAGTTCCCAAGAGCCCCTCCATCTGCTCAGTTCAATGCTGCCGAATGTAGCCCTGAAAAGACGCACAGTGGCACAATAGTGTAGAGCAGTTAGTTTACTGTGTTCAAAGATTTGGGAGTCAACATTACGCCTGACAATACCATAACACCTGGGCTACCAAAACGACGATGTTCCTGGCTGCGTTGCTTGTTCACACCTCTTGCTATTTGAAGGTGCGTCCAGAAATAATACACTCAATCTGCTCTCATCCGAGAAGAGCACGTGATGCGCGGGTGTTAACGGATTGAAGCATTCTGGTCGTAGGAGAAAGAGATCACCGGCGTTTGGTCGCGATGTCACTGAGGACGTGAGTTGCTTGCCTTGCAATCCTGTTAAATGTGGTTGCAAATTCCACCTTCTGTTGGACGTGTTTCCCTTCTTGCCTGTTGCACAACGTAGCGGTCATCTGCTGCTGTAGCTGAGAATGGTCTGTCATGTCCTCTCCTTCGTTCAGCAGTGCCTGTGGTTCGGAACCCTCCCCATGCACATGAAACAATGCCGTGAGCAGTACCAAATTCCTGGGCTATACTGTTCACATTTCGTCCTTCTTCCAGTTTTACGATGATTCTTACCCGAGTGAAGTCGTCGCTGACGATGCTGTAATGAAGAACACCACCACAGTGCACCGTAACTGTTTGCTGATTCTCTCTCTCTCTCTCTCTCTCTCTCTCTCTCTCTCTTTCACACACACACACACACACACACACACACACACACACACACACACACACACACACACCGTCTTTTCCCGTTCGTTGAACTGCCTCGTGTTACGGGGCCAGTCCTGTTTGCCGCTATATTCACGCTGACCCCACACTATGTGACACCCCTATTTCTGTGCACTACTGGGAGACGTCTGGCAACGAGACAAGTGGATGAAACGTAAGCAAAACATTATTTTAAAAGTAATCGCCATAACTGTAATTACATTTATCCCATTGTGGGCCATGACGGTCAGTGCCTGCATGAGAAACTGTTGCGATTGCCTATGGACCATGATTGTGCCCTGGGGTACACCTCTTCGAAGCAAATCGACAGCCACGAAAGTGTATATTCAGAGCTCTAAAAATATGGAAATCATATGAGTAGAGATCGGGACTTAACGGAAGACGTGTAACGGTTTCCCAGAGATACTTCTGCAGCGTACTTAAAAAGAACCTCGCCAACATGTATTGTAAGTAGGCTGTTTAGGTTTTCTTATTGGTAACGCTGCTTAGCGCTCGGTATGAAAAATCACTGGCTGTGCTGTGCGCAGTCTGTGTTTAGTTTGCATTGTTGTCTGCCATTGTAGTGTTGAGCAGCGGCAGCTGGATGCTAACAGCGCGTAGCGTTGCGCAGTTGGAGGTGAGCCGCCAGCAGTGGTGGACGTTGGGAGAGAGATGGCGGAGTTTTGAAATTTGTAAGAATTGGTGTCATGAACTGCTATATATATATATTATGACTAGTGAGGTAAATACATTGTTTGTTCTCTATTAAAATCTTTCATTTGCTAACTATGCCTATCAGTAGTTAGTGCCTTCAGTAGTTTGAATCTTTTATTTAGCTGGCAGTAGTGGCGCTCGCTGTATTGCAGTAGCTTGAGTAACGAAGCTTTTTGTGAGGTAAGTGATTTGTGAAACGTATAGGTTAATGTTAGTCAGGGCCATTCTTTCGTAGGGATTTTTGGAAGTCAGATTGCGTTGCGCCAAAAATATTGTGTTTCAGTTTAAGCACAGTCGTGTATAAATTTTTCAAAGGGGACGTTTCAGTATTAATAGTTATAGCACTTACTTTTGAAATAATAAACGTTTACTTACTTTTTTCCCATATATTTCGTTTTTACTTGGTTCTCTCTTACACCTGTACTAAATCTTAGAGTAAATGATCACTGGCGATGACGTCCAGTGCTCCATATTACATTGCGAGAAATGAAACGTCAAGATATTTATAGCATATTAAGTACAGCGGATCGATACACGTTTACACAGCTGTACGGTGTCAGATTTTATGTGATAATATCTATAGAGTCCCGATTATTACCGTAAATTCATCTTTATTGAGATGAATTGTCGATAAAAATCGAACGTCACTGAACGACGCATTTAAATTGCATGTGAGCTGAAGTTGTTTTGCGTCGAGAACACCGTAATATTACTGTAACAAAATAAATAACATAAAGCCGATTTTAGATGTAGAATGCAAATAATGTTTGACAGATAGTTTACGGAAGACGTGATCCGCTTGGAAATTTGTGACCCTGTGTTATTTTAGGGATATGCACTTCGTCCTCGACTAACACATTTATGGTAAATGACGTCTCACTTCCGGAGGACAATAGGTCACCAGTTCTCTAACAAAACGAGTTATCTTATTCTTTTGTGTATAGAACCGTTTTCGTTGGTTTATTGTATTGGTTCAGTCACAATATACTCAATCCTGTTATAATTTAAATACTTAAAAGGGAACTCGTGCGAAACTTTCGCAAGTTTGTAGTTTTAAATAATGACTGTTTTTAGAATAAGTGTAGTCGTTCGGCTAAGTGTAGTTGTGAAAATTAAGAGAAAAGATGAAACTTCCTGACAGATTAAAACTGTGTGCCCGACCTAGACTCGAACTCGGGACCTTTGCCTTTCGCGGGCAAGTGCTCTACCAACTGAGCTACCGAAGCACGACTCACGCCCGATACTCACAGCTTTACTTCTGCCAGTATCCGTCTCCTACCTTCCAAACTTTACAGAAGCTCTCCTGCGAAACTTGCAGAACTAGCACTGCTGAAAGAACGGATATTGCGGAGACATGGCTTAGCCACAGCCTGGGGGATGTTTCCAGAATGAGATTTTCACTCTGCAGCGGAGTGTGCGCTGATATGAAACTTACTGACAGATTAAAACTTTATGCCCGACCGAGACTCGAACTCGGGACCTTTGCCTTTCGCAGGCAAGTGCTCTACCAACTGAGCTACCGAAGCACGACTCACGCCCGGTACTCACAGCTTTACTTCTGCCAGTATCCGTCTCCTACCTTCCAAACTTTACAGAAGCTCTCCTGCGAAACTTGCAGAACTAGCACTCCTGAAAGAAAGGATATTGCGGAGACATGGCTTAGCCACAGCCTAGGGGATGTTTCCAGAATGAGATTTTCACTCTGCAGCGGAGTGTGCGCTGATATGAAACTTCCTGACAGATTAAAACTGTGTGCCCCACCGAGACTCGAACTCGGGACCTTTGCCTTTCGCGGGCAAGTGCTCTACCAACTGAGCTACCGAAGCACGACTCACGCCCGGTACTCACAGCTTTACTTCTGCCAGTATCCGTCTCCTACCTTCCAAACTTTTAATCTGTCAGGAAGTTTCATATCAGCGCACACTCCGCTGCAGAGTGAAAATCTCATTCTGGAAGAGAAAAGATCTTTTAAAATGAACCGAACAACGTAAAATAATAATCGCGAATTTATGATACATCCTTGTATGTACATTCCCATTTGTCCAAAAGTGCGGTTTGTATTCGGAATATTTGTCCCGGCTTACACGACGGACAGAGATCAGGGAATGTCAGTAATTTTTTTTAAATTTTCAATTGCAGTAAGCACTTTAGGCCATGGGATAAATCACAATTCAAGGCGACAATGACAAATATCTTTGTCGTTTTGGAAATCATATTCGTACAGAAAAGTCAACTTGTACGACTGGAAGAGATAATGGACTGCCCCCAGAGGTCACGGTTATTATCTATGTCAATGCTGTACACAAATTACCCAATTAATGAGTACTTTAAAACAAATAAAAAAGATAATACGAAAAGGGCGTCTATTAATTGTGATTAAAGTTAGCTTCGAGAAATATGCATATGAAGCTGGGTATCCACGGTGTCAGTTTGCTTATAATAGTTAAGTCTCTTTTATCTTAAAATTTTTCCACAAGTAGTACCTTTCAGCGCAAAATCGATGTACAATGTCAGAAGCTGGTTAAGAAATATTTCTATCGATACCTCATTGAGAAACAATGTATATCTAATACACGAACAATGATTAATTTAAATTACCTGAGATAGTATATGAGCGATTGTCTGCATCACATTTACTGCAGATTTCAGTTTCCATTGGGAACCCAGCGATTTGTGCTTAGAGATCGTAGTGCATATGCACAAGATATTCTTCGCGCACTGGCAGATTAACGTACTCATAATCCGACAGCAGACCGAGGACATTTCTTATTTACTTAAAAGCATTTTATGCATAGCTGCTGGTTCTTTTTAATCTACTGCAGTTTCATTTTAATTTCAATTTTTTCTCATTAATTTTTTTTTTGTATTAGCGCACAAATATGGCTTTTAGCAAGGGGGTGAACATGAAATTAGTATATATCATACTAAAGCGCAAGCACAGGTGTGCTTTCAAGTGGAACGACAAAAGGGCTCGATTACAGATGTAAGATTGGCAGTTTCATCAAAACGTTTAGGAGACTACCCTTGTAAATCTTTCAAGGCCACAGTGAAATCCTCAAACCTCACGTATTCTTTGAAGGCAGTGAGCTTAGGGAACTGGACTCTATTTGTCACGAGTATATCCCTTCCGTCACGCGATTTTCTTGTGAAATGTATCCCCAACAAATCGGAAAGAAGTTGCTTCTCATGTGTCTTACTGTGGGTAATGTGGAGTCAACTACACTTAAAATGTGAGGGCTGCAATCCATTCCGGATGTTCAAATTTTCATTCTTGAACTTCTTTCTCCTTCATAGCTTCATAAATAACTAGTTTTAAATCGACGCCAGCCGCATTGGCCGAGCGGTTCTAGGCGCTTCAATCCGAAATCGAGCGACTGTTACGGTCGCAGGTTCGAATGCCGCCTCGGGCATGGGTGTATGTGATGTCCTTAGGTTAGTTAGGTTTAAGTAGTTCTACGTTTTAGGGGACTGATGACCTCAGATGTTAAGTCCCATAGTGCTCAGAGCTATTTTAACCTTTTTTTTCAATCGAGAATTACTTTGGCTTAACCACCAACGGACTTGGCAGTAATATAGAAAGACTCCATACTCTTCGTTCAGTTACATCGAAAACTGTTGAAACTGATAGTGGAATAATACGTGCGACTACAGAAATTTTACTATTCGTAGTACAAATTTGTTCACGTGCTCCATGCCTGCAAATTTAGCACAGAGTGCTCGTAGACACACAGAACACTTAATTCCGTCAGTCGATCGTTATAACTTTTTACTATTTCATTGTGAACTACATCTTTAAATTCTTTCTGCAAAGTATTGTAGTATTGTTTCATGGCAATTATGCAGTAAGTGCCTATTAAGCGACTGCATGACATTTATCGAGCATTCTCATCACCCTCTTCTGCCATTCCCATTCATTTTTAAAGTGTTATGACGATGGATCACTAGACTGCCTCTACTTGTGCAAGCAGCCACTGAACCTGTGAACGTTATTCGTACCAGGAAGACATAACAAAGGCTAAAGAGCGCTGACACCTTGAGTCTGCCGAACTGAAGAGTGTTCTATCGACCAAAATATAGTGCAGTGCAAAACTGAGTGCAATGTCATCCTGTTTCCGATACTTCCAAGAAGGACCGAGCAAATCAGAGACAGGCTGGGCTCACACACCCTATACAGGTGAAGTTTGGCACGCCGTGGCCAGCCCTGGTCTAGTACATCATTTTTCAAAAACCTGAGACGAAACGAACACTATCCGCTAAGTCATTAATGTACACTGAAGAGCCAAAGAAACTGGTACATCTCCCTAATATCGTATAGGGCCCCTGCGAGCACGTAGAAGTGCCGCAACGCGACGTGACATGGACTCGACAAGTGTCTGAGGCAGTGCTGGAGGGGATTGACACAATGGATACTGCAGGTCTGTCCATAAATCCGTAAGAGTACGAGGGGGGTGCAGATCTCTTCTCCAACACTTTGCAAGGCATGCCAAATACGCTCAATCTGCCAGGAAGTTTCATGCTCAATAATGTTCATGTCCATGGAATTTGGTGGCCAGCGGAAATGTTTAAACTCAGAAGAGTGTTCCTGGGGCCATTCTGTAGCAGTTATGGACGTGTGGAACTGTCAAAGTCCGTCGGAATGCGCAATGGACATGAATGGATGCACCTGTCAGAGTCGTATCTAGACATGTAAGGGGTCCTATATCCCTCGAACTGCACACTCCCCATACCATTATAGACCATCCACCAGCTTGAACAGTCCCGTACTGACATGCAGGGTCCATGGATTCATAATTTGGTCTTCATACCTGTACACGTCCACCCGCTCGATACAATTTGAAAAGAGATTCTCCCGACCAGGAAACATGTTTTCAGTCATCAACAGTCCGACGTGGGTGTTAAAGGGCCCAGGCGAGGAGTAAAGCTTTGCGTCGCACAGTCATGAACGGTACACGAGTGGGCCTTCGGCTCCGAAAGCCTGTATCGATGACGTTTCCTTGAGTGGTTCGCACGCTGACACATGTTGATAGCCCAGAATTGCAATCTTCAGCAATTTGTGGAAGGGCTGCACTTCTGTC
Organism: Schistocerca gregaria; assembly: GCF_023897955.1. Classification (NCBI taxonomy): domain Eukaryota; kingdom Metazoa; phylum Arthropoda; class Insecta; order Orthoptera; family Acrididae; genus Schistocerca; species Schistocerca gregaria. The sequence continues at coordinate 446,575,121 of NC_064925.1, read as the reverse complement.
ACGTTGAACGACTCTCTTCAGGCGTCATTGGTCCTATTCTTGCAGGATCTTTTTCCGGCCGCATCGTTATGGGAGATTTGATATTTTACCGGATTACTGGTATTGACGGTACACTCATGTAATGGTCGTCCGGGAAAGTCCCCACTTCATCGCAACCTCGGAGATGCGGTGTCCCATCGCTCGTGCGCCGACCATATCACCACGTTCAAACTCACTTAAATCTTGATAATCTGCCATTACAGCAGCAGTACCCGATCTAACAACTGGGCCAGAGCCGGCCGATGTGGCCAAGAGGTTCTAGGCGCTTCAGTCCGGAACCGCGCGAGTACTACGGTCGCAGGTTCGAATCCTGCCTCGGGCATGGATGTGTGTGATGTCCTTAGGTTAGTTAGGTTTAAGTAGTTCTAAGTTCTAGGGGATTGATGACCTCAGATGTTAAGTTCCGTAGTGCTCAGAGCCATTTGAACCATTTTGATCATGGTCGGGCAGTTGCTCATAAGCCAAACATCACGCCAGTAAATGCCAAACGACGCCTCACTTGGTGTAAGGAGCGTAAACATTGGACGATTGAACGGTGGAAAAACGTTGTGTGGGGTGACGAATCACTGTACACAATGTAGCGGTCCGATGGCAGGGTGAGGGTATGGCGAATGCCCGCTGAACGTCATCTACCAGCGTGTGTAGTGCCGACAGTAAAATTCGGAGGCGGTGGTCTGGTCGTGTTTTTCATGGAGGGGGCTTGCACCCCTTGTTGTTTTGCGTGGCACTATATGGAGTGGCCTTCACAGAGTCCTGACCTGAATCCTATAGAACACTTTTGGAATTTTTGGAACCTCAACTTCGTGCCCGTCCTCATCGACCGACATCGATTCCTCTCCTCAGTGCAGTACTACGTGAATAATGGGCTACCATTCCCCAAGAAACCTTCCAGCACCTGATCGAACGGATGCCTGCGAGAGTGGAAGCGGTCATCAAAGCTAAGGGTGGGCCAACACCATATTGAATTTCAGCGTTACCGATGGAGGGCGCCACGAACTTTCAGCTAGGTGTCTGGATACTTTCGAACACATAGTTTATCTTTAGCAACTGCTACATTTCTTTTTTTCTCTATAAATCTTATTTTCAGCTTATTACTTACGCTTTGCTGCTTAGAAGCCATCTTAGCATTCTGCACCCCCCTCAGTTGCCATCGCGGCCAGATCCCATATTTGTTGCTCTGATTTGTTTATATATTTTATAGGCATTTTGTCCTCTATAGGCGTTTCCGACCGCAGCGCCACCTCTCCACACATCTCTGTATTTGAATATATGCCAATACCAGTTTCTTTGGCGCTCCAGTGTATAAATCCAGCGACCCGCTCCTGCTTCGGTCTAGTAGCGATAAGTACCTATAGGCATACGACTCGTGTGGTGTAGTGGTATTAAATTATGTACGCAAACATACCTCCTGAGTCAGTCCATCTATTAGTGAAAACATAAAAATCCATGCTATAGTTACTGAGGTTAACCTTGACATGTTGACTGAAAAACGACACGAGGAGTTTAATTTATAAAATTACGGAGGAACAACACTAGTCATGTTAAACTGCCTACAAACGGAGCAGAAGAGGAAGGTAGTATCAAATAAATCTAAAGAATGTTGACATTTGAGGAAATAAACCTAAATGATTAAACTGCTCTGGTTTTATGTTTAACTTGATCCCGTTGCATGCTGACACGGGAGGAACAACAGTCAGTACTTAACTCTAAAGTCATTAGAGACTGAGAATTAGGTGGGGAATCTTCCTGGAAATCTTATATAGTAATCCAAGTTAGCCGTTGGAAGCTGAATCCAAGAAGGCTGGACAATTATTCGAACCAGGCTCTGTCTGGATACCAGTCTGGTTTAATAAATACCGCGTCTCCGCGCTCGGTGGTGTCGAATAGTATGGTATCAACTGTGACGAGTGCTTTACAGACGGTTACAGTGCTCGCTTATTTAGGAAAACAGCGACCTGTTTCTTGCTTCATTCTGGTGTTACGGTGGCAACAAACAATCGCGGCAGCTTCTACTAAGTAGTGTAAGCTAATGATATTTTGTAATCAGCTACTGGAATGTACAAGAAAATATTTTAATGTATACTACTTGCCATTAAAACTGCTACACCACGAAGATCACGTGCACAGACGTGAAATTTAACCGACAGGAAGAAGATGCTGTGATATACAAATGATTAGCTATTCAAAGCATTCACACAAGGTTGGCGCCGGTGGTGACACCTACAACGTGCTGACATGAGGAAAGTTTCCAACCGATTTCTCAAACACAAAAAGCAGTTGACCGGCGTTGCCTGGTGAAACGTTGCTGTGATGCCTCGTGTAAGGAGGAGAAATGCGTACCAACACATTTCCGACTTTGATAGAGGTCGGATTGTAGCCTATCGCGATTGCGGTTTATCGTATCGCGACAATGCTGCTCGCGTTGGTCGATATCCAATGACTGTTAGCAGAATATAGAATCGGTGGGTTCAGGAGGATAATACGGAACGCCGTGCTGGATCCCAACGGCCTCGTATCACTAGCAGTCGAGATGACAGGCTTCTTATCCGCATGGCTGTAACGGATCGTGCAGCTACGTCTCGATATCTGAGTCAACAGATGGGGACGTTTGCAAGACAACAACCATGTGCACGAACAGTTCGACGACGTTTGCAGGAGCATGGACTATCAGCTCGGAGAACCATGTCTGCGGTTACCCTCGACGCTGCGTCGCAGACAGGAGCGCCTGCGATGGTGTACTCAACGACGAACCTGGGTGCACGAATGGCAAAACGTCATTTTTTCGGATGAATCCAGGTTCTATTTACAGCATCATGATGGTCGCATCCGTGTTTGGTGACATCGCGGTTAACTTACATTGGAAGCGTGTATTTGTCATCGCCATACTGGCGTATCACCCGGCTTGATGGTATGGGGTGCCATTGGTTACACATCTCGGTCACCTCTTTTTCTCATTGACGGCACTTTGAACAGTGGACGTTACATTTCAGATATCACTACCCGTGGCTCTACCCTTCACTCGATCCCTGCGAAACCTACATTTCAGCAGGATAATGCACGATCGCATGTTGCAGGTCCTGTACGGGCCTTTCTGGATACAGAAAATGTTCGACTACTGCCCTGGCTAGCACATTCTCCAGATCTCTCACTAACTGAAAACGCCTGGTCCATGGTGGCCGAGCAACTGGCTCGTCACAATACGTTAGTCACTACTCTTGCTGAACTGTGGTATTGTGATCGTGTTGAAGCTGCTTGGGCAGCTGTACCTGTACAAGCCATCCAAGCTCTGTTCGACTCAATGCCCAAGCGTATCAAGGCAGTTATTACGGCCAGAGGTGGTTGTTCTGGGTACTGATTTCTTAGGATCTATGCACCAAATTGCGTGAAAATGTAATCACATGTCAGTTCTAGTATATTTGTCCAATGAATACCTGTTTATAATCTGCATTTATTGTTGGTGTAGCAATTTTAATGGCCAGTAGTGTGTATAGGTAAGGAATGAGGAGGTTCTGTGCAAAATCGGAGAGGAAAGGAATATGTGGAAAACACTGATAAGGAGAAGGGACAGGATGTTAGGACATCTGCTAAGACATGAGGGAATAACTTCCATGGTACTAGAGGGAGCTGTAGAGGGCAAAACCTGTAGAGGAATACAGAGATTGGAATACGTCAAGCAAATAATTGAGGACGTGAGTTGCAAGTGCTACTCTGAGATGAAGAGGTTAGCACAGGAAAGGAATTCGTTGCGGGCCGCATCAAACCAGTCAGTAGACTGATGACAAAAAAAAGTGTGTATAGAGTGCAAACTGCATCACACAAGGGAACCTATTATGATTTATTTATTGGCTCCAAAACAAAAATATACTCAACAAACGAGGCAATTATGCGGGATATCATATTTTATTACCAGTTGGATGCCTCACAGTTGCTTAAGACTACGCGATATTGACATATAACGTGGCCGGATTCCAGTCAAGTGGGTTTTTGTAGTCAGCTGATAGATATTATATTGATGCCCACGTCAGTCAAGTTTTGATTAAGGTCTTTTGGCACTACAATCAGCGACATCACTGTCATATATCGCTATGCGGTATTGATTTTTTTTTGCCACCATTTCATGCTGAATTTTATTCAGTGTGTATTGAGCACATTTGCTAGAAGGAAAGCTTTGCATTTTTCCTTGTGCAAAGGTATTCTCCAAGTGTGCTCTCTGTGTCGCCCTTGTCTAATTAAGAGGGACGAAGTTCCCCTGGAGCTGGGCAGCTTTCACGATAGTAAAGCTGTGTCCTACTTCGTGCTTTTGTGGCAAAGCAGGCTCCCCTCTTAGCCCTGAGTAGATTTCGCCACCCCACCACTGTCGTTCCCAAAGAATAGTTGAGCATGACATTTCTTTCCACATCTACATCTACATTTACATACATATCCGCAAGTCACCTTACAATGTGTGGCGGTGGGTACCCTGCAGCAGTACTAGTTGCTTTTCTGTTCCTGTCGCAAACAGAGCGAGGGAAAAACGACTATCTATATGAGCTCCGTATGAGCCCCAATTTCTTCGTGGCCCTTACGCGAAATGTATGTTGGCGACAATAGAATCGTCCTGCAGTCAGCTGCAAGTGCCAGATCCCTAAATTTTCTCAACAGTGTTCCTCGAAAATAACGTCGCCTTCTTACCCGGGATTCCCATTTGAGTTCCAGTAGCATCTACGTAATATTTGTGCTTTGGTTGAACTTATCAGTAGTAAATCTAGCAGCCCGGCTCTAAATTACTTTTATATCCTCTAATACGACCCTTTGTGAGTCCTAAACACTCTGTCAGTACTCAAGAGTAGGTCGCAGTAGTGTCGTATATGTGGTCTCCTTTACAGATGAACCACAGTTTCCCAAAATTCTCTCAATAAACCGAAGTCGACCATTCCCCTTCCCTGCCACAATCCTCACATTCTTGATCCATTTCATATCGCTTTGCAAAGTTATGCACGGATATTTAGACAACGCGACTGTGTCATACAGGACAGTGGCACGCGGTATTCGAACATTAAAGGTTTTTTTTCCCTACTCAATTGCATTAACTCTCATTTTGAAACTTCCTGGCGGTAGCTCAGATGGTAGAGCACTTGCCCGAGAAAGGCAAAGGTCCCGAGTTCGAGTCTCGGTCGGGCACACAGTTTTAATCTGCCAGGAAGTTTCATATCAGCGCACACTCCGCTGCAGAGTGAAAATCTCATTCTGGAAACTCTCATTTTATCTTCATTTTGAGCTGATTTATATTCTATTCATTACAAAGGGTTCAAATGGCTCTAAGCATTGTGGGACTTAACATCTGAAGTCATCAGCCTCCTATACTTAGAATTACTTAAACCTAACTAACCTAAGAACATCACACACATCCATGCCAGATGCAGGATTCGAACCTGCGACCGTAGCAGCACCGCGGTCCCGGATATTCTGTACACCAGCTAGGAATGTTGCCTGTCTTGTATTCTCCTACGGTTACTCAACGACGGCAGTACAGAATCATCGGTAGAAAAACACAGACTGCTGCCAATCCTATCCGCCAGATCATTTATGTATGTAGAAGATGATACATGCCTTATCATACTTCTCGGGGCACTTATCATGATATCCTTGCATCTGATGAATGCTTGTCATCGAGGACAAAGTACTCGTTTTTATTACTTAACATGTATTCGAGCCACTCATGTATCTGCGAACCTATTCCATATGCTCATTCCTTCATTGACAGTCTGAAGTGTCAAATGCTTTTCTGAAATCTAGAAATATGGAATCTGCCTGTTGCTCTTCATTCATTGTTCGCAGAATATCATGTGAGGAAAGAGCAAGCTGCGTTTTGCACAAGCAATGTTTTCTAAAGCCGTGATGATTCGTGGACAGAAGATTTTTGGCCTCAAGGAAATTTACTGTATTCTAACTCAGGACATGTTCAATAGTTCTGTAGTAAAGCGATGTTAAGAAAATCAAAGGATGAAACACCAGGACGACACCCAACCAGTGTGGAAAGGTCCATTGCTTTCACACCAAAATTTGGTTCATCCAATCGAATTAAGTCATCCCACTCCTGTGCTTGTCACAGAGAAGCCTACCAATCGATAGAACACTGCTTCACGGTAGTATCAGCATATTATTTGTTAATGTGCGCTTTGCATGCCAAGGGCGGGGAGTTTGTGCAGTGTTTCCCCAGTCTCTTCTTTTTTTCCCATGAAACAAGCGATATTCTAGTCTGTCACGTTGGTGTCAGCGTTGAACCGCCTAAGTAGATAGTTGTGGAGGAGGGAGACCTACGTTTCGTGATCCACTATCTACATTCTGAACAACTCGCTACTTGCTCACTTGTGTTGCACAGTTTGGTTACAATATGTGATATCTTCTTGTATCGTTAACTTTGAGTTTACAAGCCGTTCACGTGAGAAGATCTCATTACTCTTTCTTCATACAGTCTTCCACACTTTTTGGCACCTCCTCACGGGATTAGCGTCCTTTGTAGTTAGATCTGAGTTTTAAAGAACTTTATTTCCTGCAAATTTTTATTGTCAGTTTTGCCGGCCATTAGAGCAGATAAATATCTGTTAATCTCAGTCTTGATTTGGATTCCAAGATCTTTTACACCGTCTAATAACTTTTCCGCGGCTAGGAGACCCACTGATAACAAAAACAACCTGGCACAACCTACGCTTGATGTGTGCGCTGTGACGACGTTATCGTTGTACATAGTGGCCAAACCCACAGCTGTATATTAAAAATTCGAAGAAAACAACGCGCATTGCACTCACTTGTCTTGTATGGTCGGAGATTTACTTTATAGCGAGATTTGCACTTACACTCATCGGTTCTGAAACAGAACAGGAACGAAGCTTTCAACTTTATTTGTCGAGAACCATTGCGACCGCTTCAATTGGATTCTGATAGAGTCGCTGAAGTTAGACGTGTCTTATTATTATTTTAAATCAGTTGACCATCACTGAAGAGGGCGCACTCACTGTTGAGCAGTATATTTGTGTTAGTTTTTTAATACTTTCCCTAGTTTCTCTCGGCCTGCTTAATCTTCATTCTGAACGGAGATATCTCCTGTCTCATTCTATAGCCAGTCAGCCACGGATATATATTCGAACCTGGTACATGTGACGATCGTGGTGGGGAATGTGACGCTTCTGGGCAGCGACCGCACCAGCATTCTTAGTCATTTTCTCGTATGTTTTCTCTGTTAATTCTTCCTGTGTTTCGACTAGCGCGATGTGTAGTCCAGCACTACAGCTAAACATATGGCCTCACTTACGTGTTCCACTATACGGCCCCAAAGTTTTATTTCGAGGTAGATCGAGTTTTACCAATAGAATCAACACAACCTCTAAACAAACTCGTTAGGCAACATTTGTCCGTCCTCTTCTGGAGTTTCAGTAAACCCTTGGCGCTTCAAAGAAAGGGACTCCAATGTGTAAAATAGCTTCAAAGGTCTGATTACTTTACAAATAGATTAAAGTTTTAATAATATAACGTTAAACATGTAAGCGAGAAAAAGTTCGAAATGGTTCGAAATTAGACTTGAAGTGCTCTAATTTGGAACACTAGATGAATGTATTCTAGGTATTTTTCAGTAAAAGCTAGTTTTTCACGCATTTCGATGTTTCTGACGTTATTTCTCCCGAACTACATGTAGTACAATTATGTAATTGTGATATAGGTAGATATATATAGATTTCATTCAGTGATATATGTAGATCCCGTCTGCCAAGTGTATGGCGAATAGAGTTATTAGTAAAGAAGTAATAAATTAAAACGCCATATTTGATGCTGAAGTTTGACTGCATAAACATCGAAAAACGTAGTAAACTATAACTTTTCTGGGAGGGGGGGAGGGGGGGGGGGCGGAAAGCGCCAGCGAGAAAAATTTCACAAAGGTCTCAAATTATGTATAAAGTTCGTTGGGTGTTGCTAAGTGCTCTCTTTCTCAAATACTATGTGATTAAGCCCAGTGTATTTGCGCACCGTCAGTTTCGCTGCCTCAAGACAAACGCACAGTTTATAATTGAAATACTTGTCTTATTGTGCTAAACATTAGATTATTCTTTTTAGTTAGTAGATTACGAAAGCACTTAAAAATTTAAAAAAGGTTAATAATTATTCGAAATATTGAACATAACAGTTTTTTTGCCCCTGGAAGTCCTTAGATAGGCAACCTGCAGCGCTTACGAGTTCCGAATAGTCGCTTGGTAATATACGAAGTGTATCAATAAGAACGTGGCACCAAGACTATGTAAGTCGTGTGAATGAGTTTGCACGAATTACAGAGTTGTTAAGTACTTTCTGATACACCCTGGTTCTAGCACAGTGTCTAATGCAGAGATAAATACACCCGCACTGACATTCAAGCCGTATGGAAGCACACGAAATTGGTACGTCCTCCCACCAAAAATAAAGGCAGTAGATTTCTTGCGTTGTTCTGTTAAAGGGACCTGCCAATATGACATTTTAAAATCGATACTTGATAGAAACTTTACTCCATGAAACTTCTGTATTTGTTCGTCCAGGTTTTCTGGCCTTGTCCTTACTGGTATCATAATTTTGTTGATGTCCCTAGCATCAAGTACCAATCTAATACTCACATCCGCTTTTCCCACAGCTAGTAAGGCACTACTGTAGGGAGAAAGGGACGGTTCAATGATTCCCCAATCCAACATTTTCTTCATTTCCTTCCACACAGCTTCGCGTTTACTCCACAGCACGGAATAAGAAGCATGACAAAACGTCTGATGCAGATATATCATATACGTAGCTTTGAATTATTCCGGGTTTTTCCGGAAATGTGCCAGCGTAATCACTCAGTAATTTAGAGAGCTCATGCTGCTGCTCATCGGTTAAATATCCTGAATCCTTAACCTTGGATTGAATCTCCTGTCGTACCTGAACGACTTCTTCGTCATGTTGCTCATTTGTTTCAGGATACGCCTTTAGTAGTACAGTGTCCTGAATATTGAGTATAAAGGGTTCTGCTTCTATCTTTTCGAACCACCGACAATACCTATTGTGCCTTGCCATTGTTTTAATCAATGGTAATTGCAAATCCTTCGTAGGCGTTTGCAGGAAGCACAAGCCCTGAAGGACGTCGATTATAGCACTCCTTTCCCTCAGGATGTCCCATCCTAGGATGCAATTTGAAGTTAAATTTTTAACAATGAGGAACGTGCATAATATCGCATTATTTCATATTTCTATTCCTGCCTGCACCTGAGCCTTGACATTTTGTGCCTTTCCCTTTAGGACCCCCGTAATTTTACAGTTTTGAACCGGCAACGTAGGCAGTCTTTTACTGTAGTTAATAACGTTAAAGAAATCTTCAGACATTACTGACAGAGCAGCTCTTGTGTCAATCAAAACCTTAGCAAGTACACCGTTTATTTTCACGTGTACTGCGGCCTTCACAATCTTGTTTGCTGGTCAGAATATTTACGCGGTTCGGTGATTAATTCCTCCCGCAAATCCTGGCCGTCATTATAGCGCAGCATAGCAATCCGATTACTGTTATTTTCGAGTCTGCCTTCGCTTCTATTCCTTGTGGTAGAGTGCCGAAGGCTTACATCGACCCCCTGTAGTCTGTTGGCTGGTTCTCCTCGGTAACGTCTCCTATTTACACATTGTGCTGCCAATTCACACTATTTTGTGAGGTACTTGGTTTATTAACCCATGTTGGCGTCGCAGTATTCCCCGGCATGGTAATAGCCTCGGCACTATTAATCGGGACTCCCAGCTCCGGTCTATTTGACTGCGCCGACCAGTTAGCAGTCACATTCTGACGCCAATGGCCACCTTGTCGCATATTTTTAGGTTGACAATTACTTCCATAATTCTCATCTTTTCTCCTTTTTGCGATTCATCGTGTCATTTCTATCCTTTTTAGGTGAGCATTTACCGCTCGACATACCACTTCCTCCATTCCCATTACCTCCTTTTTGTCGATTCGCTCTCTCATAACTATTGCCGCCACATTCATGTCCCCAATTATTATTTCAGTTTTGATTTCCATAACCGTTATTTCTAGGCTTATGGTTATTATTTATCCCCTCACCGTTATTGCTTTGTTGTCATGCATCCTCTTGTATCAAGTCTAGAGAATTCACAAGCGACATGAATGTCTCTAAATCGTTATCAGGTACGTGTACCATTTCTCTCCTTATTGAGATCGGCATCTTAGATTTCAATATCGTAAGCACCTCGCGTGTAGCGATCGGCTCGGACCAGTACCTTCTTTTGTTAATATACTTTTCAAAGTATTTTCTAACTGTTCCTTGCTTGAAATTGTACATCTCCGGATTGTATACCTGTTTCCGCAATCTCTCTTATATACTAGCGGACCAAAATTTGGCCAAAAATTGTTGCTCGAACTCACAAAAAGAATGACAATTCTCTGCAATTTCAGATACCCATAATACGGCATCTCCAGTAATATATGAGATAACAAACTGTATCTTTTGCCTTTCTTGCCACGATGCAGGTAACACATTCTTAAAACTTTTTATAAATATTAGACCTGAAATGTATCAGTAATGGCTCTTCTTGTTTCAGTGTGGTCAGAGTGTGTGCTTCATTGCGAACAATTATCGGATTATTTTTACCTGTATTCGCTGGATATGGACTGACAGTTACACAGTTTGCTAGTGGGTTTCCGCACGAGCCTCGGTTTGAAGCCTAATTTTCGCCCTGCTGTGCATTACATGAACGACCGCAACAGGGACTAGGTGCGGCACAGTTCATGATTCTATTATCATAGTCATTCACTGGATTTTCTGTAATCTCGGGCCTTGTGGGTTCGTGGTTCATGGAGGTACCTTGCGGACTCTTGTGTTCAACGTGGTCAAGCATTACAAGGTTCACTTCAGCTTCTACCTTTCGCTCAATAGTTAAAGAGATTTCCTCGATACCTTTTGGTTAATTGCTTAACATTGGCATCGAGAGATTTCTGCACCTCTTTGACCTCTGATACCTCTCCGGCCAAAGTATTTGCTTTATTGGGTAATTCCTGTAAATTTTTCTTCACTTCCGTTACCTCCGGTTCAACCCTTTCTATCTCGCTGTCAACATGTTCTAATATGCGTTGATTCCTATCGTCGAAGAGCACGATTCAGTTTTTGTATCAACACTTGTTCGCCACTCGTCCACTGTGCCGATTAGGCTAGTCTCATCGTTTTCGGAAAACTCATTCTGGCGTTGGATATCCTCCTCGCGCTCTCTTTTCCTCTGCTGTTCCATTAATTCCGGGTCTTTCTTTCTTTGCTGTTCCATTAATTCTAATTTACGGATTAGCTGTGCAAGCATATCACTTGGATTTGCAAAGTCGACCTGCGCGCGAACACTTTCGTCTGCTTTCTCGCAGTAGATTTGTCTCGCAGTCTCGACATTCTCTTGTCCGCCCAGCGATTGTGTACTCGGTTGAGAAATATCAATCTGCGGTACTACACTATCATGTGGGATCGTAGCTTGTTCATTTTCATTAGCTGCCGACCCCGCTGCCAATAAGCCAGGAATATTCTCTAAGTGGTCATCACTTTCATAATTCTCAACCTCCACACGCTTACGTCTAGTATTTGGCCTAACTATGTTGCTAGCTGATACTAATCAGTTCACACAAAAAATTCAGACTATAACTGCCCAACACTCCCTAAAGTAACAGTCACAATTGAAAAACTAGAAGAAAGCTATGTGTACAGATTGTTTTAATTGCATGCGCCCAGGTGCTACTGACTAGTTTTAATTAGAAACCTGGTCGCGTCCATTCGGTTCCTTACCTTAGGATTTATGTCAGATATAAGAAACAGCGTCGGTCTGCAATCAATCATTCAGTTTTCTGTGAGCTTGCCGTAGTTCCCGTGCGTATGGTACATGAAACGGAAACGTTTGTGGTATACATACAGGTAATCAATTACAACAGTGGAGATAGGTCGTAGGATTCCAGTTTCGATTTTGGCACCACTAGTAAGTATTCAGTGAATTCAGTTATTGGTGGATATGCACCGAGCTGTTTAAACACAAAAAAATATACTGATAAGAATTCTTTAGGTATTCAGCGATAGATGCTGCAGAACACTTACTACCAAATTGTAATGCAATAAAATAAAAATTATTTGTGACTCCTTTTCTTTGCTGTCAGTGTAATGTAATAGAATGAATATGAGCCGTGACTTATATAAAAAAGAAACACACATTAATGCAAAGGCTCAGCATAAAAGAGAAATAAGTAATGTAGGAATATTAATAACAGTGTAATATGTTGTTTAATTTAGCCCGACGTGTATAAGCACTCAGTAAACTAGCTCAGTTCTCAGGGTAGTTACGTAATCGTCGATAATTAATTGTCCTTTTCTTATTTACCCAACACCACAGATATTATTCCAGGCTAGCGAGAATCGTGTGCTTATTGCACCAGAGAATATTTGCCAAGTCTGTTCGATGCACATTACTGAAATACCTAACTTAACATCGTGGTTTCGTTTCGATTCCCCAATATAAGACAAGAAGAGTAGCATCTACAAATGAAATCCTATAATGGAACTGGAATCCTGTGACCAGACCTTTTCTGCCTGGGATGTTATCTCGTTATGTAAAGAAAATCTGTAAGTAAAATTATTACATTATTAGTAGCTGCCTCCGGTCTTGTGGGATCTGAAATAAGGTTAATTGTTCTAACCGACGGCACGTCTCGTAGATGAGCTAAAAGAAAAATGTTAAAGATTTTTCTAAGATGGCGCCTAAGAACGAAAATTCTTTGTTAAGGTCCATATCTACTTAAGACAATCCAGATATCAGGCTACCAATTGATTGACCACATTCACAAATTCTTTTGACAAAATAACGATTATATTTTTCGGGTTTTAAGTACAACTTACATTATCAGCTGGTACAGCAATATGAGCTTTACTCAAGAACGTCTTTTTAGGTCCTAATCCAAGCAGATAAGATAATTGAAAGACAAAGGAAAGATAGTTCATGCATAAAAGCGCAAGAGTCCATGGAATAACATGTCCATTGTAGTTCTATCTCTTCTTCTTTGGCGTACTTGTCGATTACTTATAAAATTTGTCTCGTGGTCTTATTGTGGCGTGTTTATCTTCTGCCGTTAGGTCAGAGTAGCATATTGACAGTGACCAACTTTAAACAGATCTTGATTAATATTCACACACATTTATTAAATTAATAACAAGCATAAAAATAACTTAACTAGGTTCTGGATGCTATTTACAATTGACAATCTGAAGTTCCTTTGGTCTTGGTACGTTAATCTTATTCTCACATACCTCTGATACTCGACAAAGTGTCAATTCATTTATCTTCATGGCTATGTACAGGAATATGGTAATCTCATTAAGCACAGACTGAAACTTGACTGCAGACAAATGCAGACTAATGCAGACTGACTAATCGGAGGTATGTACACTCGTTATAAAACCTCGCGGATTCAGGTATCACTGCGCGAGTGAGATCCGTGAGGAGAAAAGGTTCTATGTTAGCAGCAATCTCTTTGGTTGCGTTACATATTAATACACGGGTCGGCGGAAGCAGAATTTGGTCCATCTCTAAGACAGCGCCATCTCGTAGTGCGGAGACTGATGGGCTCTGCGCATGCGCTGTTGTGCTTAGCGGGGTGCGCTCTGTACGCGCTGACTACGCGGAACTACACTCCTGGAAATAAAAAAAAGAACACATTGACACCGGTGTGTCAGACCCACCATACTTGCTCCGGACACTGCGAGAGGGCTGTACAAGCAATGATCACACGCACGGCACAGCGGACACACCAGGAACCGCGGTGTTGGCCGTCGAATGGCGCTAGCTGCGCAGCATTTGTGCACCGCCGCCGTCAGTGTCAGCCAGTTTGCCGTGGCATACGGAGCTCCATCGCAGTCTTTAACACTGGTAGCATGCCGCGACAGCGTGGACGTGAACCATATGTGCAGTTGACGGACTTTGAGCGAGGGCATATAGTGGGCATGCGGGAGGCCTGGTGGACGTACCGCTGAATTGCTCAACACGTGGGGCGTGAGATCTCCACCGTACATCGATGTTGTCGCCAGTGGTCGGCGGAAGGTGCACGTGCCCGTCGACCTGGGACCGGACCGCAGCGACGCACGGATGCACGCCAAGACCGTAGGATCCTACGCAGTGCCGTAGGGGACCGCACCGCCACTTCCCAGCAAATTAGGGACACTGATGCTCCTGGGGTATCGGCGAGGACCATTCGCAACCGTCTCCATGAAGCTGGGCTACGGTCCCGCACACCGGTAGGCCGTCTTCCGCTCACGCCCCAACATCGTGCCGCCCGCCTCCAGTGGTGTCGCGACAGGCGTGAATGGAGGGACGAATGGAGACGTGTCGTCTTCAGCGATGAGAGTCGCTTCTGCCTTGGTGCCAATGATGGTCGTATGCGTGTTTGGCGCCGTGCAGGTGAGCGCCACAATCAGGACTGCATACGACCGAGGCACACAGGGCCAACACCCGGCATCATGGTGTGGGGAGCGATCTCCTACACTGGCCGTACACCTCTGGTGATCGTCGAGGGGACACTGAATAGTGCACAGTACATCCAAACCGTCATCGAACACATCGTTCGACCATTCCTAGACCGGCAAGGGAACTTGCTGTTCCAACAGGACAATGCACGTCCGCATGTATCCCGTGCCACCCAACGTGCTCTAGAAGGTGTAAGTCAGCTACCCTGGCCAGCAAGATCTTCGGATCTGTCCCCCATTGAGCATGTTTGGGATTGGATGAAGCGTCGTCTCACGCGGTCTGCACGTCCAGCACGAACGCTGGTCCAACTGAGGCGCCAGGTGGAAATGGCATGGCAAGCCGTTCCACAGGACTACATCCAGCATCTCTACGATCGTCTCCATGGGAGAATAGCAGCCTGCATTGCTGCGAAAGGTGGATATACACTGTGCTAGTGCCGACATTGTGCATGCTCTGTTGCCTGTGTGTATGTGCCTGTGGTTCCGTCAGTGTGATCATGTGATGTATCTGACCCCAGGAATGTGTCAATAAAGTTTCCCCTTCCTGGGACAATGAATTCACGGTGTTCTTATTTCAATTTCCAGGAGTGTATGTACACAACAGATATTCAGTCTTTCAAGTGTATAAACAAATATATATTTGTAGGCTGCAAGACGCTGTGCGCCTCAACAGCTGACAGTGCTCATGTAAGTACCTGAAAATCTTCCAGTAAATTAACGGAAATAAGCGTACATTATTTTCCACGCTTTCCTCGCTAGTTTGTCTAGTGCAAGGTGCTTCATATTTGCATACATACTGCAACCTGCACCTATTAAACCTGCTTACCGTGTCCAGACTTTATTCTCTCTTTTTGCATAAATACTGCAACCTGCACCTATTAAACCTGTTTCCATATTAAAACTTTATTCTCCCTATAGGGAATTTACACTCCATACTTCCCATCGTTTCCAACTTAAATTATTGCTTGATTCCTCAAGAAATGTTCTGTTGATCTCTCTCTTACTTCATTAATGTTGTGTCACCAAGGACTTTTCTTCTCAATTCGGCTGAGGAGTTCTTCATTAATTGCTCTCTTCTTGTGTTTAAAATTTATCATCAGCATTTCAATTCAATAGAAAGCTACACCTCAGACAAATATTTTATCTTCTAGACGCTATCCATTCGGATCAGGTAATCTTCAAAACGTTTTTACGAACTTGCAACATGCTACGGTTGAAAAATAGGTTCGCAACTTATTTAATAATTGAAGTGGTTGTAAATCCGTCATAAGCAGCATTTGGAAGTATCTTTTCTTAGTTTCTGACACGTGCCGCATTTTCAAACCATCCGTATCGTAAATGTGACAATACGGGCGATAGCCTAGGAACAACAACTGCCCCTGCAGCGACATTGTGGCCGACTCAGCAACGGTATATAGACTACATACACAGAGAAAAGAGACTTCAGCAGTTCCTAATGTTTGTCCTACGTTGTCTGTTTACTGTTGTTGAGTCTGCCATAGCGCCGCTTTTATCATCTATGCAGGGGCAGTTGTACGTAGGCTACCGCCCATATTGTCACTCTTAAAATAGGGATGATTTGCAAAAAAACACAGGGGTCGAAAATAGTCACCACCAAGAAATAAAAAAAAGGTACTTCTAAATGCAACTTATGACGAAGCTACAATCATGTATTTCAATTCAAAACGTTTTGCCATCTCTCACAGAGTTACAGTACCATTGGAAAAAGTATTTATTTATTCTCCCTGAAGTTTAAATCCCCTTGAAAATTTCTCCTTGGTTTCCTTTACTGCATGCGCATTGTATAGACTGAATAACGTTGAGGGGTGGAGGGGGGTGCTTACAGTATTGTCTCTAGTTCCCATAGAAATTGCAGTTAACCTTTCGCCTCATGTATTTTATCCGCGCTACGAGAAGACTTCCAAATTGTGTATTCCATACAACTTTATCAAAAACATTTCCTAAATATACAAATGTTATAAATGTGAGTTTATCTTTCTTCATCCTAACTTCTAAGATACCAGTACATCACGATTTTCAAACAGTCGAACTCCCATCTATAAAACAGTTTCAAAGCCTGATTGCCATACAGATGGGTGAATCATGTACTCGAAAAAAGATTGGAAAATGTTTCAAATTGTGCTTAACGTCTGTGGGAAGTTGCTATGGGCTCTCATTATGAAACACTGGATGAAAATAGTCTGGATAAATTACGTTCCATTCTAAGCAGAACGTATTTAAATATCTATGAGGTCATATATCCTGAACTATACGTCGCACAACGTTATGATTTAGCAGGTACCGTCAGCTGTGTATGTGAATACTGTTTGCAGCCTCTGTTGCGAATAGAAACGGTTGTAGAGTAGTAGTAAATTAAAAGCTCATGTCCGAAGCTGAAATTTGACTGCATGAACAGTGAACAAGTAGTATACGATTTATGGACCGTCAAGCTGGTCCCAGCGGAGGTTCGAGTCCTCTTTCGGGCGTGGGTGTGTGTGTTTGTCCTTAGTATAACTTAGGTTAAGTAGTGTGTAAGCTTAGGGAATGGTGACCTTTGCAGTTAAGTCCCGTAAGATTTCACACACATTTGAACATTTTTTGAAGTATACGATTTACTTTTTTCCTTTCATCATTCTGTGTGGGGTGTCAGCGAGAAAAAGTTCCATAAAGGTTTGAAATCATGTGTAAAGTATGTTGCAAGGCGCTAGAGGCTCTCATTCTTAAATACTGGATGAATAAAGTCCGGGTATTTGCTTGCCATCTGTTTCGCTACATCAAGACAGACACACAGTCTCCAACTGTATTACCTGTCTCATTGTGCTAAGCCTTTAACATAAGAATATACCTCTTAATGAGTAGACTACAATAGCTTTTAAAATTTTTACATTGGTCAGTAATCAAGCAAAATATTGAAAATCAATTTTGTTGCTCCTCGAAGCCGTTAGATAGGCAACCTGCAATTGGTATTCATTTCCGGGTTCTAGGTTCTGGGATAGTAACTTACTTCTTACAGTAATGTATACGATGAGTCACGTAAGACGTAACACCCCTTCTATTTCGTGAATGGTTGCGCATATCGAAACGCGGTTTTCGGCAAATGGTTGGAATGGCTCTGAGCACTGTGGGACTTAACATCTGAGGTCATCAGTCCCCTAGAACTTAGAACTACTTAAACCTAACTAACCTAAGGACATCACACACATCCATGCTCGAGGCAGGATCCGAACCTGCGACCGTAGCGGTCGCGCGGTTCCAGACTGAAGCGTCTAGAACCGCTCGGGCACCCCGGCCGGCTTCGCCAAATGTTAGAGCGTCGTGGGGCACTATGTTTTTGTTTGGTTAGTGTTTTTAGCGCTGGTATTAACTGAGATATTGCGCTAAGTATGTTTTTTTAATGGAGCCGTATAATGTGATTCTTGAGTTTCTCCCGGCGTATTTGATAATCAAAATATCCACGGGTGTACTGCCGGTCTATAGTGTCCAACGGGCACAATATTTCGGCGATCAAACATGTCGCCATCATCAGGTGAACTGACGGACTGAGCTCCTGTGAACGTGCCGGCACGTTCACAGGAGCTCAGTCCGTCAGTTCACCTGATGATGGCGACATGTTTGATCGCCGAAATATTGTGCCCGTTGGACACTATAGACCGGCAGTACACCCGTGGATATTTTGATGAACCGTATAATGTTTATAGCTGCATTCGATAACTCCTGAGAACAAAATTACAGTGATATAGTGTTTGTTAATGTTGGTGTTGAAACTTGTGGTAAAATGTTCGAGAAATATCCTAGAATTTGAGGGGAACGGTGGCCAGAAACGGCAACAATGCCAACAAGGAGGCCTCTCGGATCAGGCTGCGTAGTTGTGCTCGTAAGTTAGGCTTGCGCTAGGAGAACAAAGCTTTATTTCCCCTTGAACTAACTTACGACCTAAATGCACGTTCAGCTACGAATGTTGTATATGTAAACACGACACAGGCTAGAATACAGCGTATCACAAAGGGCTTAGGAAAATTATTTCACGTTTGTGTATCCTCCCAGATTTACGTGAACTGAAACAGAGGAATCGATCGTAGAAAATAAAGAGGTATTGTATGCTGCGCAAAGCAACTAGTGTATGAAATATCTAAACGTTAATAGGAAGATTTGGCCTATTTGTACTGGCTATGTGCTTCTTAGAGGTAAAACACATGCTGTCGGACGCCTCCACCCACACTGCTCCAAATTACATCATATGGGACACATTCGTCGAACTAAACATTTTATTAAGTAAACTTTGGTGACCACCTGTACACCGCAAGATAAATATTCTTCTTAACGAAACGTCGTTTCATGCTGAACGTAAGCGCGTAGCGACAGTGTTACCAGCTACGTGCAATACCCACTGTCGACTTATTTGACATTGCAATGCAATTTCGTACATACGTAAATGAAATAAACGATTTACTAACAATGATTTTGTAACCACCCAAATCACAAAACATAAACTTTATCTTCCAAAAAAGTAGCTTTATTCTTTATTTAAGCATGTGATCACACTGTCGACTATGGACTAAAAGGCACATTTGCAATCACCGTGTTCGAAATAACGATGAAAGGATGTAATTACAGTTGATGATATGGTAGACCATGCACTGGCGATTCAAGGCACACATCATCTGTCATAGTTTGTGATTCGTCATGGATTGCATCTTTGAGTGCTCGCCAAAGAAAGAAAGCAAGAGGAATCAAATAGGGGAACCTCGCAGGCCATTTGACAACAGAATTTCGTGTTGTCCAACGTCCAGGAAAACTCTCGTTCAGTATTTGCGTTGCAACACGGGACGAGTGACCTGGACAATCGTGGTGTTGCAAGCACATACACCGACGAATATCCAGTGGTACCTCTGCTACAAGAACCTGCAGAATGTTCGTCAGAAAGTGTGCTTTTGAATATCCATGTAGAACGTCTGAGATGAAGTAAGGTCCCACAACGTAATTTCCTGTGATGGCACACCAAACGTTTACGCTCCACGGCCGTTGACGTTGCACCTGACGAAGCCAGCTAGTGCGGATTTTCGGCTGCCCTGACCTTTACATTAGCATAGTTGGTAAACGTTACTTCATCGACAAAGAGCACACGTTGCAAAAAATGTAGGGTCGTCTCTCTGTTCTTGAAGGGCAAACCGACAAATTTCTGCACGGCGTGAAAAATCACGGTTTTCGAGTGCCTGATGTAGTGACAGATGGTAGGGATGGAAATTCTGTCGATGCGGAATGCGAAAGACACTCGTCTAACTGACTCCAGATTCATTGGCAATATGTCTCGCATCACGGTTCGGAGCGTCGTAGCCAGAAGAGCAGCTTCGTGTTCTGTGTCAGCTGCAGTCTTCCTTCTCGTCCTCTTTTTGACATTCAAGCAGCTTGTCAGCACTAGCGTCTTCATAATTCGTGCAACTGAGTGGCGCTTCGGACACCGGCGATCCGGATAGTTAGCTCTATACCGCTGCACTGTTTTTACGGCATTTCTTTTACATTCATCATACAAAAGTAGTATATCCAGCTTCTGCTCATTGGCGTACATGTCTGCACGCAACAAATGTTTAAGCAGAAATGAGCGGCCTGCAGTGCAGAGAAGTAAACAGGCAAATGTGTTGACATTCTGACACAGCGTAGCGCGAGAGCTCTGCTTTGCGGTGTTTGCACCGATAATGCCGATTCCGGCCACACTGCTCTCAAATTCCAGTACATTTATCGAATTTTTTTTACGAAAGGCTTCGTCGTGCACATTAACAAACGCCATATCACTGTAATTGTCTTCTCAAGAGCTATCGAATGCGGTTGTAAGAAGTATACGGTTCCATAAAAAATAACTTGCTTCAGTACCTCCGTTGATACCAACGTTAAAAACTTTAACCAAACGAAAAGAAAAAAATAATCGTACTCTTCGACGCTCTAACATTTGCCGAAAACCGTCTTTCGATACATATAAGCTTTCACGAAATAAAAGGAGTGTTACGTCTTACGTGACGCACCCTGTATATGTTTGGCAGTGTTCGACTGTTCCTCCATTTCTTCTGAACTTGAACTGACCCTCTCCTAGATCACTTTCTAGCAATCGTTTCGTTCTTCTGTAGATAATTTGTGTTATTTTGCAGGCACGACGTATTAAACTTGAACTTTGACAATACCCAGACCTTCCGGCGCCTGCCTTCTTTGATATTTTCATCATTACATTTTTCTTGCAGGCTTAGTGTATTCAATTTGTCTCATATCTCCGGTATACTAGGTGGAATAGTTTTGTATTGATTGATATTCCCAAATATTTTAATAATTCTGTAGAAATTTTGTCCACTGCAAATATATTGTTCAAATTAGGTCATTCAGTAATCTGTCAAATTATTCTCACGGTATCGCACCACCCACCTGATCTACACACAATTCCGCTTCTCCTTTCATAATACAGTATTCCATTTTCTTCTCTTTTTACTGTACAGTGCTTTTTTATATTTTTTACACTCCAGCCTTCCCTGACCTGCTTAATACTGGCACGATGCCAGAGTTCTTGGTATCCATACAGTTGCTGCTATTTCTCCAAAAGTTTTTTTAATTTTTCTGTAAGTGATATCAGTTTTTCCTGTAATTATGCATGCATCCCCTGTTTTCAATTTCTTTTCGAGGCATTTTCTCTTTGTTATTGTACATTTTGTCAGTCTCATCTGTCTCACTTGCAATGTTTTGACATTTTCTCCTTTATTAGTTAAATTAAATAGCTAACGTGTTTCACTGATATCTTTATCTTTGAAACTGATCGTTGGGGAAACTGAGTGTAAAGTGAGGGTTTAACACAAAGAATCCGAACGTTTTACAGTGGAGGTGGGAGTAACGCAAGAAGACAGCATCTAATCCAGACCTTTTCATCTTGCATTGAAGAAGGCACAAAAAAGTATCGACGACTGGCAGAAGCGAGAGCATAGGCAGTGAGATGAACACCGTTAGCCTTTTCCAACGACATGGTTCTTAACAGCAGAATAGTAAGACGTATTGAGAAGTATGAAAGAGGAGACAGAAAAGTGGGTTTATCTTTCTTCAATCTGTTTTTTAAGATAAGCCGTAACTTATTAGATAATGCAGACGTGAACTCGCCTGAGTTGAACAACTTTAAAGAGCATTCTGCTACTACTGATGATGTACTCTTGCGTGACAGCTGCTGGAAGAAAATTTCATTCCGCCTCTAAATATGTACGTATAGTTTAACATTGTACCCAAACCTGGCTGCGACTTCTCGTACAGCGTCGTGGAATTTGTAGGCCATGTTAAGTGCCAGATTGTTATAAAAAAGTCTGTTGGAGACCAGCGCGGGTTATTAGTCTTAATCGACGGAACTTCTATGTCACATTATCAAGAGATTAACAAAGAGGCAGATTAGTTTTACAACTGCTGTGACGCGTCCTATACCTCTGTTTCTTTCGACGGTTTGTGCGAAATGCCTTCATCTGCGCGCATGAACTACTATGCTCATAGAAGAGATGGAACGGATCCCCCGTGGTACACAAAACAGGTCCGAACGCTGTTGCAGAGGCAACGGAAAAAGCATGCGAAGTTCAAAAGAACGCGAAAACCCGAAGATTGGCTAAAATTTACAGACGAGCGAAATTTGGCACGGACTTTGATGCGAGATGCCTTTAATAGGTTCCACAACGAAACATTGTCTCGAAATTTTGTAGAAAATCCGAAGAAATTCTGGTCGTATGTAAAGTACACAAGCGGCAAGACGCAGTCAATACCTTCGCTGCGAAATGCCGATGGTACTGTTACCGACGACTGTGCCGCTAAAGCGGAGTTATTGAACGCAGTTTTCCGAAATTCCTTCACCAGGGTAGACGAATGGAATATTCCAGAATTTCAAACACGAACATCTGCTAGCATGAGTTTCTTAGAAGTAGATACCTTAGAGGTTGCAAAGCAACTCAAATCCCTTGATACGGGCAAGTCTTCAGGTCCAGATGGTACACCGATTAGGTTCCTTTCAGATTACGCAGATACAATAGCTCCCTACTTAGCACTCATATACAACCGCTCGCTCACCGATAGATCTGTACCTACAGATTGGAAAATTGCGCAGGTCGCACCAGTGTTTAAGAAGGGTAGTAGGAGTAATCCATCTAACTACAGACCTATATCATTGACGTCGGTTTGCAGTAGGGTTTTGGAGCATATACTGTATTCAAACATTATGAATCACCTCGAAGGGAACGATCTATTGATACGTAATCAGCATGGCTTCAGAAAACATCGCTCTTGTGCAACGCAGCTAGCTCTTTATTCGCACGAAGTAATGGACGCTATCGACAGGGGATCTCAAGTTGATTCCGTATTTCTAGATTTCCGGAAAGCTTTTGACACCGTTCCTCAGAAGCGACTTCTAATCAAGCTGCGGACCTATGGGGCATCGTCTCAATTGTGCGACTGGATTCGTGATTTCCTGTCAGGAAGGTCACAGTTCGTAGTAGTAGACGGCAAATCATCGAGTAAAACTGAAGTGATATCAGGTGTTCCCCAGGGAAGCGTCCTGGGACCTCTGCTGTTCCTGATCTATATAAATGACCTGGGTGACAATCTGAGCAGTTCTCTTAGATTGTTCGCAGATGATGGTGTAATTTACCGTCTAGTAAGGTCATCCGAAGACCAGTATCAGTTGCAAAGCGATTTAGAAAAGATTGCTGTATGGTGTGGCAGGTGGCAGTTGACGCTAAATAACGAAAAGTGTGAGGTGATCCACATGAGTTCCAAAAGAAATCCTTTGGAATTCGATTACTCGATAAATAGTGCAATTCTCAAGGCTGTCAATTCAACTAAGTACCTGGGTGTCAAAATCACGAACAACTTCAGTTGGAAAGACCACATAGATAATATTGTGGGGAAGGCGAGCCAAAGGTTGCGTTTCATTGGCAGGACACTTAGAAGATACAACAAGTCCACTAAAGAGACAGCTTACACTACACTCGTTCGTCCTCTGTTAGAATATTGCTGCGCGGTGTGGAATCCTTACCAGGTGGGATTCACGGAGGACATCGAAAGGGTGCAAAAAAGGGCAGCTCGTTTTGTATTATCACGTAATAGCGGAGAGAGTGTGGCAGAAATGATACGCGAATTGGGATTGAAGTCATTACAGCAAAGACGTTTTTGCCGCGGCGAGACCTTTTTACGAAATTTCAGTCACCAACTTTCTCTTCCGAATGCGAAAATATTTTGTTGAGCCCAACCTCCATAGGTAGGAATGATCATCAAAATAAAATAAGAGAAATCAGAACTCGAACAGAAAGGTTTAGGTGTTCGTTTTTCCCGCGCGCTGTTAGGAGTGGAATAGTAGAGAGATAGTATGATTGTGGTTCGATGAACCCTCTGCCAAGCACTTAAATGTGAATTGCAGAGTAGTCATGTAGATGTAAATGTAGATGTAGAAGGCTGTGTCATTGTGGAAGCTTGAAATTTAATGTAAATGATTTATTAAATAGTGTCTGTCCGTCCCCGGTAGCTGATTGGGCCCGGGTTCGATTCCCGGCTGGGTCGGAAAATTTCCTCCGCCCAAGGACTGGGTGTTGTGCTGTCCTCATCATCATCCTATCATCCTTATCGACTGCACGTTGCCGAAGTGACGTCCAATTGAAAGGCCGGCACCCGGCGAATGGCCTGAACGACGGGGGGCCCTAGCCATACGACTAAATTAATAAATAAAATAGAGTTACAGAGGCAAGCCAAAGTTTCTAGCATTTGTAGACTTAGAGACAGCTTTTGACAATGTTGACTGGAATATTATCTTTCAAATTCTGAAGGTGGCAGGGGTAAAATACAGGGAGCAAAAGGCTATTTACAATTTGTACAGAAACCAGAGGACAGTTATAAGAGTCGAGGGGCAAGAAAAGGAAGCAGTGGTTGGGAAGGGAGTGAGACAGGGTTGTAGCCTATCCACGATGTAATTCAATCTGTTTATTGAGCAAGCAGTAAAGGGAACAAAAGAAAAATTCGGTGTATGAATTAAAATCCATGGAGAAGAAATGAAAACATGACATTGTAATTCTGTCAGAGACAGCTGAACTGAATGGACAGTGTCTTGAAAGGAGGATATAAGATGAACATCAACAAAAGCAAAACAAAGATAATGGAATGTACTCGAATTAAATCGGGTGATACTGCGGGAGTTTGATTAGGAAATGAGACGCTTAAAGTAGTAAATGAGTTTTGCAATTTGGGGAGCAAAGTAACAGATGAAGGTCGAATGAGAGAGGATGTAAAATGTAGACTGGCAAAGGCAAGGAAAGCGTTTCTGAAGAAGAGAAATTTGTTAACATCGAGTATAGATTTAAGTGTCAGGAAGTCATTTCTGAAAGTATTTGTATGGAGTGTAGCCATGTATGGAAGTGAAACATTGACGATAAATAGTTTGGACAAGAAGAGAATGCTGAAGATTAGAGGGGTAGATCACATAGCTAATGAGGAGGTATTGAATAGAATTGGAGAGAAGAGAAATTTCTGGCACAACTTGACTAGAAGAAGGGACCAGTTGGGAGGACATGTTCTGAGGCATCAAGGGATCACCAATTTAGTATTGGAGGGCAGCGTGGAGGGTAAAAATCGTAGAGGGGGACCAAGAGATGAATACACTACACAGATTCAAAAGGATGTAGGTTGCAGTAGTTACTGGGAGATGAAGAAGCTTGCACAGGACAGAGTAGCATGGAGAGCTGCATCAAACCAGTCTCTGGACTGAAGACCACAACAGAGTTACAGAGAACAGATGAACACGTAACTGCAGAAAATCAGAGTGCATCCAGCTACGATCTGGAATCCTCGTCAATGTAAAATGTTATTGCTACAACTTGATCAAACTTCTGCGCCAAAGCGAAGCATTTTAAATTCTTAGAACTTAAGAGAGGTGAAAATCTCTTGAGAACGTATTACATTCAATATCCTGTGAAGAAACTGAATACAGTTATCTTCACTATAAGAATGACTTCCACTTGCAGTGTATCTACCTTGTGCTGATACGTAATAACTACTCTTGTTATAATAAGTAATATTGTTACTCGCTTTCAAACGTTTGTGTTGTGATTAGATATGACCATGATTATGTTGCGCCTAATTAAATGGACAAGAATATTTTAGTGTTACCACAGTACCCAAAAAAGAGGATATTAGTAAGAGTCTTACTTTGTGTGATTTCAAACTACATGATACATTAACTGTCTCCAGTTTATTAGGGTGCGCACTGTTTTAAACTAATTAGTCATCAGCTAAAATTTTATTCACTTATAAACGAAACATAGTGCCCTGAAACATACCTGACAGTGCAGTATTTGTTCACTACAGTAATAGTGTTAAAAAACTATGGTTGATAATCAGTTCTGACACTCAAACAAAATTAGGCAGTTAATAAAAAAATTATTATCTAAAACTTAGATTTGGTGACTTTGGTTACGCTATCGCAGATTAACATATATGTCGTTATACTCTTCAGTTACGATTATTCGCAACCATTCATCTATACTTGATGTTTTCCACAGAAGAACAAACACAGCAACGCTCTTACAACACTGTTCTTAACACTTGCTCGTAACACCGTTGATAAATCACATTTGTAAGGAAAATATATGCGATATGAAACGAAAGCTATAGAGTTTCCAGGTAAATACATTACAAAATTGACTTTCTGGAGATTTATTAGATAATTAATAATTTCATGGGTCGTGCCCAAATGTAGTTCTACTGGAAGCTTACAGTTTTCATTAATTTGAGGAAGATCAGTTGCAGGTAGTCGTGAGTTGGTATAGTCTCCCTGTTGTTATTGAACACATCGCGCTCATACATTGTTGTAACTGGATCATGATTGTCCAGGTACGAAAACTGCTACAGTGCCCGTCTCATAATCATCATTAAGATCTTTCATTCATGGAGTAAGCGTGTTCCGTAGATCATCTTGTCCTCGGACGTGCGATACTTCGCCACACAGTGGCCTTGTAGTTCATCACGATTCTAGGCAGACGATCTTGCTTCTCTCTTTGTTACACCCGCTGACCTTATATTTTTTAAATTTTACTTTCTAAATTGATAATCTGCAGCTCTCGTCTTGTTTCTATGTTTGGTTTTTTGTCTGTCAGTGTGCAGGCTTTGACTACCCTGAAAATTTCATATCATATGACGTAATTTTCCCTCTGTCTTTCTTCGAGAGTAGCCATGTCTCACTTCCAAATAATACAACCGGTACTGTAACTGATTTACACGGCTTCAGTTAGTTTCTTTTCTGGTTTTATACTTCAGAGCTCTACGAATTGTTCCACATGTATGTTTAAATTTACAATCTTTTATTACCAATCTACACTCCTGGAAATTGAAATAAGAACACCGTGAATTCATTGTCCCAGGAAGGGGAAACTTTATTGACACATTCCTGGGGTCAGATACATCACATGATCACACTGACAGAACCACAGGCACATAGACACAGGCAACAGAGCATGCACAATGTCGGCACTAGTACAGTGTATATCCACCTTTCGCAGCAATGCACGCTGCTATTCTCCCATGGAGACGATCGTAGAGATGCTGGATGTAGTCCTGTGGAACGGCTTGCCATGCCATTTCCACCTGGCGCCTCAGTGGGACCAGCGTTCGTGCTGGACGTGCAGACCGCGTGAGACGACGCTTCATCCAGTCCCAAACATGCTCAATGGGGGACAGATCCGGAGATCTTGCTGGCCAGGGTAGTTGACTTACACTTTCTAGAGCACGTTGGGTGGCACGGGATACATGCGGACGTGCATTGCCCTGTTGGAACAGCAAGTTCCCTTGCCGGTCTAGGAATGGTAGAACGATGGGTTCGATGACGGTTTGGATGTACCGTACACTATTCAGTGTCCCCTCGACGATCACCAGAGGTGTACGGTCAGTGTAGGAGATCGCTCCCCACACCATGATGCCGGCTGTTGGCCCTGTGTGCCTCGGTCGTATGCAGTCCTGATTGTGGCGCTCACCTGCACGGCGCCAAACACGCATACGACCATCATTGGCACCAAGGCAGAAGCGACTCTCATCGCTGAAGACGACACGTCTCCATTCGTCCCTCCATTCACGCCTGTCGTGACACCACTGGAGGCGGGCTGCAGGATGTTGGGGCGTGAGCGGAAGACGGCCTAACGGTGTGCGGGACCGTAGCCCAGCTTCATGGAGACGGTTGCGAATGGTCCTCGCCGATACCCCAGGAGCAACAGTGTCCCTAATTTGCTGGGAAGTGGCGGTGCGGTCCCCTACGGCACTGCGTAGGATCCTACGGTCTTGGCGTGCATCCGTGCGTCACTGCGGTCCGGTCCCAGGTCGACGGGCACGTGCACCATCCGCTGACCACTGGCGACAACATCGATGTACGGTGGAGACCTCACGCCCCACGTGTTAAGCAATTCGGCGGAACGTCCACCCGGCCTCCCGCATGCCCACTATACGCCCTCGCTCAAAGTCCGTCAACTGCACATACGGTTCACGTCCACGCTGTCGCGGCATGCTACCAGTGTTAAAGACTGCGATGGAGCTCCGTATGCCACGGCAAACTGGCTGACACTGACGGCGGCGGTGCACAAATGCTGCGCAGCTAGCGCCATTCGACGGCCAACACCGCGGTTCCTGGTGTGTCCGCTGTGCCGTGCGTGTGATCATTGCTTGTACAGCCCTCTCGCAGTGTCCGGAGCAAGTATGGTGGGTCTGACACACCGGTGTCAATGTGTTCTTTTTTCCATTTCCAGGAGTGTATTATTGGACATATTTCACATGGGAGATAGTTAAAGTTGAACACCTGCTTCAATATTTCGCCACTTATCTCAGTGTTGCGTCTCATCATAGTTTTCCTCAGAAATTCCTTACTACTGCTATTGACGAGTATTAAGATGTATATCCCTTTTTGCTAACTACCATCCATCTGTTGCACAAAAACAACTTCCTCTGCATATGAAATACTACTAAACACAAGTTCAAGCAGGCACTGAGAATTGTCTTTCTCGCTGTCGATTGGAGCACGCATTCATCCTTTCCTTCGTCTAGCGGCACCGCTTTTCTCATTTCTCACCGTGAGGCTGCAGTGGTCGTATTCAGACGACCTAGGTTACAATTTTAACATGTTGTTGTTGTGGTGGTCTTCAGTCCTGAGACTGGTTTGATGCAGCTCTCCATGCTACTCTATCCTGTGCAAGCTTCTTCATCTCCCAGTATCTACTGCTTCCTACATCCTTCTGAATCTGCTTAGTCTATTCATCTCTTGGTCTCCCGCTACAATTTTTACCCTCCACGCTGCCCTCCAATACTAAACTGCTGATCCCTCGGTGTCTCAGAAGATGTCCTACCAACCGATCCCTTCTTCTATTCAAGTTGTGCCATAAACTCCTCTTCTCCCCAATTCTATTCAATACCTCCTCATTAGTTATGTGATCTACCCATCTAATCTTCAGCATTCTCCTGTAGCACCACATTTCGAAAGCTTCTATTCTCTTCTTGTCTAAACTATTTATCGGCCACTACTTAACATATTGACTTCTTATTTTGAAAGTGGCGCAAGTCCTTTCTTTTAAAAAAACGGGAGATCACATAAAATAATTTTACGAATTATGTGGTATCTCGTTTGTCCAGAAATCTCTCTCGTTGAAGGGTCGTACAAAATTGTATTCACAGCTGTCCGCTGCGCCTGGCTGTTAGGTAATAAATCATATCTCCGTGTACTGCTGGTAGCATAATTGGTAGGCTCGAATGTGAGCGACCGATGGTACACACCGCCCGACGGGAGGCTCTAGCGTGATCCACCAGCGGCACACGCCAGGTTCAACGTGTTAAACTACACTGATTGAAAAAAAATCGCAACACCAAAATATAATTAATATAGAGTAATGAAATTTCGGGAATACATTTGTCTAGGTAACAAATTTAAGTGATGAACACTGCAAGATCACCGTTTAATGTAAGACCGAAATAAACCATTGCAAATGTGAGATGCTTGTACGTTAATAACCGGTGTAACCTCCAGAATGTTGAATGCATGCATGAAATGTGCACGCATTGCGTTCTACAGGTGCCGGATATCCGTTTATGGGGTGGAGCTCCACGCCCGTTGCAGCTGATCGATCAATACAGGGGCGGTGAATGATGTTTACGGATGACGGTTATGGAACCGTCTCAGTATCCGGATGGCAGCCACCGCACACGCTCCGACAATATACAGGATGACTCGTAGCTTGTGTTGTCAGCTGCTACTATTATTATTATATTGGTGACAAACACATGTAAGCGTGTCGGTTTCCGGACCCAGTACTTTCGTGGATATAATGTCTAGGAGAGGCATTGCTGTTGATAACATATGCCGGCACGAACATATTTTAATCGGTAATGTGAAGACAGTTCGTGATTTTAACACAGACTGGACATTCATCATTGATGATGGTTTTTATCAATTGAGGAGGGCCTTGAATTTTGCCTAGCCATGCTATCTGTTGCTCTGTGACATTCTGTAACAACTCCGTATACCATACTATATAGCATTTATATACACCAGAAGACGCAACTTAAAAGTTGCGAAACCGTTTGTGTGCCCCTGTAATGGACTAGAACAAACACAGTCACAGCAGACTATTGGAATTTTCATTCAGTCTTAGTTTTAACAATTATATTTAAACACCTGTTGTGCTGCATGAATTGTCAATCTATTATTTTTAACTGTTTTAGCTGTGGATGCTCCAGTTTTCAAATTGTCTGTAACTGTCACTAACACTGACTTATCTTCGACACTCGGCGTTAAACACTATGCGTTAACTGTCCAAAGACAGGAACACGTCGGCAACTCTAAATAACTCGCTGGCAAGTGCTGTAGAGAACTGTCCAATAATTGTAGGCAAGTGGTGGCGTGCGATCACTTGAAGTTTCTGTCTTAACTAATGACCAGATTTAAAAGTTTAAAATCCTTACGTAATCTACTAATTAAGAGGTCTAATCTTTTGTTAAAAGTTTGACCGAATGTGATAAGCATGTCAGTCAGAAACTATGGCTTTCTCTTGTGGCAGCGCAGCTGTTTTGGACTGAAGAGTCACTTACTGTTGTTCTCTTCCATCCCTGCAGAAGTGCATCGAAGCACTCTATTTCATTTGTAAATCGACAGCTTCTGATAAGAAATGACTTATTTTGAATTTTCTATGTGCTCCTTAGATCTAATTCTTAAATTTCGTACATTTTTGTGTATTTATCAGGCACAGTTCCGCGTTTTAGTAACTGTCTTGAGAATATTTCCACCGTCTTTAGTATGGATGGGGACTACGATTGCTGTGTTCAGATGGGAGCTGGTTTGGTGAACCTTTGCTCCCAGCTCCAGGCGGTACTAGCTTCAGTCACGCAGGTTGAAACTGTTGCCAATGGGCATCACCATGGTGGGTGGGACGTGTGGTCCAAAGGGACGTCCAGCACATCCCACGCGTCTTCCAACTGGTCCACCAGTATGGCCTCCCTGAATACTACCCAAACTGAAGTTGACCACACGCTCATGGTGGAATGCGTTCCTGGGTGTATCAGGTAGTAAAAGACTGTCTGGTAGGGCCGATCGAAATGCCTCCCCGGCTCGTCTTATGAACAGGCTACAAGTGCTCTCTGTGCTCCTCAGCCAGAAGCAGTCGTTTGCTCTCTTTCAGGGCAGACTGAAAGATCTGGGAAATCACAGTGGGTAGGCTTACTGGTAGTGGGGAGCTCCAAAGAAGGCATGTAATGGGGCCCCTTGGGCATATGACTACCAAGGAGAGGAAGGAATCCAGTATGTGTGCTAGGAGCAGTCATGCCAGATGTGGAACAGGTGCTTCCAGATGACCAGAAAGACTGCCTACATTACTCTTTTATGTCCTCTTCCGATGTATTGCTGTACTGTGTGGGATCCATATCAGATAGGATCGGCGGAGGTGTAACGTCCCCCTTCCCTTCTATCGACAATGTTAGAAATATATGACCGTGTAAGCATGTGCCTGAACAATTGGAATAAAATTTTGAAAAGGCTATCGTTCCGAAGATTCAATACAAAGTCGATAAATGAGGGGGAGGTTAACAACAAGATGCCTTCTAGGACAACTTATTCCGCCTATCTAATTACTGTAAAATTTAGTACGGTTTTTCGAAAGGTCTGTGCTGTCATTCACGTACTGTGCCAACGAGAAGGGGTACCACGTGGATCGGAATAATAAGAGTTACCGAAATAATTATAACTTAAAGAAATACGGTCGCCAGCCCAATTGGGCAAAGTTTCTGTTCGGTAGGTGATTAATGAGCCGGACAATGTCAAGAATTACTCGAACACGCGTGTCAACAGAGGGCTGCACGCACGTTAGCAAAAACAATTGAAACATTTACGTAATAAAGCGAGAAAGAAAATAGTTTGCACTCGAAATATCATTAACTAATACAGCTGAAATTTTGAAAGGATACAAGATATCCCTTAGATACTGTTGTAAGTGACAATGGCGCTACCTAACTATAACGTCTACTATTTTCATATGAATTTTGGAAAATGGCAGAAACAATTAAATGAAACTCTATTGACTTCTGAACAGGGAAGTAGAAATTGATAACTACTGTATCAAAAGGTAATTATTATACTTTAGCACGACTGCAAGTTAAAATGTGAACCAGAACTTTACTAACAACAAATTACAATAATCACTGATATTTGCACTCACTCATTAACTGTAGTTAGTGCTTTTGTTCATAGTGACAGGACTCATTTTAATTTGATTAGTTGATTTACTATTTGCAACAATTAGATCTCCTCAGATTAAAGTTCAAATTTAAAGTTGGTGAGACTGACATTACTGAATGCTTAAAGTTCAAATCTTTAATGTAACTGAATCATTTAGTTCATAAGAAAAACTAACTGGCACTGCAATTTTCATTTTTCATAAACGGTACTCGGATTATTGTAACAATAGGACAGAACAGGAACCTACTTGGCGAACTATTTTAGGAGAATCACGGGTAAACAGTTTTGATTAAACTATGGTAATTATTCACCCGCAAAACACCCCAACTAGTTGACAATAAGCTGTGATGCAGCAATCTTACGTGAGTCCATTCTCGCCGTGACGAAGTTGCTGACGACGATACTGCTGCTTGCTCCTTTCCATGATAATTAGCGAGCACGGTAGTTACTGGCAATGATATTGGCGCGTGGGTTCTTGATGTTGCTGTAGCCAGGATTTCCACCGCCCACGCTCATCACTTGCCACGTGCCGCTAAACAATCACTCCTCCAGTATAATTCACGCCATCCATGCGTCCGCACTACACCAAGTCTCACACCAGAGTACTCTCTCTGTGTAGCGCGCGCTCTGACGTAACATCCTCCCGCGTCCATAGACGCCGCTATTCCAACGATACTTATTCGTTGACAAAAACCTAACGTTTCCCTAACATTCCCTCAGCGATATTTACATAATATACATAATTAATTTTACAGCAAAATAAAAAAAATAATTCATAAATCGTGTACACATAAATTTACAAAAAGATAAAGGCAAGTATATATACAATAATAAATGGTGAAAGAGCACATCGACATGAAAGTGTTACAAGGTCTTCGAGAAAGTTCAAAGAAGGGCAGCTCGTTTTGTTCTATTGCGAGGTAGGGGAGAGAGGGCCACGCATGTGATACGCGAATTAATCCTTAAAACAAAGGTGTTTTTCGTTGCGGCAGAATCTTCTCGTGAAATTTCAGTCACTAACGTTCTGCAGTGGGGTGACTAGAAATATTTCGATTCCTCATTTTTATTTTTTTAGTGTCTAAACATACAAATTTTTCCTTCGTTCTGAAAATTATGACGTAACGAGTTCGGTGACCGAGAAGCTTTGGTTCGCTTGATACGTAGCATAAAGTCTCATTGGCACATTACAAATTATAGGCAACCTCTTTCGGAAGACAAGCTTCCATTATCAAGCTTAAAATAGTAATGGAACTACCAACCTGTCACCAAGATCTCTATAACTAAGTGGTAGTTTCATCACTGTTTGAAACTTGATAATGGATGCTTGCTGTGCGAAAAATGGTCTTCAGTAAATTGTAATGTGTAAGTGAGACTGTGTATTACGTACTAAATTTTGACCGTCTGCTGGTGCTCTGTGCCACCATGATAAATACTGTCAAGATTGGCTCATATGGTCACATGGAGTATGGACATGATAAACAATTTGTCGGTCATCTCTTGTCCAGTTATTTCTGTTATTTTGTCGCGTCTTCCCCTCTTCAGCCAGCAGGCAGCTTCTCTGTGGCGATTTGTAATATCGGCTTGTAATAACCACGCACAGTGCCTCAATAGAGCTCATGCTGAAACCCCCCGAGATTCAGAGTAGAACACTTCTCTGGATGCGCCTCACAATGGTTTTATGTGTACCTAAACATAATCGATGTGACCAAGAACTAGCTGCAAAACAAGCTATTGACCTAAAGAATGCTGTGTAATACGTCCTCATTGACTGAATGGGTAGTCTGTATCTTATAGTGCTCAGTCTTGCAAGTTTATGCATGAGTATCGTCATGCCAGTCTGGCATGCTTGTTAAAGAGTAAATCTTCGTCAATATAATTTTCAGCATATCTTGTCACAGCTTTCCTTTTTACAGGTATGTTGTTAAACTTTATATTTGGATTTCTTTTCAGTTTGCCTCTTAGAAGTAGGTAAACAGTTTTGTTTATTGCTATTATATTTGTTGTTCGTCCACCGTTCACTGATGAATGCAAGGAGCCGCGAGGCTTTATTTTCTAATTGGGACCTCGAGTTTGCAGATACCATGACCATAAGGTCATCAGCGTACGCAACCACCCCTTTCTCCATGTCGTCGTCTTGTGGTGCATTCAATAGTGGTTCAGCGGCTAGGTCCCAGAAAATCGGTGCGCACATGGATCCTTCAGGACAACCCTTTGTTACCTCTTTATAATCTTTTGGTGACCAGTCTTTCATTCCACTGTCGTGTTTTTACAATAAACTCAAAGGCTGTCGTAGAGAGCCAGTGAAACATTCATCTCTCTAAGTCTTGCAAACAGCGCCGATCAGCAAAGGTTGTGGGAAGCACCAGCAATGTCAAAGAGGATTGCTACTACGCGTTTATCGTGTATTGCTGTGTCATTTTGTGGCCATATTTACTGCATCGTCTATGGATTCATGTGGCTGAAAACCGAACTGATGGGGACTAAGGCCGAAGAGCTGCCGTTGCGACTGAAGTCTGCCGCAGAGCAGCCTCTTCCTGTATCTTTCCCAGAATGTTAATGAGGCATGTTGGTCTGTATCTCTTAGGGTCAGTCGGGTCTTTGTCCTGCACTTTTTCGATTATAACCGCAAATGTCGTCTACCATATATTCGATATTCATCCTTCTAGTAGAGCATCATTCAGTAAGTCCGTCAGGTGATACGATAAATGGAGCAACTTGTTTGACGGTTTCGGGGTGCCTTTTTGTTTTTTACTTTGTGTATTGCCAGTGCAACTTCCTCTCGAGCAAAAGGGATGGTGATACCTCCGTTTTCGTATTTGTCTTAAAGTAGTCTTCGAAGGGTGGTGTGTTGCTGGTTGTCCTGAATGTGGTCATCGTCA
Organism: Schistocerca gregaria; assembly: GCF_023897955.1. NCBI lineage: Eukaryota > Metazoa > Arthropoda > Insecta > Orthoptera > Acrididae > Schistocerca > Schistocerca gregaria. The sequence continues at coordinate 446,539,947 of NC_064925.1, read as the reverse complement.
GGAAGTAATTTGTTGAGGAGATACTGTTCTGTGCATCTCCAGCCTCTTGCGGTGGTACAATCTCCTTTCTTCAGTGTTGATAATACCCCCCCCCCCCCCCCCCGCCTAGATGTTGTTGGCTCACCGCCTAGATGTTGTTGGCTCAGAGCACTATGGGACTTAACATCTATGGTCATTAGTCCCCTAGAACTTAGAACTACTTAAACCTAACTAACCTAAGGACATCACACAACACCCAGTCATCACGAGACAGAGAAAATCCCTGACCCTGCCGGGAATCGACCCCGGGAACCCGGGCGTGGAAAGCGAGAACGCTACCGCACGACCATGAGCTGCGGACCTAGATGTTGTTCTGTAAGTTTGTTCTAACATACATTGTGTGATCAGAAGTATCCGGACACCGGCAAAAACATAAGTTTTTCATATTAGGTATATTGTCCTGCCACGTACTGCCAGGTACCCCATATCAACGACCTCAGTATTCATTAGACATCGTGAGAGAGCAGAATGGGGCGCTCCGCGGAACTGACGGACTTCGAACGTGGTCAGGTGATTAGCTGTCACTTGTGTCATACGTCTGTATGCGACATTTCCACACTCCTAAACATCCATAGGTCTACTGTTTCCGTGATACGGAAGTGGAAACGTGAAGGGACACGTACAGCACGAAAGCGTACAGGCCGACCTCGTCTGTTGACTGACAGAGACCGCAGACAGTTGAAGAGGATCGTAATGTGCAATAGACGGACATCTATCCAGACCATTACACAGTAATCCCAAACTGTATCAGGATCCACTGAAAGTACTATGACAGTTAGCTGGGAGGTGAGAAAACTTGGATTTCATGGTGGAGGGGCTTCTCATAAGCCACACATCATGCCGGTAAATGCAAAACGAGCGTAAACATGGTGCGATTGAACAGTTTAAAAGCGCTGTATGGGGTGACGGACCACGATACAGAATGTGGCGGTCCGATGGCAGGATCAACGTCACCTGGCAGCGTGTTTAGTGCCGACAATAAAATTCGGAGGTGGTGGTGTTATGGTGTGGTCGTGTTTTCCGTGGCACTCTTGTTGTTTTGCGTGGCACTATCACAGCACAGGCCACCTTCTTGCTTCCCACTGTAGAGGAGAAATTCGCGGATGGCGATTGCATCTTTCAAAACGATCGAGCACCTGTTCATAAAGCACGGCCTGTGGCGGAGTGGTTACACGATAATATTCCTGTGATGGACTGGCCTGCACAGAATCCTGACCTGAATCCTATAGAAAACCTTTGAGATGTTTTGGAACGCCGACTTCGTGCCAGACCTCTCCGACCGACATGGATACCCTCCTCACTGCAGCACTCCTTGAAGAATGGGCTGCCATTCCCCAAGAAACCTTCCAGCACCTGATTGAGTGTATGCCTGCAAGAGTGGAAGCTGTCATCAAGGCTAAGGGTGGGCCAACACCATATTGAATTCCACGAACTTTTAATTTTCAGACAGGTGTCCATGATACTTTTTATCACATAGTGTATGTGTCCCAGTGATCTTTCGTGGTCTTGTTGTAGCGCCATAATGATGTTGAAGTCTAATTTCTGTTTCCTGTGCTGTCTTTGATTTTTGGTAAAACCGTCCTCTATAACGAAGGTCTTTTCGTAGTCTTATTAGCGGTGCTGACCACGGTGCTCTTTGTTTGGGTGCGTCGGATGCTGCAAGTATTGGTGTAGTTTGTGCCCTCTGTAAGACGTCTGTAAGGACGCGAGCTCTGTGAACTATGCTTCCTTGTGTGACACACAGAGGAAACTCTTCAGTCACGTGCCTTAGTTTTTGCCGGTTTGCTTTGTGTAGCATCAAACTTGATTTTGTAATGTGTGTTTTAGTGTATATCATTACTGCGTTATGATCACTGAGTATTCTCTTATCGAGCACCTGCCAGTTAGCTATCTGTATTAGTGATGGGCTGTTTTTCGTAGAAATGGCTATGTTGCTGCCTACGCCACTATTTCCGTCGTAAGTTGGCACATGGCATGGTTTATTTAGAACAAAAAGATTATATTATTATTTGCCCTCTGGCGTCCGTTCTGTCAGAGTGGTAGAGGATTGACCTAGCATTTACGTCTGTTAAGTAGCCGTCTACCATTTGCAAACTGAGCAATTTCTTTTATTGCTTCAGCAAAAGGCTCTGTATCAAATTAGTACTGGGCGTAAATCTGACGAGATGATCCATGTTTGTCGGCCGGTGTGGCTGAGGGTCCTAGGCGCGTCAGTCTGGAATCGCGCGAACGTTACGGTCGCAGGTTCGAGTGCTGCCTCGGGCATGGATGTGTGTGATGTCCTTAGGATAGTTAGGTTTAAATAGTTCTAAGTTCTAGGGGACTGATGACCTCAGATGTTAAGTCCCATACTGCTCAGAGCCATTTGAACCATTTTTTTTATCAATGTTCCCCTACCTGAAGTTATTTCAACTGCAACCGTATCTTGTGTGCACAATTGCATTATTTGTTTTACTGCAATGTTATTGTTTACTGCAATGATTATAGCCGTGCCCTTGTTGATGCCTGTAATTAGCATGTCCTGCCTCGGATGGCCTGGAATTCTTCCATCTCGTGTGTAGGCACAATATGCACGCTCATACCTCGTCCACCAGGCTTCCAAGCTCTGCGGTCATCATCGTTCTATCCATACAGTTTAGCTGCAAGAATTTCATCACGGAAATTTAATAAAAACAAAGAACTTCGGCCAGCTCTGGTAAACATTGTCAGGTAAGGTCTTCATTTCTTCGTTCACTTGATTTACGTAAAAGATTACAGAATTCGAGTTTACCTACTGCTAGGTTGTCAGTTCGTAGAATCATTCTGTCTGTTTGTTCAGTAGTGGGGTAGCATTTAGCCTCGCCCAATGGGCTATTCGGTCTCGTTGCTAGTCTTAGTGTAATTTGAAAACTTCCTTTTCCAGTCGACTTAGGTGCAAGTTCCCGTCGTGCAAGTTCTCTTCGCTGTCATGGTAACCTATTTTGTTTCTTAGTTAATGGTTTTGTAAGTCTGTTTCATGTATTGGCTTGGGTTGTTTATCTCTTGATGTAGTTTCCAGTTTTGGGTGATATGTCTCGTCAGTTTGTGTGAGTTTTTTGTGAGTTCGTGTTGTTTTTAGTATCCATATGGTGTGTGGTCACTTATTGTTGTTTGAAGTTTTTTGTTTGCTTTTGTTTCTCATTGATAACTGTTTCTTGCACTTGATCTGTCTTTTCGTGCGTACTGCCACCGTAGACGAACATTACAGTCTGCATGTATGGTTTATATTTTGATGTCATAATCATAGTTTTCTGAAGTTGTTGTTTCATCATACGTTAACCTATCCTCTGGCGAGGGAAGAATTAATTTGCGATTATGTCGTTTACGTGTGTACCGTGTGTACCTTGGGTGTGACACCTGTGTTATCCTGTTCTAGATGTTGGTCACATAGGAACTTAACACTACCACCTGTTCTAGATGGGCTTGGCCGTGTCTCGGACATCTGTTGTCATTGTTACATATTTCTATGAAGTGTAGTGTGTGATGACTAATGACTGTGTCATGGTCCTGTTCCTGGTGGGCATGGCCGTATCTTGGATGTCTATCGCCATTTTTGTTTATTTCTATTGTTTGTAGTGCGTTATTTATAAGTCTCCTTCACTCAGGGCTTCCTTTTCCAGGTCTTCTACCCTAAGGAAGGTCGACGTTTGGAGTGTTTCCCACTGGAAAAGTTCTGTTTGATGCGCCTCGCCACACTGTAGTCTACGGCCCCGTAGACACACGCATCGTCGCTGTAATCTGTTAGGCTAACATATTTTTCTTGCACAATGTTGCAACTATTGCTCGGATTCATGTCCGTTGGAGAGTCTGTGGTCAGCAGCAGCCCAAGTTGTTGCCTCCAGGCTACTGCGCGTCGCCACACTCTTGTTTTGGTTGCTGGTGATTTCTGTTTGCTTCCGCGAGATGGCATGCTGGTGTTCATATTCGTGTTTTGTTGAGAGGACGTCACTACATTTCCGTAGTTGATAATTGCATTCATATCCCTACTTAGACGTCCAAAGAGTGTTGTCTCACTGCTTTTGTTTTGATGTGTGCTAGTTGACATTGTTGGTGACATCATACTCCGCTTTTTCTATTTGTCTTTTGTAAAGCTCTTTGCTACTAGGGCATTCTAATTCCCCAGCTTTGTTAAATGTTCTTTTCCTGTTCTTGTAAGGAATACAGACAACAGTTGTTTCTTCATGACATTTGAATTTTTTGTGGCCGGTTTTCACACATTTCCCGCAGATATCTTCCCTGTCACACCTTTTTCGACGAATGGCTAAAATCCTAACAGTTAAGGCACTTTTCTACTGACACGTAGCAGCTAATGCGTAAAGATTCAAATTGCATGCACACCATGTCCCTCCGTAATAACAGTAATCTGACCCATCGTGTCACCTCAATTATTTGCAGTCGTTTTCCCTTTCGGATTTGTTTTGAAACGTATTTTCACTTGTTGAAATTCGTCGTTGGTGATGTGGTCGCTGAGATTTATTTCAAACAGAAAGTCTTGATCTGTGACTGTTGTTGGAACGCTATGTACTGCCAGTAATGGTCTTAATTTTGTGGTTTCTTCGCATCGAATGTCCTTTGAGTTTGACATCTCTTCAACAATCTTCCTCTTGTCTGCTTGTGTCTCAGTTTCAAGAATACTGTGTTTGCTGTGTTCCTTATTGCTTTAACTTTTAATTGATCAAGTCTGTGGTCTATTGCTTTACTTAAGATTTCCCTTATGGCTTTAGCAACCTGGTTGTTCTCTGAATTAAGAGGACAGTTGCTTGTTATTTTTTGCTAATTCAGTTTGTGCTTCAACCCTGGTTCTTGGCTTGGTACTGAGACTGCAGCCTCGTTTCAGTGCGTAATTTTTGATTTTCTTCCTTTAGGGCTGGGATCTCCATTTGTAAACGCTGAATTCTGTCTATTCCCTCCGCAGTCTTTCGTTTTCAGTTCTTACTCTGATTTGACCAGGCGTTAATGGTTCAAATGGCTCTGAGCACTATGCGACTTAACTTCTGAAGTCATCAGTCGCCTAGAACTTAGAACTAATTAAACCTAACTAACCTAAGGACATCACATACATCCATGCCCGAGGCAGGATTCGAACCTGCGACCGTAGCGGTCACTCGGCTCCAGACTGTGGCGCCTAGAACCGCACGGCCACTCAGGCCGGCAGGCGCTAATGCCAATAGTTTGTTGTTGACTGGTGCAGTAATTGTGGTGGAGATCTTTTTTTGCTTTATCGCAACTTGAAACTCTTACAGCTGCTATAATTTTTGATTCCATGGTTGTTCGTCTAGGTATTACATCCCATATTGAGCTCGCTCGTCTGATCGCTCCTTGTTCCTCTGTTGGTGTGTTGTCCTCCCTGCTGATGTTATTGTAATATTTAATTTCAGCGTCTGCTCGCCTTCATCTGTTTTTGGTGCAGCGGACGCCAGCATGGCTCACAATGTATTATGCTCCACTGTCTGTGTGTTAGCCCGGGGTTTGAGCTTAACCTAATGGAGAGTCCGATATGCACGTGCTTAAAATCATTCACAAAGTGCGTCAGGGAGTCCAAACTAGGCGGTACTTGGTAACCGACAGCCAGCTTCCGATGTCTGGGTGCAATGTAAGTGAGAAACAGTCTTAAGTCCTAGTAAACAGAGTTAACTCGGCTTTCGTGTTCAGGCAGTGTACCAGTGTCAAAGAAGCGCGCAGAAATACGAGCCACACGCCGGTTGAAAATACCTGCAGCCAGCTTTCCGGCCGGCCGGAGTGGCCATGCGGTTCTAGGCGCTACAGTCTGGAGCCGAGCGACGGCTACGGTCGTAGGTTCGAATCCTGCCTCGGGCATGGATGTGTGTGATGTCCTTAGGTTAGTTAGGTTTAATTAGTTCTAAGTTCTAGGCGACTGATGACTTCAGAAGTTAAGCCGCATAGTGCTCAGAGCCATTTGAACCATTTGGACTAGCTTTCCGTAGACGGCGTCCGCTGAGTCGGCCCCTGTGATCTGGGACGCGTGACGCAACGAACAGCTGTGGCTCGCGCAGTCAACCCGCCTCAAGCTGCGCTGTCAGCACCTTCCGCGCCCGACGCCACCGCAGCCCGCTGCACGCCGCACCGTCAGCAGAAGGCCCCATGCACGCCGCCGCCGGAGGATAATGGCCACCCACTCCGCCGACGAAACTTGCCACACGGCTCACAAGAATACATTCACTGTCACGGCGAAACTGCAGTCCACAACTAGTCTTTATTGCGTAGCGTGACAGCTTACACTTTTAACTATCCGCGCTCAAAGTTACACTACACTTCAAACACTTTTTCCCACCACAAATGCGAAAATAAGCGGAGGGCTCCGCGAACATGTCCGCACGCCACGCCACGCCACGTAAAGTACAACAGACACTGCCACAAAAAACGAGTCAGAGGCAGAACCGACCAGTACTGAATGCACACTAGTATCCAGGCACTTGGATGAAAATGACTTACAAGTTCGTGGCGCCCTCCATCGGTATTGCTGGAATTTTCAGTATGGTGTGGGCCCACTCGTAGCCTTGATGAGAGATTCCACTCTCGCAGGCATACGTTCAACCAGCAATCAGGTACTGCAAGGTTTCTTGGGGAATGGCAACTCATTCTTCACGCAGTGCTGCACTGAGGAGAGGTATCGATGTCGGTCGGTGAGGCGTGGCACGAAGTCGGCGTTCCAAAACATTCCAAAAGTGTTCTATAGGATTCAGGTCAGGACTCTGTGCAGGGCAGACCATTACAAGGGTGTTATTGTCGTGTAACTACTCGTCCAAAGGCTGTGCATTATGAACAGGTGCACTATGACAGATGCAATTCTTCTTCTTATTCTTCTTCTTCTTCTTCTTCTTCTTCAGTAACGCTACAGCCCTTGGTGAGCCTTGGCTTCTTCAACAATCTTCCTCCACACTTCTCGGTTATTTGCTGCTCTTTTCCACTCCCGGACTCCCATATTGGTGATATCCTTTATTACCTCGTCGATCCATCTTCTTCTAGGTCTCCCTTTTCGCCTAACTGAATGGATCATACCTTTCATCATTTTCTTTGGAATTCTATCTTCTGCCATTCTCTCCAAGTGTCCTAGCCACCGTATTCGCTGTGTTTTCACAAATTTTACCATATCCCTGCCTTGTATTAACTCTTGTAATTCGGCATTCTAGCGTATTCTCCAGCCTTCTTCCTCCCTTATTGGCCCATAGATTTTGCGTAGTATTTTCCGCTCAATGCTTCTTAGTGCATTTTTATTGTCTCTCAACGTCCATACCTCTGAGCCGTGTGTGATAACTGGGCGGTTTAGGGAATTATATATTAGCAGTTTAGCTTTTCTTGTAACAAGGCTATTTTTGAAAAGCTGCATATTTGCAAAGTAAACTCTGTTTCCTGCTTGTATTCTTTCCCTTATAGCCTTTCCAATACTGTTATTATTTGTTATTAGGACTCCCAAGTAGTTAAAAGAGGACACTCCATTGAAGCATTTCCCATTTATGTTTCTGTTTTTAGGGGTTCTTCTGGCCTCAGATTGTGACATTACCATATATTTTGTTTTGTTTTCATTTATTATGAGGCCAGTTTTTAAGGCTTCTGTTTCCATTGCCCGGTATGTTTCTAGTAATGTATTGGTATTTCTACATACTATAGCAATGTCATCATCGTATGCACATATCTGGCTAGTCTTCATAAATATGGTGCTTCTTTTGTTGATTTTATTTACCACACTATGCAGAGCTATATTGAATAGCACAGTGAAGAGACTATCCCCTTGCTTCACACCTTTATTAAAGTCAAAGCTTTCCCTTGTTCTGCTAAGGACCTTTGCTTTTGTTCTTGTCTCTGTCAATGTCATTCTGATTAGTCTGATCAATTTAGCGCATATACCAACTTCTTTCAGTACTCTGTATAGTTCTTGCCGATTTATGCTGTCAAAGGCTTGTCTGAAATCGATGAATAGGAAATGCAGATCTATATCATATTCATAGAACTTTTCCATCATTTGTCTTATCACAAACATAATGCTTATCAGAAATACAATGCTGGAATACAATATGATGTTGGCCCACCCTTAGCCTTGATGAGAGATTCCGCTCTCGCAGGTATACGTTCAACCAGCAATCAGGTGCTACAAGGTTTCTTGGGGAATGGCAACTCGTTCTTCACGGATTGCTGCACTGAGGAGAGGTATCGATGTCGGTCGGTGAGGCGTGGCACGAAGTCGGCGTTCCAAAACATCCCAAAAGTGTTCTATAGGATTCAGGTCAGGACTCTGTGCAGGGCAGACCATCACAGGGAACTTATTGTCGTGTAACTACTCCGCCATAGGCTGTGCATTATGAACAGGTGCACGATGAAAGATGCGATTGCCATATCTAAATTGCTCTTCAACAGTGGGAAGCAAGAAGGTGCTTAAACATAAATGTAGGCCTGTGCTGTGATAGTGCCACGCAAGACAACAAGGCATGCAAGCCCACTCCATGAAAATCACGACCACACCGTAACACCACCGCCTCCTAATTTTACTATTGGCACTACACACGCTGGCAGATGACGTTCACCGGACATTCGCCATACCCACACCCTGCCATCGGATCACCATATTGTGTACCGTGATTTGTCACTCCACACAACGTTTTTCACTGTTCAATCATCTAATGTTTACGCTCTTTACACCAAGCGAGGCGTCGTTTGGCATTTACCTGCGTGATGTGTGGCTTATTAGTAGCCACTCGACCTTTAAATCCAAGTTTCCTCACCTCCCGCCTAACTGTCATGGTACTTGCAGTGGATCCTGATGTAGTTTGGAATTACTGTGTGATGGGCTGTCTGTCTATTACACATTACGACTCTCTTCAACTGTCGGCGGTCTATGTCAGTCAACAGACGAGGTCGGCCAGTATGCTTTTGTACTGTAAGTGTCCCTTCACGTTTCCACACATCGGAAACAATGGACCTAGGGATGTTTACGAGTACGGAAATCTAGCGTAGAGACGTATGACACAAGTGACACCCAATCACCTGACCACGTTCGAAGTCCGTGAGCTCCTCATTCTGCTCTCTCCCGATGTATAATGACTACGGAGGTAGCTAATATAGAGCACCTGGCAGTAGATGGCAGGACAATGCACCAATATGAAAAACGTATGTTTTTTTAGGTGCCTGGATACTTTTGATCACATAGTGTAAGTTCGAGGAGCAGAGTAAAGTGGACTTTACTGTTGTCAAAAGCAATTACCGTGAGTGTATTCAAAAAGTATTGTTCCAGATACGGCGTACAGTCCATTCAGTAGGCATTTGCAGTTTTGTACAGGTAATAACGACGTAATGAGGATCATAGAGTGGGTAAGAAATCAAACGATGTGCAATTACTCCCCAGTGAGCCTCCGGAGCCCGCGGGTCTTGACACAAAGAAAATATCCCTGAATAGTCTCCGGAATTTCGTCTGTGGAGCTCGGATTTCCCCTGAATATAGGACGCTAATAAATTAGTTGCTTAAGAATAGCCTTTAGTTGCAAAAAAAGTAAATAACTTACAGAAATGTTTGATACAGCACTGAATGCAATATATTTTCAAGTTTTATTTACAAATGTATGCGGGGCTACCTTTTGTAACACGACAAATGATAGCAACTGCTTGTATTATCTGCTGGCACAGCTCGTCAGCGTTTTCCAGAAGCGAAGGAACAAACATTCCATCTTTAATGTAACCCGATACACAGAAGCCCACTGGGGCTAGTCTTTAACGTGGTGGCTATTGATATTTAGTTCAGAACTGTCTCTGAGCTGTAGTAGCGGATTTGGATTCATGAAAGCATAAGCACCGTTATACGACCCCTGATGACCGTTGGAATATCTCATTTGCGCATGCCATCTAGTGGGCACCTCGGGAACTAACAGCATTACTCGAAGGTATACTGCATTCAGTGCTGTATCAAACATTTCTCTAAGTTATTTACCGCTTCCACAATTAAAGGTTAGTTTTGGATAGCTGATGGATAAACATCCTTTATGTCGTGAACAGTAATGAATGTACCGAGTGATCAAAAAGTCAGTACCAATTTGAAAAACTTAATAAACCACGTAATAATGTGGATAGAGGTAAAAATTGACACACGTGCTTGGAATGGCATGGGGTTTTATTAGAACCTGGTGCTCCACCCCATATTGCTAGACGCGTGAAAGATCTCTTGCGCGCGTCATTTGGTGATGATCGTGTGCTCAGCCGCCACTTTCGTTTTGCTTGGCCTCCCAGGTACCAGACCTCAGTCCGTGCGATTGTTGGCTCAGGGTTACCTGTTGTCGCAAGTGTATCGTGATCGACCGACATCTCTAGGGATGCTGAAAGACAACATCCGACGCCAATGCCTCACCATAACTCCGGACACGCTTTACAGTGCTGTTCATACCATTATTCCTCGACTACAGCTATTGTTGAGGAATGATGGTGCACATATTGAGCATTTCCTGTAAAGAAATCATCTTTGCTTCGTCTTACTTTGTTCTGCTATTCAGATCAGATAAAGCGCCATCTGTCGGACATTTTTTGAACTTTTGTATTTTTTTTGGTTCTAATAAAACCCGATGTCATTCCAAGCATGTGTGTCAATTTGTACCTCTTTGTCTACATTATTCCGTGATTTATTCAGTTTTCAAATTTATACTGACTTTTTGATCACCCAGTATAACACTCCACTGGCACACGCTAGAAGCTACTTTTACTTCTGAGTACTTATCTGCGTTACCAATGTCAATTAGCGTTTTCTCTGCATGTAACTGTTCAATCCAGTCTCAAAGCTGAGTATAAAAGTAGATTTAGATACAGATGTACATGAAGATCGGAGCTCGTCCGGAATCTCAGACCAGTTGTGTTAGAATGAGCACACGAATTTTGTCTGTAACGAAAGAGGAACTCATTCGCAACGTCCGATAGCATTAACGTTATCTGGCACAGGACTCCGAGAGCGCTGGAGTCGGTATAGTCCGTGACGGAGACCCCTGCAGCAACACGCTTCCTTGGGTCTCGGCTTTTGTGTTTTACGACTACGAGATAGCAGCAGGCGGCACGGTGGTGAGAATCTGGGCCCGCTGCGCAGGGAGTGCGCGGCTGCTTGCCTTTTCCTGTGGGACAGCTGGTGTGGCGAGGTCGAGACAAATGGAAACAAGCGGCTGGGGAAACCGCTGCGCGGCAGCACCTGAAATAACTAAGTTTGAATTCAGCATTATTCGATACTCACAGGTACATGACGAGCATTCGACTGACTGCTGATCTATGGCTTCTGACTGATGGTAATTGTTTTTCTCTTACTGAACAACCGAATTAAAAGATCTCTTTGTCGAAACCCCGTACCTGCAGTTTGAAATTTCGCTCAAAGGTACCTTTTCTGTAAAGGTGCAAAAGCCTGGCGCTTTACGACATCACTCTCTGGCTCGGCGGTGTATCAGAGTGGAAGGTATCGACAAATGTGAAAAAAACTACAGCTCGGAACTTCATGCGATCTGTAATTGAGTCAATGATGTCACACTGGCACCAAATTTCATCAGAAATCTTTCCAAGGCCATCGTGGACGCGTCACCTGACGAGGAGGCCGTCAAAACCCCTTTTACCACATTTCAACCCTTATTTTGACGCCTCTGTTCGGTCAGAACGGCGGCACCCAGCGTTCAAATCACGCGGTTTTCATTTATGTGGTCGAGGAAAGCGTTTCAGACACACCGCCTCTCGGAATAGACACGAAAAGCCACAAGGGGTGACATAAAGGGCATGAGTGAAACCCAAGCTTTCCCTGGGGTGTTGATTGCCACAGCCAACGGCCGTGCCGCAATGGTAACACCAGTTCTCGTCAGATCACCGAAGCTAAGCGCCGTCGGACTGAGCTAGCACTTGGATGGGTGACTATCCGGTCTGCCGAGCGCTGTTGGCAAGCTGGGTGCACTCAGACCTTGTGATGCAAACTGAGAAGCTACTTGATTGAGTAGTAGTGGCTCCGGGGAGAGCGGTATGCTGACCGCAGCCCCTCCATATCCGCATCCAGTGACGGCTGTAGGATGAGGATGACACGGTGATCGGTCAGTACTGTTGGGCCTTCCAAGGCCTGTTCGGACGGACTTTAGTTCTAGTTTAGTTTTTAGTTGATTCCCACATTTTCCGCAGTCGAAAGCAACAGGAAGATGACTTTTGCCAGAGCTGACACCCTCGGACGTTTGGTGCTAGCGACCGATCAAAGTCATTCAATGAAATTTGGACGTGATCGGAAGCAGCGAGGGATACTTTTCCATCCTTCTGTTTTTCACCCTCCTGGCACATGATAACGCGGGAGTGCAACATTAACATGTGCGTGAGTATAATGGCGAAGGGTCCCTCTTAGACACCCCAGTTTGTTACAGCCAAGCACCTTTGTTGAGCACTTTAGAAATGTACCTTCAGGAATTTCGACACAAAATCAGCTTGACAGCTGCTCTAACGCCTGACTGTTAGGCAACCACTTCGACATCCATTAGGTGGGATTTGCCGACCTTCAGGCGCTAGAGCAGCCGCCAGGCTGAACAGGGGCGAGGTTTCTGACGGGTACGTTTCTAACGTGCTCAACAAAGTTACGTGGGTTATACCACAAGTGTGGCCGAACGGCGGTGGTCTTAGAGGAACTCTTTGCACTATACATAGGCACATGTTAATGTTGCACTCCCACATGATCACGCCATAGGAGAGCGAAAAATAGGAGGATAGATAAAGCGTAAGTATCCTTTGCGGCTTCGGATAACTTTCAAATTCTGTTGAACGGTCCCTAGTGGTTCCAACCTGCACACGAGAGGAAAAACTGTAATAGCGTTGCACTCGAAAGGGGTGCGATCAAGTTCACAGCGTCCTTCGACACGAAGGTATCAGCGGTGTCGAAGGTTGGGGGGAACATCTTCTTAATGCTCATCGAACTGAGAACTGTCATTTATGACCGCCTAATGTGGGGAAATCAGTGCCCCAGGTAAAGGGGCGGTTGTAGGCGCTTCAGTCCGGAACCGCATGACCGCTACGGTCGCAGGTTCGAATCCAACCATAGGGCCATGTGGTTTCCCCCTTCAAGCTAGACGAGTTTCGTTCTTTGTAGTTTTTCGTTTCATGCTTATTTCGAGAGATATTTGGCCCAGTTTCTATCAATGGACCACCCTGTATATATAAGAGCGCGAGCGCGCATGTGTGTGTGTGTGTGTGTGTGTGTGTGTGTGTGTGTGTGTGTGGATCCTATGGTCTCCCAACGGCGAGGTCTTTAGCACTTGGAGATAAAAACTAAAGTTGTTGTATACACATGCACACGAAATGACCACACAGTCATTCTATCTAATATGCACTGAAACCAGTTAGGAGGGAAATTAAAAAAAACAAATAAAACAAAACACAGGAGAGGTAAAAGAAAAGAACAGGGAAATGCGACTGGCTGACCGCTTACAAAAAACTGAGATGAACCTGTCACCCTGTTGACACATTAAAAACATATCCCGAATATCTTGTTAAAAATGTTGGACAAATCACAAAAATTTAAAACTTGAACTACATTCGTTTGAACATTGCTTAAAATACAGGGCAGATCCGTCAACTAGTCCCCTACATCTCCAGAATCTCTCTATGACCTTCCACCCCATCCTCCTTCTTGCTGCGAGGTTGGTGGCAGTTCCGTAATCTTTGGAGACGAAAACTCTGTCTCAGCAGTTTCTCTCATTGATGGTAACGGAGCAGTCTCCACCAACCCCACTGTGCTCAGATGGTACTCCAGACGTCATAGGACCCGAACCGACGATACTGGAGAAGAATTCTGCTCCCACCCGCCCCCGTCACAGATACCGATATAGGCCGTGACATTTTCGGTCCTACGTGCCAATGTAAGGGGTGAGGAATTTATTATCTGCACCAGCAGACGTTAACGATAGCGGGTTGGCGGCACAGCAAAAATTAACCAGTCAGGAACTGCCAGAGATGCTCCTGCCAGATCATATAGACTCTACTAATAACAGCTCGGAGCTAGCCGAATGACCATAAACAGTCTTGGCTGTTGAATGGTTTTTAACTCGAAAATTTACACTGCACAATAAAATTAAAGTATCACTTTTTCGAAACTCCGTAACTGGCTCCCGTTGCGACGCATAAGTTTGAAATTTTGCAAAGATGTACCTTCGACCTTCCTCTGGTGTTGTGCGAAAACGTTGCGCCCTGCGACGTCGCTACGGGTTACAAGCAGAAAGGTGTCGACGCATGCAAAAAAAAAAAAAAAAAAAAAAAAAAAAAAAAAAAAAAAAAAAAAACACGGCTCGGAAGTTCATGCGAGTTGTAAGGTTTAATGACTTCACAATGACACCAAATTTCACCACAATTCTGCCAAACGCCACGTTGACAGTGACACACGATGACAAGGTCGTCACAGGCGAATTTCACCCTTTATTTTGACGCCTCTGAATGGAGGTCAGAACCGCGACACCCAGCCTTGAAATCACGCGGTTTTATTGTGAGTGTCCGAGGAAAACATTTCAGACACACCACTGTTCAGGCTCTACTCAAAAATGCCATAAAAGGGTGGCAGTCAAATCGCTCCTTTCCCTGGGTTCAAGAGTGGTTCAAATGTCTCTGAGCACTATGGGACTTAACTGCTGTGGTCATCAGTCCCCTAGAACTTAGAACTTTAAACCTAATTAACCTAAGGACATCACGCATACCCATGCCCGAGGCAGGATTCGAACCTGCGACCGTAACGGTCTCGCGGTTCCAGACTGAAGCGCCTAGAACCGCTCTTTTTTTAATTTTATTTCAAGTAATGCAGTTAAGACTTAGAGGCAGAATTAATGATGAGTCGGAATCATCAACTGACCATTGTTTATGGTGGCGATTAACAACTTGGGAAACCTGAACATCATTTGTGAAAGCAGGCTGAGCTATCGAAGCAACCTCAAAAGATTTATCAGTTTTAAATATGTTACCAAGGCTACGATTGGAATGGATCAAACTTTAGCTGTGATCTCCCTGTGGGGGCAATGCACACAATCACATCTCGAATCAACGATTCTGCGTGCAAAACCATACAAGTGTGACACATGAAGTTACACTTATATATGAGAACCTGCAACTCGACAGTTAAATCTGCTATGTCAAAGTATTTTTCATTCCCCGCCACAAAGGGTAGAGTGGGCTCTTAAAGTAATGACCAACTGAAGAGTCGCCGATCTTGCAACCAAACTGGTGGATTTTAACTATTTTAATTTATTTCTGGGACAATATAATTCTTTGTGTCAAACAAAAATTAAAATTTTGTGTATTTGTTTCGTGCATGTACGTTGAGTACGCGTGTGTTTTATTGTACTAAGTGAAACATTGATTGTTTTGTTGTTTGCCATACTCTACTAAACTGTGCCACTCTTTACCATACATGGGAGTTGTCAACAACTGACGGTGAGAAGACAAAATTTATAGATTCAAGCTGACACAAGACTGGATGATTAGGATGATGCTAGAAAACATGTGAATGCCTTAGGCCTTTCTTTTTAACTTTTTTTTTAAATTACCGTAAATTATATGGTTAGTAGTAAGGAAAAAATGCAGCGCATGGTCTATATCGGTGACTTGCTTTGCTATCGATAGAGTCCACAAGAACCTTTCTGTTGGGTTTCCCGACAACTCGCTGAGATACGCCCAGCAGATTGTGGTTGTGGTGGTGGTTTAGCTCAGCGCGCCATTATAGAGGCAGGCATGAACCGTATGCGTAAATGGTGGTACCGTGTCAAGTAGCGTATGCTGCCTGATGTAAGGAGATGACACTTGGTGTCCAATACTGTGAGGGACATATTTATTTTGGGCCATGGCTAAACAGCGGAATCGCAGCAATCATGACAGACTGTAGATATGGTTACAGCAGCTATCATTTTAAAGGGGCTCAACACTCACATATTGGAAGGACGGCGCCTTAGCTAAGTATTACTGCTTGGAATTAGAGGTGAATTTAAATTTTTTATGTGGATTGTAACTCACCACTTATGTTACCTAGTGCCTAATTGTGGAGCAGTGACTAGACTGTTAGCTGTAGCGAGTGCCTTGCCATATTACAGGCGTCAGTACGCGTTATTAACTTTTCTATTAAAGGTTATTCGGCAAGTGGCCGAAACTTTAGTTGTTTTGATGGGTAACTCACCTGTTCACTTGCGTCAAACGACGTACCTTCTTCTTAGTTAACTTTTGCATTGGTTCACTAAGCCGTGTATGTTTATGGCTAACTGTTACATGTTATTTGATGTACACATTATCTAATACAGTTTGTGAAGTTCACGCCGCCATTTCCGCTGTCTAAAGGAAAGTGTAATTAAAAGTGGCCTTTGATTGGTAACAAACAGCAGACAGTTGCACATGGCAGTTGAAACTATAAGTTTAAGAAAGTCTGTTCTGTGCGTCTATTCTCACCCCTTGTTTATCGAGATTCCGTCTAGTTGTTAATGAGTTTACTGTATAACAGTTATCTTATTTGATGATAAGTTCATGCCTTTGGCGGCAGCCACTGTTGATTCTAACTGAGGCGTCTTTACTGAATTGTCTTTCATTTATCCGCTTCTGCTAAACCTGAGTTACGATGCTTTCTGCTTCCATGATATGAAGCAAAAATATTATTTTCTTCTTATACTGCTTCATGAGTTTCCTGTAGATATTGGCAAGTGTGACAGTTCATTTTGGCGCCATTGTGCTAGTTCGTGTATTATTCAGGGCGAAGGTTAACAGCCTCTCAGTGTCATACTGCCACGTGGTGCGGATTTTTCATGTAAATGTTATTTTAAAAGTTGAGTAACAAGGTGGAACTCTTACGATTAACACCACTATTTGATATTATATCTCTTTAAATAATGTTTTTTTTGCGTGTGACTAGTTCCACAATTAACTATTTGTCAGCTTAAAAAACTGCATCCCTGTTGATTTTAAAGGACTAATTTCATCATTTGCTACTTTTTGCCTCTTTTGAAAATTTAGTGGGGCCAGTTATTTAAAGAAATTCCACCATTAAGAGTCTTCAGTCTGCTTTAAAATTTAATGGGTTGGATTATTCAAAAAATTAGTTTTGTTCACTTCAGAATTTTATGTGGTCAGTTAAGATGATGTCTGTTGCTTTTTTTTTAAACGGACTCCTGGCCATTGTGATAATCAACCGTCTAAATTTGCTCATGCATTCTTTTAAGTGTTTGGAATGGGATGTGTAGACCAGTTGGCAATTGTAACAAATTCTGAACTGATTCAAACAGTTGTGCCTTTTAACATCTATATTGTCAAAGTTTTAGTTGATTAAATTGTACTGTCATTTTGAAAAACGCTTCCACAAAATTTTGTTATTTATGACTTGTGTAAAGTTGCCTTTTGGGTTACTATTAAAGCCTCCACCCTAGAAGCACTAGGGTGGAGGACACAGAGGAACAAAGCACATGCGCTAAAACAGATCAAATGATAAAAACCCACCCTCACGAATAAGACGTATAACTAAAGATGCTGTTGAGGCACTGTCGCCCAACACCAACGATAGGGTGCTGGGAAAGTTAAAAGTCCGCCGCAGAGCGGCTAAAAATGGGCAGTCCAGCAAGAGGTCGACGACGGTCATTTGAGAGCCACAGCGACACCGAGGTGGGTCCTCGGGACAGAGGAGGTAACCATGTTTTAGCCACGTATGGTCAATGCAGAGCTCGCAGAGGACAACTGATCCCCCACATGGAAGACTTCCACACATTCGTAGTCTCCTTAATGACACGCAGTTTGCTGTGGGTATCGTTAAGCCATTCCGTCTCCCAAAGCCGAAAAACCCTGCGGCGTAAGACAGAATGCAGGTCATCTTCGGAGATGCCCATCTCCAGAAGCGGTTTCCGTGTAGCCTGTTTGGCCAACCTGTCAGTTTGTTGCCTCAGATTGCGACACGTCCTGGGGTCCACACAAACACCACTGAATGACGCGACCGTTCCAGGGCACAGATGTACTCCTGAATGGACGCTACCAAAGGGTAGCGACGGTAGCACTGGTAGATAGCTTATGGCTGATCAAGGAGTGAGTATACAGGAGCAGAAGTGGTCAAGAGCACGAGATATGGCCGCCAGCTGTGCAGCCATCTGGCAGGGAGTGCTGTTCAATATGTCCTCCGTGAACATAAGCAAAGCCTACGTGAGCATCAGCCTCCGAGCCGTCGGTGTAAACCACTTCATGTCCCCGGTACATGTAGAGAATCGAGAAGAAGTGATAGCCGAGAGTCGCAGGGTTAACGGAGTCCTTAGGGCCATGCGAAAGGTCCAGAAGAATCTGCAGCCTAGGTGTACACCATGGAGGTGAGCGTGAATGGACCTCGAGGAGAGGTGATAACAGGAGGCACTACAGTTCAGACAGAAGGGACCAGACGCGAACGTCAATCGTAAGCCCTAAGCTGGGCCGCCGATGCGGGAGATGAACTGCCGTGGTTGGGAAAAGGAGACAGTAGTTTGGATACGCAGGAGAACTACGAACGTGTGCAACGTATCTGGCGAGCGCTTGTGCACGCCTAAACTTCAAAGGAGGGACTCCGGCCTCCACCAGGATATTGGTCATCGGACTCGTTCTAAAAGCTAGGCGAACGCCACAGTGGTGCACTGGGTCCAGTTAACGTAATGCTGAGGGCGCCGCCGAACCGTAAACCAGACTCCCGACGTCAAAGTGGGATTGAATAAGGGCTCTGTAGAGCTGCAGTAGCGTAGAGAGATCTGCACCCTAGTTGATTTTGCTCAGGCAGTGGAGAGCATTGTGGTGCTGCCAGTGCTTCCGCTTAAGCTGTTGAAGGTGAGGTAGCCAAGTCAATCGGGCGTCGGAAACCAGTCCTAAGAATCGACATGTCTCCACTACAGTGAGTGGATTGTCGTTAAGGTAAAGTTCTGGTTCTGGATGAATGGTGCGACACAGACAGAAATGCATGAGACACGACTTCGCGGCTGAAAACTGGAGCCATGAGCTAGAACCCATGACTGTGCCTTGTGAATGGCTCCCTGTAGGCGCCGCTGAGCAACACCAGTACTGAAGGAGCAGTACGAAATGCAGAATTCATCTGCATACAGAGAAGGTGAGACCGACGGCCATACAGCTGTTGCTAGAACGTTAATAGCCACTAAAGATAGAGAGGCGTGTTTCTAGCGATAAGAAGTGCAATAGTATCGAAGAATATTGACGGAGATTCGAATTGTGAAATGATTTGGGTGAAGGTCACTGTTAAAGCAGGCTCAGACATGGTAACTGGATGTCACTATAGGCCCCCGGGTTCAGCAGCTGTTGTGGCTCAGCACCTGAAGAATAATTTGGAAATATTTCGAGTAGATTTCCCCACCATGTTATAGTTCTGGGTGGAGATTTTAATTTGCCGGATATAGACTGGGAGACTCAAACGTTCATAACGGGTGGCAGGGACAAAGAATCCAGTGAAATATTTTTAAGTGCTTTATCTGAATACTACCTTGAGCAGTTAAACAGAGAACCGACTCGTGGCGATAACATATTAGACCTTCTGGTGACAAACGGATCCGAACTATTTGAATCAGTTAATGCAGAACAGGGAATCAGCGATCATAAAGCGGTTACTGCATCGATGATTTCAGCCGTAAATAGAAATATTAAAAAAGGTAGGAAGATTTTTCTGTTTAGCAAAAGTGACAAAAACCAGATTACAGAGTACCTGACGGCTCAACACAAAAAAGTACAGATAGTGTTGAGGATCAGTGGACAAAGTTCAAAACCATCGTACAGTATGCGTTAGATGAGTATGTGCCAAGCAAGATCGTAAGAGATGGGAAAGAGCCACCGTGGCACAACAACCGAGTTAGAAAACTGCTGCGGAAGCAAAGGGAACTTCACAGCAAACATAAACATAGCCAAAGCCTTGCAGACAAACAAAAATTACGCGAAGCGAAATGTAGTGTGAGGAGGGCTATGCGAGAGGCTGTCAATGAATTCGAAAGTAAAGTTCTATGTACTGACTTGGCAGAAAATCCCAAGAAATTTGGGTCCTATGTCAAAGCGGTAGGTGGATCAAAACAAAATGTCCAGACACTCTGTGACCAAAATGGTACTGAAACAGAGGATGACAGGCTAAAGGTCGAAATACTAAATGTCTTCTTCCAAAGCTGTTTCACAGAGGAAGACTGCCCAGTGCTTCCTTCTCTAGATTGTCGCACAGTTGACAAAATTGTAGATATCGAAATAGACGACAGAGGGATAGAGAAACAATTAAAATCGCTCAAAAGAGGAAAGGCCGCTGGTTCTGATGGGATACCAGTTCGATTTTACACAGAGTACGCGAAGGAAATTGCCCCCCTTCTTGCAGCGGTGTACCGGAGGTCTCTAGAAGAGCGAAGCGTTCCAAAGGATTGGAAAAGGGCACAGGTCATCCCCGTTTTCAAGAAGGGACGTCGAACAGATGTGCAGAACTATAGACCTATATCTCTAACGTCGATCAGTTGTAGAATTTTGAAACACGTATTATGTTCGAGTATAATGTCTTTCCTGGAGACTAGAAATCTACTCTGTAGGAATCAGCATGGGTTTCGAAAAAGACGGTCGTGTGAAACCCAGCTCGCGCTATTCATCCAGGAGACTCAGAGGGCCATAGACACGGGTTCACAGGTAGATGCCGTGTTTCATGACTTCCGCAAGGCGTTTGAACAAAGTAAGAGCATACGGACTATCAGATCAATTGTGTGATTGGATTTAGGAGTTCCTAGATAACAGAACGCAGCATGTCATTCTCAATGGAGAGAAGTCTTCCGAAGTAAGAGTGATTTCAGGTGTGCCGCAGGGGAGTGTCATAGGACCGTTGCTATTCACAATATACATAAATGACCTGGTGGATGACATCGGAAGTTCACTGAGGCTTTTTGCAAATGATGCTGTGGTGTATCGAGAGGTTGCAACAATGGCAAATTGTACTGAAATGCAGGAGGATCTGCAACGAACTGACGCATGGTGCAAGGAATGGCAATTGAATCTCAATGTAGACAAGTGTAATGTGATGCGAATACATAGAAAGATAGGTCCCTTATTTAGCTACAAAATAGCAGGTCAGCAACTGGAAGCAGTCAGTTCCATAAATTATCTGGGAGTACGCATTAGGAGTGATTTAAAATGGAATGATCATATAAAGTTGATCGTCGGTAAAGCAGATGCCAGACTGAGATTCATTGGAAGAATCCTAAGGAAACGCAATCCGACAACAAAGGAAGTAGGTTACAGTACGCTTGTTCGGCCACTGCTTGAATACTGCTCAGCAGTGTGGGATCCGCACCAGATAGGGTTGATAGAAGAGATAGAGAAGATCCAACGGAGATCAGCGCGCTTCGATACAGGATCAATTAGTAATCGCGAAAGCGTTACGGAGATGATAGATAAACTCCAGCGGAAGACTCTGCAGGAGAGACGCTCAGTAGCTCGGTACGGGCTTTTGTTAAAGTTTCGAGAACATACCTTCACCGAAGAGTCAAGCAGTATATTGCTCCCTCTTACGTATATCTCGCGAAGAGACCATGAGGATAAAATCAGAGAGATTAGAGCCCACACAGAAGCATACCGACAATCCTTCTTTCCACGTACAATACGAGACTGGAATAGAAGGGAGAATCGATAGAGGTACTCAGGGTACCCTCCGCCACACACCGTCAGGTGGCTTGCGGAGTATGGATGTAGATGTAGATGTACAGACAGTCAATATGGAACCCTGCGGAATGCCTTTCTATTGAATACAAGGGGGACTGTTGGAGGCACCGACTTGGGCATGGGAAGTCCGGAGCGGCAGGAAGTTTCGGATAAAAATCGGCAGTGGGCCCCAGAGACCCCACTCAAACAATGTGGTAATAATATGATGTCGCCAGGTCGTGTTGTATGCTTTACGTAGGTCAAAAAATATGGAAACCAGATGTTGGAGCATGGAAAGCAGACTCGAGGGACACAAGATTATCAGTGGTAGAGCGACGCTGGCGGAAGCCGCCCTGACATGGAGCCAGTAGGCCAAGTGACTCCAGGGCCCAACCCAACCGCCGACACACCATACGTTCCAGCAGCTTACAAAGAAAGTTGGTGAGGCTGATGGGCCGGTAGTTATCCACATCAAGCTGGTTTTGAGCGGGTTTCAGCATGAGAATGATGGTGCTCTCCAACTATTGCGATGGAAAGATGCCATCGCACCAGATCCGGTTGAAGATGACGAGGAGATGTTTAATCATCTGACTGTGGAACCGATCTGGCCCAGGAGCTTTGTCGGGGGCAATGTGAAAGGGCGCTGAGGAGCTCCCACTCTTTGGCGTTTAGTGAACGAGAGGACTTTCCTTTCCATCCGCCGTTTGAGGGTGCGTAAGGTTGGGGGGGTACTTCTACGACACAGAGGATAGAGCATAGTGCTCAGCAAAGTGCTCGGCAATCGCGTTTGCGTCGGTAGATAACACACCATTAATGTAAATGCCAGGGACACCTGTTGGGGTCTGATACCCAAAAACACGTCTGATCTTCGTCCAGACTTGGAAAAGTGGCGTAAGGCACCCAATGGTCGACACATTCCTCTTCCAACACTCCTGTTTCCGTCTTTTTATAAGCTGGCGAGCTCGGGCTCGGAGCCGCTTAAAGGCTATTAGGTGCTCTAGAGAAGGGTTCCGACGCTCTTTAATTGCCACAGTGACTTCCGGCAACCACCAAGGGACTGTCTTTCGCCGGGGGGAACACTAAAGAACGAGGGATCACGTTTTCCGCCGCATAAACGATCGTTGTAATGACCTGCTCAACGACATCATCGATGGCACCAAGTGGGAGAGATTCAGCAGTGACAGCAGAGGTGAAAGCTTCCCAGTCTGGCTTGTTTAAAGCCCGTCCATGGGCATAATGCTGGGAGAGTGACAGAAAGATGGGGATGTGGTCACTACCACACAAGTCGTCATGTGCAAACCGAGAGATCAATGGCCGAATATGTGCCTTGTGCCACACTGAAATGTGTGTGGGCACCTGTAGTTAAGAGGCAGGGGTAGAGTTGTGACAGTAAATTTTCGACCTCCCTACCCCAGCTATTAAGTATGGCGCCACCCAACAAGGGGTTATGTGCATTAAAATATCCCAAAAGTCGGAAAGGTTTAGGGAGTTGAACAATCAGTGCAGCCAATACCATCTGGAGGAAGATACACATTGCAGACAGTTATTTCCTGCGTCGTCATTATCCTGACAGCCACAGCTTCAAGAGGGGTTTGAAGGGGCACAGGTTCACTACATACTGAGTTCTGGACATAGACGCAAACTCCACCTGACACTCTATTATAGTCGCTACGGTTCCTGTAATATCCCTTATAGCCAATTAGGGCAGGGGTCCGCATTGCCAGTAACCAGCTTTTCTGCAGGGCAATGCAGAAAGCGGGTATAAAGCTTAACAGTTGCCATAGCTCAGCTAGCTGGTGGAGAAACCGCAGCAGTTTCACTGGAGGATTAAGTGATCGTGAGATTGGGAATGCACGAAATACTCAGTGAGGCAGTCTACGACCACAGTCACCTGCTGCCACCAGATGAGTACCTGTGTGATCAACATCCATTGTGTCTGAGGGCCCAGCGAGATCTAGGTCCTCAGCAGACGCCAGAATCTTCAGTTCATCCTCAGACGCGGAGTTTGTAGGTAGCGGTGGTGAGGGTGCCAAAACAGTGCCTTGCTTCTTGGGGGCCTTTTATTTTTAACTTTCTCTCACTGCTCCTTAGGTGTGTCTGGCTGGGAGAGCTTCACTGATTCTGTCTCAGGGGCTGAGGAGGACCGTGAAGTCCTACGACCAGCTGCCTGTGGTTGCTTCAGCCACTGACAGGTGTCAGCTTTGCCACTGGTAGGAACCTGGGAAGAGAGTGACCCAAGGGATCCTTTCCTGGCGAGAGGAGGCAAAGAAGACTTACACTTCTCCAGTGAGAAGTGGGGACTGATGTCCCTGATGGTTGTGTGTGTGTGTTTGAGGGGGAGGGGGGGGTGTTGCTCCTGAAATAGGTTGTGGAGGACCAACAGAGAGGGAAGTGCCCCCACCGTCAAGGGGGTAGGTGGAGTCTGATGGCTCCGAGAGATGGTAGAACGGCGTAGATTGACGTCATATGCTAAGGATGTAGCCTCTAATATTTTCTCTTAGCCTCGGTGTGGGTCAGTCGGTCGAGGGTCTTGTATTCCATTATCTTTCTTTCTTTCTGGAGAATCCTGCAGTCTGACGAGCAAGACGAATGGTGGTCTCCGCAGTTGACACAGATGGGAGGCGGGTCACTGGGAGTATTGGGATGTGAAGGACGTCCACAATCCCGACAGGTGATGCTGAAAGATCAGCGGAAAGACATATGGCCGAACTTCCAGCACTTAAGGCACCACATTGATAGACCATCACTTTGTCCTCGGGTAATGTGTCACCCTGGAAGGCTTAGATGAAGGCACCAGTGGCAACATTATTCTCCCTCAGACCTCAGTGGACACGCCGGACAAAATGGACACCTCGCCGCTCTAAATTGGCGAACAGCTCATCGTCAGACTGCAAAAGAATTTCCCTGTAAAATATGATACCATGGACCATATTTAAATTCTTATGGGGCGTGATGGAAATAGAAACATCCTTCAGCTTGTCACAGGCGAGTAGTGCCCATGACTGGGCAGAGGATGCTGTTGTGGTCAAGACCGACCCTAACCGCATTTTGGACAAGCCCTCCACCTTCCCAAACCTGTCCTCTAAATGCGCCACAAAAAACTTAGGTTTCATTGACAATATAGGTTCCCCATCAACTCTCGTACATATGGAATACTAGGGTGAATAAGTTTTACTACCATCCGCAGCCTGCAGTTCCTTCTATGGTAAGGCCAGGGGGGGGGGGACGATTTGGGGTCGTATTTCTTAGCATGGAAGTTAGACCTTGACTGATTAGAGGCTGGTGTTTGACCACCAGCAAGAGATGACATACTACGCTTCATCGTGTGTCATCCGCTCTGATGCCACCCACTCTGACCAGGGACCCTCCCCACGGATGCCACCCAACCGCAGCAAATGCCACCTGGCAGGATGACCATTGCTGGGAGTCCTGATGCCCCAGGGTGATGGGTTCAAACAGCTCTGAGCGCTATGGGACGCAATTGCTCAGGTCGTCAGTCCCCTAGAACTCAGAACTACTTAAACCTAACTAACCTAAGGACATCACACACATCCATACCCGAGGCAGGATTCGAACCTGTGGACCGTAGCGGTAGCGCAATTCCAGACTGTAGCACCTAGAACCGCTCGGCCACTTCCGCCGGCCAGGGTGATGAGCATCAACTCCTTGACATATGTGGGGAGTTAACGGCGCAGGCATCAGTGTGTGGTCAGGGGGCTACAACCAACAGGGTACATGGCGACCCCACCACAACAGACTGTCTACTGTGCTGGATATCAGGTGCAAACGAGCTAAGAAGTCCATTATCGTCGACAGCGCAGAAAGCTATACTGCACAGAGGATGAGGAAAACGCATCCAGGAGGGTGACCTTGCCCAACAGCTGGAGAATGAGCAGAACTGCACATCCACATCGACGAAGGATGCGAGAGGTCTCAGTGCATGATGGACACTATGCACCATGTAAGGCGCCGTTCCCCAGTTGGCTCGCTCTTCTGGAACATTTTGAGAAATGGAGGTCAAACCCTACAGGGGACCATCACATAAAGGCCGAAACGCGTGAGGCTCCCTTTAGTTGCCTCTTACGATGGGCAGCAATAACTCAGGCCTAATCTGACTTCTGGACCCACATGGGGATGTCATATCTGATTCAGATCCCACACTGGCAGCAGTACTCCAGAAGAGGATGTACTAGCGTAGTGGTAGCAGTGTCTTTAGTAGACCTGTTGTATTTTGTAAAGTGCAGTCTTTGGTTCGTTTTTCCCAGAACATAATTTATGTGATCATCCTAGTTTAAGATATTCGTAAGTGTATTCCCGATGTATTTAGTTGAATTAACAGCCTTCCGATTTGTGTTATTTGCTTGTAACCTAAATTTAGCGGATTCCTTCTAGTATTCATGTGGATAACCTCACACTTTCCATGATTTACAGACAACTGCTACTTTTCGCACCTTTTCATGACTAATGATTTTGCAATTGTTTTGATAATCTGATGGCTTTACGAGGCGGTAAATGACAGCATCATCTGCAAATATATCATATGAAAACAATGTAAGAGTGCTACTCAGATTGTTTCCTAAATCGTTTACATAGATCAGGAACAGCAGAGGACCTACAATACTTCCTTGGGGAACGCCAGTATTATTCGTGATTTGCTCTATGACTTTTCGTCAATTACAACGATATGTGCCCTTTCTGACAGAAAATCATTAATCCAGTCGTAGAACTGAAACCACACTCCGTAGGCAAGCAGTTTCATTAGATGTCGATTGTGAGAAACGGTCTCAAAACATTTCAGGAAATCTGAAAATATGGAATCAGTTTGGCATTCCCTATATACGGCACTCATTACTTTGTGTGAATAAAGAGCTAGATGTGTTTCACAAGAACGATATTTTCTGAATATTCAATAAAAACAATACCAATAGGCATTAATATAGGTTGATTTCTAAGCAACCTATATAATAGCGACTGGTATCGTTTTTATTGAACATTGAACAGCCGTAGTCCCATACTCCACCAGAGGATGGAGTTACATTCATTTTCTGAATCTGTGTTGGCTATTTGTAAATAAATGTTTTCTTCAAGGTAATTTATAATGTCCCAACACAGTATATGTCCCAAAATGCTACCGCAAATCGACGTCAGTGGTGTGCGTATAAGGGTCTGTATTCAGCGGATTACAGCTATTTCGTTTTTTTTTAGGGCTGGAGTCACCGAGGACCCCACGCAGTCAGATCATTGGACGGTTGATCTGTCGAATGATTGAATAAAAATTGTATAACAACATTGAAAGCCAGACAACAGGTTCAAGATAGGAAAGGATCAAACATCAACACGTGGAAGGCAGACCCATCAGATAGTTCGTCGTTTTCACCAAATTATTTATGTAAGAGAAACATACTAATCAATTAAATTCCAGATTAATAACTATCATGAAAACTATCAGAACTATATTGACATATAAGTGGCAAAAGGAAACACTATTCAATAAACACAAAGCATCAGAGTTTTTAACAGTAAGAATGAAATTTGAATCTTAATTTACAAAAGTTTATCACTTAATCTCGCCAAACTCCACAGCCTACAACCCTGGCGGCAAGTCGCTCAACCCAGGTATAGCGCTAAGGAACAAGACAACTTCTCAAATTTTACCCGGTACGACAGACAACGCGGCAAAGCAGTCCCGCGGCAATAACTTAGACCTCCTGCGTTGGGCAGGATGCCGCTAAGGTAGCGACTCAGAAGTCACGGCTGCAAACACTAGCGTAGACTTGCGTGTTTTGCAATCAACTGTGAACATAAATCACACGCAAGATAGCACCCTCAAGCAATAACAGAATACACAGTCACATTAAATACAAATGCGAGATTGTCTGGGTAAGAACCAGTATCAAGGGATGGCATAAAATTATAATTGCATCCTTCCGTCGACCACCACACTCACCTACTGACGTCACTGAAACCTTTCATCCAAGAGTCAGTTCGGATAATTACATTTTTCACTACATCCGACATATTTTTCTCGTGAGTATTAGCAACTGTATTGTTATTTAAGATAATTCTCATTTATTGTTTAGTCTCAATTCTCAGCTACACATTTTTAGTTTTATATCTTTTGACTGATTTGATGCAGTCCTCCCGAATTCCTTTCCTGTGCTAGCCTCATAATCTCCGCATCTCCGTGTAGCACTTGCAACCTACGTCCTCGGTTACTTGTTGAATGTACTCCACTCTCTATCTCCCCTCCCCCTCTCCCAGTTTTAATCCTCTGTAGCTCCGTCTATTCCAATGGAAGTATTTCCCCAATGTCTTAACAGATGTCCCATCATCCTGTCCCTTCTTCTTGTCAGCATTTTCCACATACTCCATTCTTCGGCGATTCTGCGGAGAACGTCCTAGTTTCTTACCCTATCAGTCCACCTAATTTTCAACTTTCATCTGTAGCACCGCATCTCAAAGGCTTCGATGCTCTTCTGTTCCGATTTTCCCACAGCTCATGTTTCACTAGCAGAATTCCTTAATTTCGTCTACTTCGAGATCACCAGTTTTGGTGTTAAGTTTTTGCTATTCTCATTTCTGCTATTTCTCATTATTTTCATCTTTCTTCGGTTTACTGCTACTCTCAGTTCCCTACCTGTACACATTAGATTATTCATTCCATTCAAAGGTCCTGTAATTCTTTTTAACTTTCATTGAGGGTAGCAAACGCCAATAGCGAGTCTATACTTGATATCATTTCACCTTGAATTTTAATCCCACTCTTGAACTTCTATTTCCGTCATTGCTTCTTCGATGTACAGAGTGAACAGCGGGGGCGAAAGGCGATACCCATGTGTTACACCACTTTTAATCCAAACGCTTCATTCTTCGTCTCCCACTCTCATTGTTCCCTCTTGTTTCTTGTACACATTGTATATTACCCATCTTTCCCTATAGCTTATCCCTATTTTTCTCAGAATTTCGAACATCTTGCGCCATTTGACATTGTCGAATATTTCTTCCGGTTAACAAATCTTATGAATGTGTCTTGATCTTTCTTCAGTCCTTCTTCCATAATCGAAGCGCTACGTCAGAACTGCTTCTCTGGTGCCTTTACCTTTCCTAAAGTAAAATTGATTGTTATCTAACAGATCCGAAAATTTCTTTTCCATTCTTCTGTAAATTTTTCTTGTCAGCTATTTGGATGCATGAGCTGATAAGCTGATTGTGCGATAATTTTGACACTTGGTTCTTGCTGTCTTCGGAATTGTCTGGATGACGTTTTCCCGATAGTTTGATGGTATATCACCAGACTCATGGATTCTGGCCACCACCTTGAAAAGTCGTTTCGTTGCCACTTCCCCCAACGGTTTTAAGTCTTAACAAAGCTCTTTTACGCTACGGTCGCAGGTTCGAATCCTGCCTCGGGCATGGATGTGTGTGGTGTCCTTAGGTTAGTTAGGTTTAAGTAGTTCTAAGTTCTAGTGGACTGATGACCTCAGAAATTAAGTCCCATAGTGCTCAGAGCCATTTTCTGACTAGTCACATAAACTTCAGCATACTCTTCATCATTATTAAATTCTGATCTGTATTTATATCTGCTCCTGCGTATACCTTATAATCCAATATCTGATTTCGGAATGTCTACTGACCATATGTAATCGAATTCGAATTTTCCCATATCTCCAGGCCTGTTCCAGTTACACTTTCTCCTCTTGTGATTCTTGAACAGAGTTTTCACTATTAGTAGTTGAAACTTATTACAGAACTCCATTAGACTTCCTCCTCTCTCATTCCTATCACCAAACCCATTCCCATGTAACTCTTTATTCTCCTCCTTGCCATACAACCGCATTCCAATCCCCCATGACTATTAGATTTTCATCTCCTTTTAAGTTCTAAATTACCCGTTCAGTATCCTCATATACATGTGTGTTCATTTTCTGCTTGCAGTGTTGGCATGTATAACTGAACTACCGTTGTCACTGTTGATTTGCAGGCAATTCTGATGAGACTAATGCTAAACTGTTCACAGTAACTCACTCTCTACCCTACCTTCCTATTCATAATGATTCCTACTACTGTTATACCTTTTCTGCTGCTGTTGATATTACCCTGTACTCATATGACCGGAAGTCCTCGTCTTCTTTCGCTTCACTGACCTCCCACTGTATCTCGATTGAACCTTAGGATTTAGTTCTTCAGATTTCCTAGCTTCCCTACTAAATGCAAAACTCTGACATTCCACTCCCTTGCTCACAGAACGCTATCCTTTCGTTGGTTATTCAGTCTTTTTATCATGGTCACCTGCCCTTGGTAGTCCCCTCCCAGAAATCCGAAAGGGGACTAGCCCGGAATCTTTTGCCAATGGAAAGATCATCATGAAGCTTTTTCAATTACAGGCCATATGTCCTGTAGATATACATTATGTGTCTTTGATTCACTAAGTCCATCGCCTTTTGCTTCTTTATGCTGTTGATCATTGCTGATTCTTCCGCCTTTAAGGGCGGTTTGTCACCCCAAGGGTAATAGAGTGCCCTGGACCTCTGTCCACTCTTCGGCTCTCTGACAAGGCCGGTGGTAGAACAAGGGTGAGTTATTATTCAGGAAGTCTTCGGCAGCTATTACGATTTTTATTCAGAATTTAAGGAGTGGTGAGGTTCGTGCCCAGGACCCATGACATTTTGATTACAAGTCAAAGGCGCTACCCTTAGACTATGTGTGTATATAAATATGTATGATTACACCTTTGTTAGTGATGGGCGTGAAAATACATCTTGTGAAACATTTCTGAAAAACTTCTCTGAAATCTGCCTTGAACAGAGTTCTAACCCCACTCGTGATGGAAATATATTAGATTCATTGGCAACATATAAACCGGATCCGTCTGAAGACGTTCAGACCTTAATTAGCCAAAAGCTAATTTATGAACTGTGGGGTTTCATGCAGTAGTTCATGTTTCATGAATCTGCAGTGGTTTGGCAAAAAAATCCAGCTCAGCAAAAGTGCCGTTCAGAAGTTGGTATTAGCGACTGTGAGGTAGCAGTAATGTATAGTAAAATACAAAGGGTACCTGAAACAAGTAGAAGTAATTATATATTCAGTAAACTAGAAAAAGAAACAGAAGTGTGATACTTCAATGAGAAACTTGAAACTTTTAGCCCAGGACAGGAGCATATAGAGGAACTATGACTCGATTTAAAAGACTAGTTGACCATGTGCTGGATAGATGTGGAACAGTTGACCATGTGCTGGATAGATATGGGCCTGGTAGATTATCCATGGTATACAGTCACTATAAAGAAACTTCTAAGGAAACAGAGACTACTGCATATTAAGTATAAAACAAAGCACTGTATTACAGATAGACAGATGCTGAATGAAACACGTTTGGCTGTAAAGAGAGCAATGCGTGACGCTTCGTTGTCTACTGTAATAGAATAGTGTCGAATGATCTTTCACAAAACACGCACAAATTCTGGCCTTATGGAAAGGATGTTAGTGACATCAAAGTTAGTGTGCAGGCACCCATGGACGTGACAGGAACTGAAATTGAGGGTAGCAAAGCAAATGCTGAAATACTTCATTCTTTTATCAAATGTTCATTTATGAAGGGAAACTCAGTGTAATTCTCGTATTACTAAAAAGATGAGTAAAGTAGATATAAGTCTCACTGGCGTTGAGAAACAGCTGAAATCGTTAAAACTGCACAAAGCCCCAGAGCCCGGTAGAATCCCTATCAGATTCTGTACTCGATTTCTAAGTGTTAGTCCTTCTGTTAATTGTAATCTATCGTAGGTTCATCTAATAAAAAACCCTTAGTCGGAAGGAAACACAGAGACCCGTAAAAGTAAAATCGTATTTGGTATCAAGCGAATTCCTGTGACTGAAGGAAATTGCTTTCGTTGTAATGGGTCAAGCCATTTTATCCGGAATTATCTGGTACTGAAGAAGACGACTGATACCAATTGGCGCCATGAGCGGTCGGCGCCGGCAACCAAGCTGTAATGACATTAGTGCCGCGGTCCGGAGTTCATTGCTGTGACTGTGCAACTTAATTAGCCAAGAGCCAGTTTGCGCGCTGTGGGATCCCGTGCAGTAGCCCACGTTTAGTGAATTTGCAGTAGTTCGGCATTAAACCTATTTCAACTAACGTGCCGTTAGGAAACAATTCTGTTCCTGTTCTTGGTCAATTTAGTGCTCACATTAAGATTCATGATTTTTCGTGGACAATTACGTTTTGGATGGTAAAAGCTTAGGCCGTGGATACCATTTTGTGCTGTGATTTTCATGATAATGTAAATTGTAACTTGTGTATTGGAGTTTTCAAACAGAAAATTTTGGTTTAAGGTCAGGCCAAACTAGAGGTATAACTTTCGTAATAATTCTAGTTTTAGGGCTAATTATGCTCAAGCTAGTGAAACGAGTTTTGGATGATTCTCATTTATAAGGGTAAGATGCTCGATTTTTGTTGCAGTTATTTGAGGAATTCTCCGATGTTCCTACTAACCGTTTAGGTGGCCGACCGAAGTGGCCGCGCGGTTCTAGGCGCTACAGTCTGGAACAGCACGACAGCTACGATCACAGGTTCGAATCCTGCCTCGGGCATGGACGTGTGTGATGTCCTCAGGTTAGTTAGGTTTAAGTCGTTCTAAGTTCTAGGGGACTGATGACCTCAGAAGTTAAGTCCCATAGTGCTCAGAGCCATTTGAACCATGTAGGTGTTACTAATCATCTTCAATATGAGCTTCAGTTAACTGATAAAATGTCTGTTCACCACCCGCCTTTTAGCGCCGACGATATTGCAGTTTGTGTATTGTTCCGAAATATGACACAGTTTTTCTTCGGGTATGTAATTTTCCTTAGGAGATGCATCCATGTCATTGCATCGTACTTCCGAACAACACAGGCGCTGCAGTATTGTATTTATTCTCCGACACCGAGCAAGCGACTTTCAATAAAATGTCTCCCCTGTACGGGAAAGTACCGGGTGATCAAAAAGTCAGTATAAATTTGAAAACTGAATAAATCACGGATTAATGTAGATAGAGAGGTACAAATTGACACACATGCTTGGAATGACATGGGGTTTTATTATAACCAAAAAAATACAAAAGATCAAAAAAGTCCGACAGATGGCACTTCATCTGATCAGAATAGGAATTATTAGCATAACAAAGTAAGACAAAGCAAAGATGATGTTCTTTACAGGAAATGCTCAATATGTCCACCATCATTCCTGAAAAATAGCTGTAGTCGAGGAATAATGTTGTGAACAGCACTGTAAATCATGTCCGGAGTTATAGTGAGGCTTTGGCGTCGGATGTTGTCTTTCACCATCCCTAGAGATGTCGGTCGATCACGATACACATGCGACTTCAAAGCCAATAATCGCACGGACTGAGGTCTGGGGACCTGGGAGGCCAAGCACTCGATCATCACCAACCGCGCGCAAGAGGTCTTTCGAGTGTCTAGCAATATGGGGTGGAGCGCCATCCTTCATAAACATCGTACGTTCCAGCATGTGTTTATTAACCAGGCTGGGGGTGATGCGATTCTGTAACATATCGGCGTACCTCTCACCCTTCACGGTAGCAGTCACTGACGTTTTGCTGTCCAGCGCCATCTGTCGGACATTTCGTGAACTTCGTTTTTTTTGTTCTAATAAAACCCCATGTCATTCTAAGCATGTGAGTCAATTTTTACCTCTCTATCTACATTATTCCGTGGTTTAATAAGTTTTCAAATTTATACTGACTTTTTGGTCACTCGTTACATAATGGACGTACGTGTGCACGTTGCAGATACATGGTTGACAATATATGGAAGTTTGGGTGTGGTCGTGAAGCACCTTTGAATAGCCTTATGGTAACATACTGGCCGCAATAAGTGGGAAATCCGGGTTCGAGTCGCGATCTGGCACAAATTTTCATTGTCGTCATCCTATTGTTCAATTCATGGTTGTCCATATTCTTAGCTGTGAACACATTCCATATACCCTATACACTGATCAGCCAGAACGTTACGACCACCTACCTAATAGCCGGTGTGCCAACCGTTGGCACGGATAAGAGCGGTGACTCATAGTGGTATGGAAGCAATGGGGCCTTGGTAGATCGCTGGAGTGTTGGCAGTACGTTCGTTGATACTACATGCACCATGCGTGTGCCTGACTAAGAGTCATTCCTCGGCAAGTGACGCTGCTATGACCTGGACGGTTTTATATCGATAGTAGAACAGTGGTTATAATATTCTGGTTGACCAACGTAGATTGTCCCCACCTAAGATGGAGGAGTTGAGAATGATTATCGATGTACTTTTGCAAGAAGAGATCATCAGACCGTCAACCTCTCTGCATGCATCGCTGATGTTTCTTGTTCCCAAACTGAAGAGCGCACGTTACGTATCCGATTTTGAGTATAGGGCGCTATATCGCAAGGTAGTTCTGCAGTCGGTGCCTCTTTCCAGGATGCAAGACTGTTTTAGTGGTTTTCTAGGGCACGTGTTTTCATTGCGCTAGGCGTAACCAAGCGTACCAGATCCCCCTTACTGAACATTCTAAGGCACTGTCGGTAGCTTATATCAATTGATTTGTCCACTGGTGAGGCTGTTCTCTAACTATTTGGATGGTTCAGTTGTATACAGTGAGACATTTGAGGAGCACATTGAGCATTTGCGTCATGTTTTGGACAGATTAAGGAAACCTGGGCCTACGATCAAGCGTAGTAAGTTGAATTTAGCGTACCCAGAGGTAACATTTTTGGGACATTTAGTTTCAGCAAGTAGATGGGGAGATACAAGTAGATAAAGAGCGAGTTGGAGCTATTGTCTTTGGCCTATGAATCCCAGAGAGATCACCCCATTCGTCGAAATGATTAATATCTTTTGAACGTTTATTCCAGAATTTGCACTTTTATGAGTTCCACTGAATATGCTTCGTTGTAAAGGCGCCCTCCTTTCAATGGACGACAGTCAGGAAGCAGCATTTGACGCCTTAAAATTGACCGTTAGTAGGGTACCTGTGTTAGTAATTCCCCAACTTTGCCAAAGATTTTATACTCTGGTCTCTAACTTGGGTGTGGGAGCTGTGGTATTGCAGGAATGTGATGACGAGCGCTGTCCGTTGTCATATGCCACCTATCTACGAGTTAGGGCTCTGGCAGTGCGTTACGGTCTGTAAATTTTTTTATCTTATTTAGACCATCGACCTTCCTTATTTGAGAGTGATGCACTAGCCAACAACCATTTTGCATCTGAGACGCGATACATCAACTAGTATGTGTTTTGTGTGTAGAATCCGA
Organism: Schistocerca gregaria; assembly: GCF_023897955.1. Classification (NCBI taxonomy): domain Eukaryota; kingdom Metazoa; phylum Arthropoda; class Insecta; order Orthoptera; family Acrididae; genus Schistocerca; species Schistocerca gregaria. The sequence continues at coordinate 446,504,989 of NC_064925.1, read as the reverse complement.
AAATACCTTTCAAAATGTTCTAGCACGTACCATTTTTGAGTTTTTAAAGGTTTTTTATTTTTCGTATTCAGTATTGCGCTTTTTGCTGTTCTTCTGTTTTGGTGTTTAATTGTTTGTTTTTGATTTGATCGTCGGTAAATGGTTGATGTGGTAAACCAGTGGTATGAAAGAGATCCTCAGTGAGTGTTTGCTGTGAAAGATAGTGCAAACTTTTTGCGTTTAAAACTTACACTAAGAAAAATGGCAACTAGTAAATCACGTTGCTGTCCAAACCACCTCGACAACTTCTGTTACGTGTGTGGGAAATTCACTCCAAAAGCCCGAAGAAAACCAATCACTGATTTGGTTAAGAGGACATATAAATTGTATTTTGATTGTCCCGTTGGTGATTAAGATAAAAATTTTGTACCTCATATTGCCTGCGTAACCTGTACTACAACCTTAACCAAGAGGCTGAAAGGAAAACGCTGAGCTATACCATTCGCTGTTCCGATGGTGTGGTGTGAGCCTAAAGACTGTTACTTCTGTCTTACAAATATTTCGGGACATTCAAGCAAAACTAGGCATAAAATAAAGCATCCAAATGTATTTTCAGTGCATTTGCCTGTTCCTGTCTGTAACTTGAAAGCCACGGAACTAGGCATCACGTCAATGAATCAGAAAGTATTGAACACATAGAAGAGTACTACCCTCATATCATGACACTTCGCCTCAGATATTTAATCAAAAGGAACTGAACGATGTGGTTCGCGATCTACAGCTTTCGAAACAGCAGGTTGAACTCTTGGGGTCGAGACTGCAACAACGGAACCTCCTAGCTCCAGGGTCAAAAATTTCCTGTTTCAGATCAAGAGGTGCTTCCTTTGCTCAATATTTCGATATGCAGAATTCAATGTGTGTATGTAGAGATGTCAATGGTCTGATGCTACTGCTAGGTGTACAACATAATCAAAAATGGTTCAAATGGCTCTGAGCACTATGGGACTCAACTGCTGTGGTCATTAGTCCCCTAGAACTTAGAACTACTTAAACCTAACTAACCTAAGGACATCACACACATCCATGCCCGAGGCAGGATTCGAACCTGCGACCGTAGCAGTCACACGGTTCCGGACTGCGCGCCTAGAACCGCGAGACCACCGCGGCCGGCTACAACATAATCCACTGGAGTGGCGACTATTTATTGACTCCAGTAAAACCAGCATGAAAGCAGTACTACTGCATAATGGCAATGCATTTCCATCGGTGCCTTTGGCTTAAGCACTAGACATAAAAGAAACTTTTAAAACCATGGCTCTGCTGCTAGAGGCAATCAAAAATAGGGATCATGAATGGTTCCTTTGCTCTGATTTAAAAGTAGTTACACTTCTTACAGGTTTATAGGCTGGATTCACGAAATCTGCTGCTTTTTGTGCCTTTTGGACAGCCGTGACACCAAGAACCACTATACAGTCAAGGAATGGCCTGTAAGGAAGTCATATGTTCCTGGAACCGTAAATGTGAACAATACCCCATTGGCTGAGCACCATAAAATAATTTTGCCTCCCCTTCATATCAAGTTGGGCCTTATCAAGAACTTTGTAAAAGCTCTGGATAAAGACGACGAGACCTTCAATCGCTTAAAAGAAAAGTTTCCCAACTTAAGTGAGGCAAAGCTGGAAGAGAGTATATTTGTGGGCCACAAATAAAAAAATTGCTGAAAGATCCAACTCGAGCGGTTCAGTCCGGAATCGCGCTGCTTCTACGGTCGCAGGTTCGAATCCTACCTCCGGCGTGGATGTGTATGATGTCCTTATGTTAGTTAGGTTTAAGTAGTTCTAAGACTGATGACCGCAGATGTTAAGTCCCTTAGTGCTTAGAGCCATTTGAACCATTCAAATCCAACCTTTGATACCAAACTCACCGATATCCAATTAGCCTCTTGGTCTTCTTTTAAAGCATTTGTGAAGGGCATTTGGGTAATAGGGAGGACAAAACTGTGTTACCATTGTGAATGATCTGTTGGACAACTATAATAACGTGGAGTGTACAATGTCGCTTAAAATTAAGTTTTTACATTCTCACCTTGATTTCTTCCCGGAAAATTTTGGAGCCGTAAGCGATGAGCATTTCACCAAGACATTCGTACCATGGAACTCCGTTACCAAGGCCATTGGAACGCTTCGATGATGGGTGACTACTTTTCAGATCTTTTTATGGTGAGTGATGAAACGGCAAACAGAAGAGCTCCGTCCTCGCATTTTTCAAAAACCAAAGAGATTAAAGGTGAAAATGTTCTGAACTAATTTGGACCTTTTATTGGCATCATACCCATATATACATACAAAATAGTATGGATTTCAAACATTCTGAATGTGTATTTTTGCTTGACTTAATTGTGTCAATTTTCGCTAATGCTGTTTTTTATTCTGCTGTGTATCTAGGAAATGTGGTGTCAGAGAGAAAAGCGGATTTTACCAGTGTATTCAGCACCCCAAAAATTAGGCAAATCCACGCTTTTACAAGCCAGAGAAGAAAAAAGTTTAAATTTGTTAACTAGTGCAATCAGGTCTTTTGGTGGGTGTTAGCTGCCGACGTTAAGATTGGTCGTATAGCAAGAAGAGCTGTCTGGATTACAGCATTCTGTTCCACGGCTAGTCATACTCGGGGTACTGATAATCAGCTTGCTGATGGCCTCAGTAAATTGTTTAATGATAATGAGGAGGCCGCCGAACTTGTTCAGGATCATGGTGAGAGCAATCTGATCATTCTTAGTGAGATTCTTGAATTATTTCAATATCTGGCGAAACAATGGACCAACGATCCCAAACTTAGTAGCTAACTCAGGGTGGAGAATTGCTAGGTTACATTTTCAGTAAAGGACTGTTTTGTTATCACAATGGAGGCGATAACATGTTAAAGATATGTCTTGCAGCGAATTTGTTGTCGGCAATTTTTCGCTGTTTTCATCAGTCCGTTTGTGGCCCTCTCTTTATTCGAAAATCCTTAAGTTGATGCAGAGGTGTCAGGACTGTGGATGTGCTAACCCAAATCACAATACCCGGCAAGGTTGTCACCAAGTTACTTGAATGAGAAGCCAATGGACAAGTTATACGCGGATTATTTGGGGTCTTTACCTAGTACCAGAAATGGAAATAAATAAATATTTGTTGTCGTTGATGCTTTCAGTCACTTCTCATGACATACCGATATGACTGCAGGCATCCACATTCATCATTCGGGGAGTATATTTGCACGTTTTGGCCTGAAAAGGTTCTAGTCGTGATAATGCCCCTGTCATTACCTAGTCAATTCTGCTTTTAAAACGCGACTAAGCAAGTCACCTCAGTTCCCTAGTACCCGCAGCCTTACTTTACGGAGCGAGTCGCAATCTTGAGGTTGCTCTTATTATTTATCGCAGCAGTTCAAAATAAATGGCATACATCACTTAATTGTTAAATTTTTTCTTCAATACAGCTTTACATGAAGAGCATAAAGCTAGTCCAGCAAGCCTGATTATAGTCTATCCAGTTAATTCTCCCATTTCAAACTTGTGGGGAGTAAAAGAGATTTTCCGTGTAAAGTTGGATTCTACCACCACCAGGGGTAACTAGACTAGGGTACTTAATGGCATATGACGTTAAACTGGCACACCGCCGGCAAGGTGAATAGTACAACCAAGGTAGGAGTCCTACCTATTTTAAAACTGGCGACTTGATTCTCGTTAAAATGTTTAAACAGTAAAAAAAGAATGCAGGTAAGCTGCTTCCGAGATTTTTCGGACGCTTTCGCATTGTGGAGATGCTCATACCAGTTACGTTAGTATTTAAGAATCTGGCTGGGGGCAAGCAAAGTCGTGTTCATGTGGGTTAAGGCAGCTGGACAGCAGGAGGAAATAGCTCCTGCTTTCTGTCCAGAAGTGATTCAAGTGGTAGTGTAAGCGCAGGATGTTGGGCCAATTTGGTACTGTCTCGAGTGTGATACAGCGACTGTTATCTCTGCACATTATCGGGGGCCAACGTGCGTTGCAGCGCCCGCCTGTGACGCTAAGAGAACATGATGATACCATCTTCATATAGTTAAAGCTAACCGGCCATTGGCCTTCTTCTGTGCTGGATGCACACGCATTGCCCGAACTCTTACGGAACTCGGTAAGATTGTCTGCCGCGAGTAATGAGAGTAATGGGCAGGGACACTGCGAATGTAGTGTGTGGACATTAAGCTGGGAATGTGGATTTCACGTGGTGCGTGCAATGGATAAATCCCTGCAGTCTCACTATCCTCTATGCCCTCGATGGCTCAGATGTATAGAGCGTCTGCCATGTAAGCAGGAGATCCTGGGTTCGAGTCCCGGTAGGGGCACATATTTTCAACTGTCCCCGTTGATGTGTATCAACGCCTGTCAACAGCTTAATTATCATTTCATGATGATTCCGTGTCGTCGGCGACTAGGAGCTCTCTCGGAGTTTCGGCCGGTAGTCAGTCATTCAGATACCCTGAGACTGAAATTCAGAATGTCAACATGTGCTTAGCAGCGATGTGGTTAAATTGCATCTGTGTAGGCCGCGCAGTGGCGATTTTGCCACAAATCTGTCAGATGTGGTGGTCAAGTTCTGTAGACTGCTACCTCCAGAGGGTTCATCTGTTCTAACCACAGAGAGGCTAGCGCCACCGCTCGATTTACGTTTGGGCGAATATTCTCCTTGCCTCATGTATCGATAGTAGTCAACTCTTTGCTTGCGACTAGAAGGTATAGTGGAGGGGAGCAGATGCTCAGTATAGTGCTCGCTTGGTGAACGACAGCCAGAGGAAAACTAGGTTGGATGGCGTTCGCTGAGAAGGCGTGAGTTCTGACAGTTGCTAGTGTAGTTCTGCACTTGCTACGAACTTTAGTGGTCAACGGATGGAGAGCGCCTGTGTGGCCGTGGTGTTTCGAAGTGGATCCTGGCGAGAGGGTTCTCTGGCCTGGGGCTTAGTGGATAGAAACTTCTACTCTACACATGGCTGTTGTGATAAGGCAGTGCGGTGGTGACTTCTCACCTGGATCGTGAACATCCTGTAGATCCAACGTTATTTGTCCACATGTTGCGGAGAGTTCCATTGTTTAATGGCGGGCTCTGATAAAAGTGCTACAGAAGGAAGTCCGAGAACGAGTTGAGTGTAGCTGTCTGGACTGTGATAAAATTTTTCCCGATTCCTGATACTTTTGAGGTAATTAAAGTGTCCTTAGCACGGGTAGGTTTGGTAACTGAGGCTGTCACAATGCTTAAACAATAACCTAATTGTGTAAGCCACTGGTCGGAGCCGTTGGTACACTGAAATTGTTATTGTGGGGCGGTTTCTTGATCACCACAATAGTTACTAAAGTCTAAGCAGTTAAATTTTCTACATTTGTTGAAATCTGAACAGGTTCCCTTTGAAACGCTGTGTGTCCATTTGCTCTGAGCCTATGATTATATTTCTTTCATGTGTTTTAGGTAGCTTAATAATTTTGCTTGTAAATCCTAGAACTTATATTGACGGCTGAGGGGCACTATGTATATCATGGTTTAACGGTCCCTTGTTACCGCTACGTGTAATCATTCCATCACCTGAGGCCAGTAGCTACGCCCTCTGCTTTTGGGATTGATGTCTGTTATTACTGTAATTCTTGAGACGACGTGCAGCCTTAATGACGTGTAAAATTTAATTCTTTAAGTTACCCAGAAAGAAACTCATTTAATAGAACGCTGTGTGCAATTTAAACTCGTTTTAAACTTTGTTAGTGTCGAGATAATTTACTTTGGTCACCAGTGAATTTCATCACTGTCAGAAATGTTTGGCTTATAGGAGCAGTAATTTTCTGAACTTTAAAAGTAATTGAGCACTTCAAGGCTTAAATGATAAGTAGCTATTCAGTTTTCTTCTGTAATGCTTACTTCTTTAAGTCCATTGTGGGCGTAATCGGTTAAAAGGTAATGAAGATCGTACTTATCCTCTCAGAAATTTTATCTGTAATAAAAGCGTCTGAACACTTACCACCAATCCACCTCGCTCCTGGCTAGCACACTGTTACATACAGTACAGATCCGCAATTATGTGATACGACTGAGGTCTAGAGTAGTGAAGCAAGTTACGGTCACCGCGGGGTATACCACCATGTGCTGCAATTTTAGACCATTTGTAATCTGCTAAAAAAAGAAAAAGGTTCAGATGGCTGTAAGCACTATGGGACTTAACATGTGAGCTCGTCAGTCCCCTACACGTCGAACTACTTAAACCTTAATAACATAAGGACATCACACACATCCATGCCTGAGGCAGGATTCGAACCTGCGACCGTAGCAGCAGCGCAGTTCCGGGCTGAAGCGTTTCGAACCACTAGGCCACAGCGGCCGGCTACAATCTGCAGCATGTTGGCTGTTGATAATCAGGACATGTTTTGGATCCAATTTAAGCATGTTTGAGAAGTCACTCGGCTGCACTGATAAAGGTAAGCATCACATGTGCTCGATGCATAGGTATATAAGAAGTGTAACTAAAGGTTAATTCTTTAGCTGAGCCGCATGCTAATGTGTTTTTTAAAAATAGTTTTGTTCTTTTTTATAATCAGCAGTCATATTATCATGATTTCTTTTGCAAGTGATTCTAAGGAATTACAATTTTATGTGGACAGTGTATTGCGCAGTAATTAGCCTTTAAGCTGCCTATTGTGCTCCTTGTTGTGCTAATGAAAGAACAAAAGATTTATAATACAGTTCTGTACGTTAAACTACGATCATTAGCTGAGCAGTTGAAGCTTTACTAGGACTAGTGCATCATTTGTCTTGCACAAGCATTACAAAGAATTGCAGAAGAGGTGCAATAAGATGACCCTGATGCGGACAAATTAATTTCCTGGAGCAAGAAAAGCTCCGCTACTGGTGCAGAAATTCTAAGAACAAACTCCTTCACTGCTACACCCTCCCCACCTCCGCATCTCCCTCAAACTGTTCTTACACAAAGGGGTTCTTGGCTTACTGCTGCTGAGTATTAGTGCTGCTGAATATATTACTGCCGGCCGGAGTGGCCGAGCGGTTCTAGGCGCTACAGTTTGGAACAGCGCGACCGCTACGGTACCAGGTTCGAATCCTGCCTCAGGCATGGATGTGTGTCCTGTCTATAGGTTAGTTAGGTTTAAGTAGTTCTACGTTCTAGGGGACTGATGACATCAGCAGTTAAGTCCCATAGTGCTCAGAGCCATTTGAACCAATATATTACTACACTCTCTCTCTCTCTCTCTCTCTCTCTCTCTCTCTCTTTCTCTTTCTCTCTCCCTAGTCGGAAAATATAAAAACTCAGACGAAGGCATCCCGCAACAGCAATACAAAACAATCGAAATGGCGAGAGGACAGTGATACATCTCAACACAGAAATATGGAAGTATTTAGTGCAGTGAAAGTGCTGTACGTAAAAAAATCCAACACATACACTTGGAGGAAGAAGAAGAAGAAGAAGAATCAAGCAAGCAACAAAAACCCGTGACTAAAGAACAGAATAAAAAATGTTTGTAGTAGTAAGTAAAGCGCATATGAACTGTTCATGATCATAACAAACTTGTAAGAGGAAAACCAAATTGTTCTAGAGACCATTGAAGATTCTTTTCAAGAAACGGAAAAGCGCTGGTCTTAATAAGACCTTCATTACAGTTGCAACAGACGGTAATTAACCTATACAACTGGAGAAAAGGGCCGACAAATAAAGAAGACAGCATCTATGGCATTAGTGTTTTGATAGGTGTTATTGTTTTCACTGTACTTCGCGGTAATTTTCAAATACATGCAGACATTTCAAAATTATGTGCTAATTAGTTTCAAACACTGCAAAAACTAAATACTGTAGTAGTAGTTCAGAAATGAACTACACGGTTCATAAAAAAAATCAACAGGAAATTTTTAAATTAACTTACTTAGAATCATATTTTATATACGCCTTAGGTCATAAACTTTTGCATGTTTCGCCGTTTGTTTTTAGGTCATTAAAATCTGGGCGCTAGTAATGGAACAGGAAAGTGGTAAGCTGGATTGAACCATGAGTGAGTACTGTTCGTGGACATATTTTACTTCACACAAAAATTACATCCATCAAAAACGAACACCACTGATTTCCGGTAAGGAAGCAAAAAAATTGTAATATGCGAGCAAAAGAAAGAAAAGTTTTAGATCCCACGTCATTCCGCCTTTTTTCCATTCCGTCCTTAAGTATATACTATTGTCTTCGCGAATCGACCTTAAAACCCTACTAGCAGCAACTCCGGTTTTGAGCCATTTATTAAACGACAGTTGCAAAATGACGTTGTGTACACTGATAAAATGGGATTGTAGATTTTACAAAATACAAATAAAACACATAAGCTCATATAATTGTTCTAAAAGAGGTGGCTTGCACATTAAAAGGGATCGGGAATGGCAGGACCTCAACCTTTCACCGCACAACGTGAATTTTGCTCACAACTGCCCTATCAGTGTGACTTTCCCTTATCTGGAAGGGAGGACTGGGGTTGACTTTAATACAGATCACCATATACAAGAGTCGTCGGCCTATTAGAAAGGATCAGGGCCTAGCGTAAGGATCGTCTATCTGAATGCGTAAAAAATATCCACCACGATCAAACAAAAGCTACTCATTAAATTTACAATTAATTTTACCTTATTAAAAGGAGCTTTTTGAACAGGGGACTTTAAAATGCTAGTATTTCATTAATGTCTCTGTAAATGGGGTTAACAATTTTCATTGAAAGCCGGATTAAAAACACAACAATTTATTATAATACAAAATTGTTAAGGCTTTCGTGGTCACTTGATGACAAACTGCCTATTGGCTTCTGTCTCGGGTTCTTCGGCCGACGTTAATCTAACGATTTTTCTGACGTTTCGCCAGCACGAGTGGCTGGCATTGTCAAAGCTTCACCCTCCATTGCCGGTGGTGAACTGGAGCCGGGCTCGCGGCCGCAGACTATATGTACCTGGCGCGCCAACGTCCGAGGGCTTCTCCGCGGTCATTTCGGGTGCGATTCTCCTCTTGCTACCTGCGACGGTCGTTTGCTGCAATTTTCAGTTTCTTCAGCTTCTCAATTAAATGTCCTGAGTCCTTAATGTACATGTCGGTCCTCCCCACGTGTGGCTGGAGCAGAGAGGCTGTCCTGAGGAGCCAAGTGTAACAGAGCCAAACACTCGGCGAAGTAAGGAACCAGAAAAAGAAATGTCGGGTACGGCCTTTCTGTCATACATTCCCAGAGTGACGGACAGAATCGACCGTATATTGAGCAAACAAGGCGTAAAGACGATTTTCAAACCGACAAGGAAGATCAAAGAGTGCCTTAGACCGGCGAAGGAGAAAAGAGACACACTTGCAATGTCGGGAATATACCGTATACCATGCGCATGCGGAAAAGTTTATGTCGGAATGACTGGACGATCCATTAACACCAGGATCAAAGAACATAAGCGACATTGCAGGTTGGTGCAGGTGGAGAAATCGGCCGTGGCAGAGCACGCACTGAATGAGACCGACCACGTAATAAAATTCACCGACACGGAAGTTCTGGCTGTAGAGAAGCACTATCACACGCGCTTGTTCAGAGAAGCTGTAGAAATACAAAAACACGCGAACAGTTCGAACAAGAAAGAGGAAAGCCTTAAGGTAAACGGATACTGGCTTCCCTTACTGCAGCGAACGACCGTCGCAGGTAGCAAGAGGAGAACCGCACCGGAAATGACCGCGGAGAAGCCCTCGGACGTTGGTGCGCCAGGTACATATAGTCTGCTCCCGCGAGCTCGGCTCCAGTTCATCACTGGCAATGGAGGGTGAAGCTTTGACAATGCCAGCCATTCGTGCTGGCGAAACGTCAGAAAAATCATTAGATGAACGTCGGCCGAAGAACCCGAGACAGAAGCCAATAGGCAGTTTGTCAATTTATTATAAACCGAAACTACACTTGTGCAAGCGAAGTATAATTATTGAGTATACATATTTGTTACATATGGATGTTAATACAAGATAGAGGGGCATTGGCGGATGTGGCTTAAATTCAGCAGTCACCCACAATGCTAGTGTTCGAAAGGAATAAGGGAAAATGGGAGCGGACCATCTCGAAACGACTTTACTTTAAAGATTAGTGAAAGGTATGAGGCGGGATCAAATAGCTAATGCGTAAATGTATTCAGAATGTGATTTGCACTCTGCTGCGGAGTGTGCGCTGATATGAAACTTCCTGACACATTAAAACTGTGTGCCGGACCGAGACTCGAACTCGGAACATTTGCCTTTCGAGGGGGCATGTGCTCTACCAACTGAGCTACCCAAGCACGACTCACGCTCCGTCCTCACAGCTTTACTTCTGCCAGTACCTCGTCTCCTACCTTCCAAACTTTTCAGAAGCTCTCCTGCGAACCTTTCATAACTAGCACTCCTGAAAGAAAGGATATTGCGGAGACATGGCTTAGCCACAGCTTTGGGGATGTTTCCAGAATGAGATTTTCATTCTGCTGCGGAGTGTGCGCTGATATGAAACTTCCTGACAGATTAAACTGTGTGCCGGGACCGAGACTTGACCTCGGGATGTCCCGAGTTCGAGTCTGGGCCCGGCACACAGTTTTAATCTGTCAGGAAGTTTCACGTAAATATATTGAAAATAAAAACTATGAACTACTTGTGGGTGCACATTATTAAAGCCATCTCCCGTCCGTAAACTAATAAAATTCATAAAACTCGCTGTGCAACACCTTGATTTACGAATACGAATAATAAGAAACGCAGGCCATGCTACTTCAATTTAGATACCGTGTTCAGAACTACTCGCCACGTGTTCACACGTGGGTGGCAAAGCTGGGAAACCTAACACGCAAAAGGCCGTTATGAGATATTCACTAATATCTTGGTGTATTGGAGAAGGAAAGACATTCGCTGAAGGCAAAGTGGTTACAAGGGGGGTTGACAGAGTGGAACGTATGTTTTGCATGCTGCAACAGACCAGGCTGTGAAGCCAAGTCCAAGAACAAAATTGAGAAATCAGGATGAAATAAAAGCAATGACGCGCAAATCCTCCCGAAATTAAAGATCACGTAACACTTCTGAACCTAACGAGACCACTCATGCTTACCAGCTTGCAAACTTCTTCTGGATATCGCTACCGACGTCCCACGACTGCCAACCGCTTACTGCCGTTGCTCCTGCGGAGCCGGGCCTTGTGGGGGTGGGAATTGGCGCACTTTTCGCCGGCCAATCAGGTTGCACGGATCTGCCACCGAACTATCTGCTGTTCAAGCTGACATTCCTGACTTGGCGGAGTGACCCGTGATTGGATAGAATTTAGTGAGGGAGGCCTCTTTACAGAGCCAAACGTGCAGCAGAAACTGAGTTTTAGGTTGGTACTACTATTTATAAGAATAGGAAGAAGGACTAGTTTGGCTTCTCCAAGTAGTTCAAACTACCGGCCCATGCCTCCAAGCTCAAAGGTCAGCGCGGGCAAAGCCTACATGGCTAGCTGATGGAGAGTGCTAAATATCAAAATAAAATAAAATAAAAGTACCTTGCTCCAATCCTCTCTCCAGTTTCTTAATATTGTCTATACTCAAAAATCAGCAGAATAACAGGCATGCTATTGCCATATTAGTAATGATAATAATATGACTACAATATCGTAAATCGTAAATAAATGAAAGAAGTGGAATGTAGATGCACGTCTTTCAGTTCTTTCTATAACATTGCTAGTTAGCTATTGCAAAATGGAAGCATAATTACAAAATATGAAAATACAATGTAAGTGTATTAAAAATATAAACAGTATCTTTATAAAATATTTATATAATTTAATATATATAAGCTTTTCCTTGGTAATTTTAATTTCGTTAAGTTATGTTTTATTATAACATATGCCTTCTTTGTGGAAACCATCTCTGAGGAAGTAAAAACTTTGTCGTCGGACGCTATTGCCCTCTTGGTCTCTGCTGCATTGGCTTACGAGTAATCAGAAGCTGGGGATGATGAAAAGGATGCAAATGTCTGCGAGGAAGAAGATGAATAAGGAAATGAAGATAAAGTAGAAGCAGCACAAGAGGATGAAGATTAAGATGACTTGTAAAACTTTGAATTTATGTTACCAATATATATATATATTAGCTGTAATAAAGACATTAATAGACGCAGTTTTGTAATAAAGTTTACCACTAAAATTACAATTTTCACCGAAAACATTTTTTGACCTCTTCATTAATTTCATGTCGATTCTTGTCGCCATATTGGATCCTCCACTTTGAACTTTTCAATTTTGATATAAAAGTCGTTATCAGAAGGATAAGAAACCCCACCATACCCATATTTGGCCATGCTGGCGCAGAGTTTGTTATTTTGGTGAGATTTTCAAGATTCTGGCCTACGTTGCGGCGGTCCGACCTTTCATATCTTCGGAAGGCGTCATCCTCTAGTGAGCTTCCGATCCAAATAATTAGGCCGACTTACGTGGAAGGGCAGGGACTGAAGCCCCATGCTGTGACGTAGGGAACTGTCCACGTGTTTTTCCACAGAAGTTCCACATTCTGCCTCGGTTCCAACCGTCGGATAAATGGTTGTCACTCTATTGCTACGGCTTCGTTTGGAAGAAGAAGAAGAAGGAACTGTTTAAAACAAAGAATTTTTAACATTTGCGGACTTTTTGAGTAAATCATCAACAAATGACTTCAATCAAAATTTGTTTGCAGATTTTAGCTACTCAGAACTGCCGGAATAATCTGCTGGAATAATTACAATGATGCTTGTTTTCTCTAGGAATTTTTGCTAATGGGATAATAGCAAAAGAAAATTAAGGGAACTGTAAAACTGATGTCAAAGAGATTAGTTCACTTGGCACTTATCCCGAAACGTGGCGTTACAGTATGTGTAGCGGGTTGCCTACGACGCTATACCTAAGGAAGGAAGATTGGGTTTCACGTTTCGTCATCAAGATCCTTAGAGACGGAGCACAAGTTCGGATTCAGTCAAGGATGGGGAAGGAAATCGCCGTGCCCTTTCAAAGAAGCCATCCAGGGACTTGCCTGGAGCGATTTAGGGAAACCACGGAAAACTTAAATCTGGATGGCCGGACGCGGGTTTGAACCGTCGTCCTCCCGAATGTGAGTCCAGTGTCTGGTCACTGCCCCACCTCGCTCGGTATTATAATTAATGAGCGTCTCTCGCCAAAAACGTTCACTTTTTCTCTATTATGTATACAGCCTCGATGGTAATGTAATTGATTATAGAGTTGGGTTTCTCTGTGAAAGGAGAATGTTCACCGAAGTGCATTATTGTTGTTCATGTTTAGTGTCGTTGCCAGGTAGGGGGAGTGAAGAGCGTCAGAGGTTATCATTGTGGAGGTCACGAATATGCTACATACTCGTCTGAGACAGCGTTATCAGCACTTGGCCCAACTTGAAAGACATCTCACTGTGGACCTCCGTTCGGCCGAATCGAGCGTTATCCATGTTTGTGGGCGTTAGCACGTGATCAGCGGACATCCTGAAATTTTCGATGTCATACCACACCTTCGGTCGAAGACTAGCAGGAACTGGACTAGGCAATTACTGCCTGATGTACAGGGTGAAAAGTATTTAAACCGACAAACTCTGGGAGGTTGTAGGGGACATAAAAACAAATATTTTTCCCTAATGTCATTTTTTCCTATAAGGACTATTTAAACCGGTGGAG